>NW_027461769.1:0-305871 GCF_050947455.1 Rhinoderma darwinii
GAGGAGCCAGAGCCAGCTTTCTGACATCATAATGGGGCCTCAGAGATAAAAGCCTGGGCCCAGGCAGTGTTGGTCAGTGCTGCTCAGCAGGCAGCACTGGACTGGACTGGATTACAGCTGATACAAGGTGTGAAGGAACAAGGGGTGGCTGTGGGCATGCACTGGCTGCCGCTGCCAGTGTTTATCTGCATGGCAGCAGGGCATTTGGGCGTTGCCAGGAAGGCGTTTTTATGTAGATTCCTCCTCTTTCAGCACTGCATTGTGGTGCAAGCAAAAGAAGCAAATCCTGTCTGGCTTCCTCTCCGGCCTTTATTCACCTCCCGTGTAGCTGTGAGTGTGTGAGCCTGCAGGGCCCCATGGAATTGCCTAGAAGTAGGCTGAATCGCTGCAAGGGCTGAACAGCAGTATCGGGCAGGCTCGGGCAACGCGCGGCCCGTTCGGGTTATCGCTTCTCGGCCTTTTGGCAAGATCAGGTGTAGTATTTCTGCATCTGGTTTTGTTGGGAGGTGTCCGGGGTACCCTGCTCCTTGGCCTTGGGGGATCGTCTCTTTTCACAGAGAGACTTCACCCCCTTGCTGCTATTTGGGGAGTGGGCTTAGCCCCCGGACAACGAGTTGCGATCGCGCCTTACCCAAGAGGTCAACCGGCCTTGAGGCGTTTTTCTAAGAGCGTTCCGAGGGCGTTTATCGGGCTTCGTAGGTGTCTGGGGTACCCTAATCCTTGGCCTTGGGGGAGGCTTCCACTTAATTGTGGAATCTGAGCCCTTGCTGCTATAAGGGACAGGCTTAGCCCCCAGGCACTGAAAATGCCATTTACATTTGGATTTGCATCCGGGGACACCCGGTTGCGCCAGTCCGTCCGCATCGAGGTGGAAGAAGGCCATCGCCAGCGGAAGAACCTTCGCTTCATTGTGGAGGTGATTCTGCTGGACTTCCTGGGGCTCAAGCGGGCGGACATCCTGTGTCTCAACGACCAGGAAAGCCGCGGTCGGTACACCGTATCCTTTACGGCCGCGGCATGTTGCGACAACATGCACAAAAGATTGTCTGATGCGGACCAGAGTGAGGAGCGGCTAAATGGACTGAACTTTTTATTCCTCTACGGGAGGAAGAAGTCCCGCTCGTGATGTGCATGTTCAGTCCATTTGTCTCAGAGCGTGACATTGAAACCTTCCTCAGTCGTTACTGCAGGGAGGCCCGCTTCTCACATAAAATCTTGAACACCCAGAGCTTCTGGAATGGCAAAAGGAAATATTGGGTGAAGTTCCGCCAGGATCCCAATGGCATTGGAGGCTTACATCACCCACCCCAGAACTTTGCCATTGGGAAGAATCGAGGATTCCTATTTTACCCCCAGATGCCAATAGCCTGCCGGAACTGCTTGAGATATGGCCACACCAGAGAACATTGTGACCGGCCCCATGTGGTGCAGTGTAACAGGTGTGGCCAGGTTGGACACGTAGCGGCAAAATGCAGTTCCGAGGTGTTGTGCAATCTGTGCGGCATGACTGGGCATGCTTTTAAAGATTGCCCCCGCAGAGCGAAATCTGGGCCACCCAGACCAGGGCCAGAGCGGCAGTTTGCAACATGTGCAGACGCCGCTGGTAATGCCCCAAAACGAGCATTGACGACTGAGGGGTCCAGGCCAAAGTCCTTCACAGCTCCATCGGGGGGCCCACCGATGTCAGCCTCGAGGGACGGCCATAGGGATTCCACCGGGTCCAGGCAGAGCAGGAGGAATTCTGACTCTGCTGGACATAAGTTGACCGGCACCTCTGCAAACAGGTCCTCTGCTCCGCCTGCAGTGGACCCTGTTGAGGCAGTGGTTAGCGACAGGCGTCGTGGCTCCGTAGGTTCTGCAGTAGGACCTGACGCCTGTCCCAAGAGTGTGGGCATGGAGCGGAGACACTCTGTGTCAGACGAGGGCTCCATTAAGAAAACCCTAAAATATGCTGGATTGGAGCCTCGTTTTGACCATTACCGGTCAACGGGGGGGTCGGAGCAAAGTTCCTCCACTGCGGTTGTGGAGGGGCTTGCGATGAAGGCTCCCCGTAAGCAGGCAAAGGTTGCCAAGAGTGATGGGACCTCACTGGCCCTTGTGCAGCTGCCCAGTAAGGACATCAGCGATATCTTCAGCCAGGGGCCAGAGATGGGTGAGAGCGACTTCGAGGAGATGGATAGGAGCCATTCTGCAAAGAGACAGCGAGAGGAAGAGGAGTCCGGAGTTCGGAGGAAAGCTGCCTATCGGAGTTCGGATGAGAGCAGTGTGGGGGTTGGAGCCGCCCACGTATCTGGCTCTGACCCTACCAACATCCAAGATTTATTGACCCCTCAAAAAGGGGGTCCAGACTCGCAGCTGATCTCCGAGTACGACTCTTCTGGTTCGGACTCTGACCTCAACTAAGACTATGTTGGTTCCTATCAAAGTCGCCTCACTAAATGTGAGGTCCCTAAAGAGCCCTGTCCGCAGGACTGCTTTATTTTCATTTTTAGAGACTGTGGACTTTGACCTTTGCCTGCTTCAAGAATGTGGAATCCCTAATGACTTGGAATATCAAGATTTAAAGATGGACTGGAAACTAGGCCCCTCAGTCTGGTCTGGTGGAAATGACTGTCGCTCTGCGGGGGTTGGATTGCTCTGCCGAGGTCGTTTTATCTCCATCCAAACAGTGACTGAAATCATGCCCGGCAGAGCTATTTTAATACATTTGCTTTTTAATGGAATTTTAATTCGTGTTTTAAACGTTTATGCCCCTCCTACCAAACAGGAGAGGGCAGAACTATTAGAGATTTTACCATTGTTTTGTGTTGGGTCTACCCCCCTGCTGGTGGGTGGTGATTTTAACTGTGTACGAGATGGAGAACACCGGCAGGGTGGGGATTTTAATCGAAAAATTGACCGTACTTCTTACCTGCTCAAGAATTTTATTGGTGATTTTAAATTGAAAGATTGCTGGAGGGAACTCTTGCCTGCGGACCCAGGCCCCACCTGGTCCAATGGAAGAGTGAGCTCCAGAATTGATTTTATTTTCACTTCTAATAGTTTTATTCCCAAAAAATGTTTGCTTTTAACAAATATTTTATCTGATCACAAGCTCCTTTCGGTGCACCTGGAGCTAGAGGGAGAGCAAAAAGCTTGTAGGGGTCCCTGGAGACTAAACACCACACTCCTGGAGGACCCCATCATTAAAGAGGAGTTTGTGCGGACCTACCAGTGCTGGCAGTCCCATAGAGCGCCCAGTCAGCCTATGCTACACTGGTGGGAGGGCATTAAACCCAAAATCAGAGCTTTTTTTATTCGAGCAGGTAAGAAGAAAGCCAAAGAGAAAAACAATGGTTTTATGTTCTTAATAAACGTTTACATGTACTTTTTAAATTGAAGGAGATTGGTATGGATGTTGATGATGATATCTTAAATCTTAAAGCTGAAATAAAACATGCCATAGAAGAGAAAGGGAAACAAATAATTTTTAATTCACATGTAAAGCACCTCGAGGATGGCGAGAAGTGTTCCCGGTTCTTCTTCAAAAAGGTAATGGATAAACGAGATGTCATTTTAAACCTTGAAGGAGAAACCACTATGGTCGGCATTTTAAATTCTGTTTTAATTTCTCTACCAATCTCTTTTTAACAAGAAAAATATTGATCCTTCCTTTTTAGAACATGTTCTTAATTCCCTTGATGCCAAGCTAGATATTTTAGACCAGGAAGTTTTATCCCGTAATATTACCTTGGAGGAACTTTTATTTGCTTTTAAAAGTTTTTCTAATGGGAAAGCTCCTGGGGAAGATGGTCTGCCCATCGAATTTTATCATGCTTTTTGGGAAATTTTAAAGAATGACATGTTTTTATTGTATAAGGAAGTTTTTATTACTGAAGAGCTGCCCCCTTCCTGGAGGAGGGGGATTGTGTCCTTAATTTTTAAAAAAGGTGAGAAGGACCAGTTAAAAAACTGGCGCCCTATTACTCTTTTAAACGTTGATTGTAAAATTTTAGCTAAACTAATAACAATCCGTTTTAAACCTTTTATTCATAAATTAATCCATCCAAACCAGGTATGTGGGGTACCTGGGAGGTCAATTACTGAGTCCCTGAATATTTTACGTGACATCATTTGGTATTTTAAAGAAAGGGGTCAAAGCCTTGCTATTTTATCCTTAGATTTCGAGAAGGCTTTTGACCGGGTCTCCCATGAATATCTTTTTATGGTTCTTAAAAAGATGGCTGTTCCTGAAATTATTTTAACACGTATTAAGCTTTTATATCGATCCTGTTTTAGCCAAATTTCTATCAACGGATTTTTAACTAAAGGTGTTCCTCTTTTATCAGGGGTGAAACAGGGGTGCCCGTTGTCTCCGCTCCTTTTTATTTGTGCCATAGAACCTCTGTTCACCCTAATAAGAGATGATAAAGTCATCAGAGGCGTGCCCATACCTGGAGGAAGGGGGAACCAGGTAAAAATCCTAGGCTATATGGATGACGCCACCATCCTATGCCCAGACGCCGCTTCTATGAGAAGGGCATTGAGGAACACCGGCTTTTTTTGTGAAGCCTCTGGTTTTAAATTAAACGTTGATAAATGTGACTGTTTTTATACTGGTGTATGGGATTCCTCTGTGACACCAGGAGTTAACATGCAGCAGGATCAGATAAAAATTTTAGGAATTGTTTTTAATCAAGAAAACGATGGGAGACCCAATTGGGATTCAGTAATTGCCAAAATGGAAAAAAAGGTTTTAATGTGGAATTTGAGAAATCTCACCATGGAGGGAAAAGTTTTAATAATTAAATCTGTTTTATTACCCATAATGCTTTATGTAGCTATGGTTTTCCCTCCAACAATTTTATATATTAAAAAAGTGACCAGGATCTGTTTTATGTTTTATGGGGTTCCAAATGGAAAAACTAAAACGTGATTTTATGTACAGATGTAAGGACAATGGCGGGAGAGATGTTCCTAACCTTTTTAACTTCTTTTACATTAAATACTTTTGCTTCTGTTTTAAAATGTATAATTCTGATGGTATTTTTAGCTACTTTTTAAAGTACGCTACGGGCATGATTTTTAAACGATGGTTTCGTGTCCCTTTGAATTCTCCTGTGCTTCTGTGTCCCCCAAAACAATATGCGGTGCTCGAAAAAACTGTCAGGCTCCTAGGTCTCCAAGAATTGGAGCCTGACATATTGGGGGACCAGAAAAAAGTGTCACTCTCCTGTAGGCGGCAGGAGGATACACTGGCAGTTTCAAATTTCTCACAGGCAAGGTCCAAGGTGGTGTGGCGGAACGTTTTCGGGAAATTTATGGCAAATGTGCACAAGGACCTTGCCTGGGCAATCGTTCACCAGTGCCTCCCTACTCGTGAATTCCAGCATAGGCGAGGACTGGTGGCGAGAGCCAAGTGCCCGAGAGACAGGTGTGGTGACGACGAGACGGTAATGCACCTGTTTTGGAACTGCCCATATGCACAGGAGGTTTGGAGGAAGGCAGGCCCATTGCTGAAATGGGCCTGCGGTCTTAAAGATCTTAAATTTGAATATGTGTTTTATGGTCTTTTTAACTGCCCAAGTTTTAAACAGCAAATGGTCTGTTGGATCATTTTAAACTGTTTTAAGAATGCCATCTGGAAGGTTAGGAACATTCTGCTTTTTAAACATGATTTTATTGACGTTAAAAATTGTGTGAAATATGCCCTAAGTGAAATGTATATTTATTATCTTAGGGACAAAAAGCAGCTAGGGGTAAAAGAAGCAACATCCATGTGGTGTTTGCAAATGTGGAATACTATAACATTTTAAATAAAAATGGTTTTATTCCTTTATGTCTTTTATGCCCTGTATAAATTTTATCCTGCTATTGTTCTGTACTTTTATTATAACATCTGTATTACTGGTCTTATTATTATTACTTTTGTATTCATTTAAATGTATGAATATTCATGTATTATGCCATTGATTTTATCTTGTGGTTTCAATTTTTAAAAAAAAAAAAAAGTCTGTAAAATATATTATTTTTGCCAATAAAAAACTTTGTTGAAACCTTATCTGTTCTTATCAGTTTAATATCTGATACGTCCCCTATCTGGGGACCATATATTAAATGGATTTTTAGAACAGGGAGATGGAAATAGAGCTTGCTCTGTCCACTCCACGCATTGACCTGGTATTGCAGTATTTCCAGGACCGGTGCACCCTTTCCTTATGTGTTGACTAAAATCAGATTCCAAAAGTGTTTTTTGTGTTTGCCATTGTTTCTGTCTTTCTGAAGGGATCTCCCCTTTTAATCCCATTATTTCAACACCTGTTGGACAATGCATGAGTGATAATGAGCTAATTTATTAAATGCAATTAATGAATACATTGCCACCTCTTGTTTTGTGTCGTCTGTGTGTCTGTGTTTCCGGCATTTCACATTGGAACAGCTTATTCACCTTCCTTGTCTTCTCTCCGCCCTCCCTTTTAGGTAAGTTAAAGAGCTGCACCTAAGCCAGCCACTGATTGATGCAGCACCACAGTCAAATAGTGGAGTGGAGTAGGGGAACAGCAAACAGCCATTAAAGCCGCCCGCCCGCCACAATGGACCTACCTGTGTACACTAGATGGATGTGATGGAATGTACTGTCGTCCCTACATTTCAAGAAGGAGTAAGAATTGCAGTTGCAACAAAGCCTTGCTTGCCTACAAAGAGAGCAGAAATTTGGATTTGTTACTATGTTACCTAGAAGAATAACAAACTGTGCAAGGATGGAGGTTGTAGGAGCAAGGAGAAGTTGTCTGTAAAGTTGGTGGATGCTTATTTTCCATTTTGCAGTCCCTTGTCTCCCTCTTGTGGCCTCCTGGAGGCAACTAGCTGTGCAAAAAAAGACAGCCTGGCGGCCGGCTGTTGCAGTGTTGCCCTCTCAGGCAACACTGAGTGACTGACTGAGCCGCACCGTCTTATATAAAGTTCAGACGGAACTTTGCACGTGTCATAGTGGAGCCCTGAGGAGCCAGAGCCAGCTTTCTGACATCATAATGGGGCCTCAGAGATAAAAGCCTGGGCCCAGGCAGTGTTGGTCAGTGCTGCTCAGCAGGCAGCACTGGACTGGACTGGAACTGGACTGGACTGGATTACAGCTGATACAAGGTGTGAAGGAACAAGGGGTGGCTGTGGGCATGCACTGGCTGCCGCTGCCAGTGTTTATCTGCATGGCAGCAGGGCATTTGGGCGTTGCCAGGAAGGCGTTTTTATGTAGATTCCTCCTCTTTCAGCACTGCATTGTGGTGCAAGCAAAAGAAGCAAATCCTGTCTGGCTTCCTCTCCGGCCTTTATTCACCTCCCTTGTAGCTGTGAGTGTGTGAGCCTGCAGGGCCCCATGGAATTGCCTAGAAGTAGGCTGAATCGCTGCAAGGGCTGAACAGCAGTATCGGGCAGGCTCGGGCAACGCGCGGCCCGTTCGGGTTATCGCTTCTCGGCCTTTTGGCAAGATCAGGTGTAGTATTTCTGCATCTGGTTTTGTTGGGAGGTGTCCGGGGTACCCTGCTCCTTGGCCTTGGGGGATCGTCTCTTTTCACAGAGAGACTTCACCCCCTTGCTGCTATTTGGGGAGTGGGCTTAGCCCCCGGACAACGAGTTGCGATCGCGCCTTACCCAAGAGGTCAACCGGCCTTGAGGCGTTTTTCTAAGAGCGTTCCGAGGGCGTTTATCGGGCTTCGTAGGTGTCTGGGGTACCCTAATCCTTGGCCTTGGGGGAGGGTTCCACTTAATTGTGGAATCTGAGCCCTTGCTGCTATAAGGGACAGGCTTAGCCCCCAGGCACTGAAAATGCCATATACATTTGGATTTGCATCCGGGGACACCCGGTTGCGCCAGTCCGTCCGCATCGAGGTGGAAGAAGGCCATCGCCAGCGGAAGAACCTTCGCTTCATTGTGGAGGTGATTCTGCTGGACTTCCTGGGGCTCAAGCGGGCGGACATCCTGTGTCTCAACGACCAGGAAAGCCGCGGTCGGTACACCGTATCCTTTACGGCCGCGGCATGTTGCGACAACATGCACAAAAGATTGTCTGATGCGGACCAGAGTGAGGAGCGGCTAAATGGACTGAACTTTTTATTCCTCTACGGGGAGGAAGAAGTCCCGCTCGTGATGTGCATGTTCAGTCCATTTGTCTCAGAGTGTGACATTGAAACCTTCCTCAGTCGTTACTGCAGGGAGGTCCGCTTCTCACATAAAATCTTGAACACCCAGAGCTTCTGGAATGGCAAAAGAAAATATTGGGTGAAGTTCCGCCAGGATCCCAATGGCATTGGAGGCTTACATCACCCACCCCAGAACTTTGCCATTGGGAAGAATCGAGGATTCCTATTTTACCCCCAGATGCCAATAGCCTGCCGGAACTGCTTGAGATATGGCCACACCAGAGAACATTGTGACCGGCCCCATGTGGTGCAGTGTAACAGGTGTGGCCAGGTTGGACACGTAGCGGCAAAATGCAGTTCCGAGGTGTTGTGCAATCTGTGCGGCATGACTGGGCATGCTTTTAAAGATTGCCCCCGCAGAGCGAAATCTGGGCCACCCAGACCAGGGCCAGAGCGGCAGTTTGCAACATGTGCAGACGCCGCTGGTAATGCCCCAAAACGAGCATTGACGACTGAGGGGTCCAGGCCAAAGTCCTTCACAGCTCCATCGGGGGGCCCACCGATGTCAGCCTCGAGGGACGGCCATAGGGATTCCACCGGGTCCAGGCAGAGCAGGAGGAATTCTGACTCTGCTGGACATAAGTTGACCGGCACCTCTGCAAACAGGTCCTCTGCTCCGCCTGCAGTGGACCCTGTTGAGGCAGTGGTTAGCGACAGGCGTCGTGGCTCCGTAGGTTCTGCAGTAGGACCTGACGCCTGTCCCAAGAGTGTGGGCATGGAGCGGAGACACTCTGTGTCAGACGAGGGCTCCATTAAGAAAACCCTAAAATATGCTGGATTGGAGCCTCGTTTTGACCATTTCCGGTCAACGGGGGGGTCGGAGCAAAGTTCCTCCACTGCGGTTGTGGAGGGGCTTGCGATGAAGGCTCCCCGTAAGCAGGCAAAGGTTGCCAAGAGTGATGGGACCTCACAGGCCCCTGTGCAGCTGCCCAGGAAGGACATCAGCGATATCTTCAGCCAGGGGCCAGAGATGGGTGAGAGCGACTTCGAGGAGATGGATAGGAGCCATTCTGCAAAGAGACAGCGAGAGGAAGAGGAGTCCGGAGTTCGGAGGAAAGCTGCCTATCGGAGTTCGGATGAGAGCAGTGTGGGGGTTGGAGCCGCCCACGTATCTGGCTCTGACCCTACCAACATCCAAGATTTATTGACCCCTCAAAAAGGGGGTCCAGACTCGCAGCTGATCTCCGAGTACGACTCTTCTGGTTCGGACCCTGACCTCAACTAAGACTATGTTGGTTCCTATCAAAGTCGCCTCACTAAATGTGAGGTCCCTAAAGAGCCCTGTCCGCAGGACTGCTTTATTTTCATTTTTAGAGACTGTGGACTTTGACCTTTGCCTGCTTCAAGAATGTGGAATCCCTAATGACTTGGAATATCAAGATTTAAAGATGGACTGGAAACTAGGCCCCTCAGTCTGGTCTGGTGGAAATGACTGTCGCTCTGCGGGGGTTGGATTGCTCTGCCGAGGTCGTTTTATCTCCATCCAAACAGTGACTGAAATCATGCCCGGCAGAGCTATTTTAATACATTTGCTTTTTAATGGAATTTTAATTCGTGTTTTAAACGTTTATGCCCCTCCTACCAAACAGGAGAGGGCAGAACTATTAGAGATTTTACCATTGTTTTGTGTTGGGTCTACCCCCCTGCTGGTGGGTGGTGATTTTAACTGTGTGCGAGATGGAGAACACCGGCAGGGTGGGGATTTTAATCGAAAAATTGACCGTACTTCTTACCTGCTCAAGAATTTTATTGGTGATTTTAAATTGAAAGATTGCTGGAGGGAACTCTTGCCTGCGGACCCAGGCCCCACCTGGTCCAATGGAAGAGTGAGCTCCAGAATTGATTTTATTTTCACTTCTAATAGTTTTATTCCCAAAAAATGTTTGCTTTTAACAAATATTTTATCTGATCACAAGCTCCTTTCAGTGCACCTGGAGCTAGAGGGAGAGCAAAAAGCTTGTAGGGGTCCCTGGAGACTAAACACCACACTCCTGGAGGACCCCATCATTAAAGAGGAGTTTGTGCGGACCTACCAGTGTTGGCAGTCCCATAGAGCGCCCAGTCAGCCTATGCTACACTGGTGGGAGGGCATTAAACCCAAAATCAGAGCTTTTTTTATTCGAGCAGGTAAGAAGAAAGCAAAAGAGAAAAAACAATGGTTTTATGTTCTTAATAAACGTTTACATGTACTTTTTAAATTGAAGGAGATTGGTATGGATGTTGATGATGATATCTTAAATCTTAAAGCTGAAATAAAATATGCCATAGAAGAGAAAGGGAAACAAATAATTTTTAATTCACATGTAAAGCACCTCGAGGATGGCGAGAAGTGTTCCCGGTTCTTCTTCAAAAAGGTAATGGATAAACGAGATGTCATTTTAAACCTTGAAGGAGAAACCACTATGGTCGGCATTTTAAATTCTGCTTTTAATTTCTACCAATCTCTTTTTAACAAGAAAAATATTGATCCTTCCTTTTTAGAACATGTTCTTAATTCCCTTGATGCCAAGCTAGATATTTTAGACCAGGAAGTTTTATCCCGTAATATTACCTTGGAGGAACTTTTATTTGCTTTTAAAAGTTTTTCTAATGGGAAAGCTCCTGGGGAAGATGGTCTGCCCATCGAATTTTATCATGCTTTTTGGGAAATTTTAAAGAATGACATGTTTTTATTGTATAAGGAAGTTTTTATTACTGAAGAGCTGCCCCCTTCCTGGAGGAGGGGGATTGTGTCCTTAATTTTTAAAAAAGGTGAGAGGGACCAGTTAAAAAACTGGCGCCCTATTACTCTTTTAAACGTTGATTGTAAAATTTTAGCTAAACTAATAACAATCCGTTTTAAACCTTTTATTCATAAATTAATCCATCCAAACCAGGTATGTGGGGTACCTGGGAGGTCAATTACTGAGTCCCTGAATATTTTACGTGACATCATTTGGTATTTTAAAGAAAGGGGTCAAAGCCTTGCTATTTTATCCTTAGATTTCGAGAAGGCTTTTGACCGGGTCTCCCATGAATATCTTTTTATGGTTCTTAAAAAGATGGCTGTTCCTGAAATTATTTTAACACGTATTAAGCTTTTATATCGATCCTGTTTTAGCCAAATTTCTATCAACGGATTTTTAACTAAAGGTGTTCCTCTTTTATCAGGGGTGAAACAGGGGTGCCCGTTGTCTCCGCTCCTTTTTATTTGTGCCATAGAACCTCTGTTCACCCTAATAAGAGATGATAAAGTCATCAGAGGCGTGCCCATACCTGGAGGAAGGGGGAACCAGGTAAAAATCCTAGGCTATATGGATGACGCCACCGTCCTATGCCCAGACGCCGCTTCTATGAGACGGGCATTGAGGAACACCGGCTTTTTTTGTGAAGCCTCTGGTTTTAAATTAAACGTTGATAAGTGTGACTGTTTTTATACTGGTGTATGGGATTCCTCTGTGACACCAGGAGTTAACATGCAGCAGGATCAGATAAAAATTTTAGGAATTGTTTTTAATCAAGAAAACGATGGGAGACCCAATTGGGATTCAGTAATTGCCAAAATGGAAAAAAAGGTTTTAATGTGGAATTTGAGAAATCTCACCATGGAGGGAAAAGTTTTAATAATTAAATCTGTTTTATTACCCATAATGCTTTATGTAGCTATGGTTTTCCCTCCAACAATTTTATATATTAAAAAAGTGACCAGGATCTGTTTTATGTTTTTATGGGGTTCCAAAATGGAAAAACTAAAACGTGATTTTATGTACAGATGTAAGGACAATGGCGGGAGAGATGTTCCTAACCTTTTTAACTTCTTTTACATTAAATACTTTTGCTTCTGTTTTAAAATATATAATTCTGATGGTATTTTTAGCTACTTTTTAAAGTACGCTACGGGCATGATTTTTAAACGATGGTTTCGTGTCCCTTTGAATTCTCCTGTGCTTCTGTGTCCCCCAAAACAATATGCGGTGCTCGAAAAAACTGTCAGGCTCCTAGGTCTCCAAGAATTGGAGCCTGACATATTGGGGGACCAGAAAAAAGTGTCACTCTCCTGTAGGCGGCAGGAGGATACACTGGCAGTTTCAAATTTCTCACAGGCAAGGTCCAAGGTGGTGTGGCGGAACGTTTTCGGGAAATTTATGGCAAATGTGCACAAGGACCTTGCCTGGGCAATCGTTCACCAGTGCCTCCCTACTCGTGAATTCCAGCATAGGCGAGGACTGGTGGCGAGAGCCAAGTGCCCGAGAGACAGGTGTGGTGACGACGAGACGATAATGCACCTGTTTTGGAACTGCCCATATGCACAGGAGGTTTGGAGGAAGGTAGGCCCATTGCTGAAATGGGCCTGCGGTCTTAAAGATCTTAAATTTGAATACGTGTTTTATGGTCTTTTTAACTGCCCAAGTTTTAAACAGCAAATGGTCTGTTGGATCATTTTAAACTGTTTTAAGAATGCCATTTGGAAGGTTAGGAACATTCTGCTTTTTAAACATGATTTTATTGACGTTAAAAATTGTGTGAAATATGCCCTAAGTGAAATGTATATTTATTATCTTAGGGACAAAAAGCAGCTAGGGGTAAAAGAAGCAACATCCATGTGGTGTTTGCAAATGTGGAATACCATAACATTGTAAATAAAAATGGTTTTATTCTTTTATGTCTTTTATGCCCTGTATAAATTTTATCCTGCTATTGTTCTGTACTTTTATTATAACATCTGTATTAATGGTCTTATTATTATTACTTTTGTATTCATTTAAATGTATGAATATTCATGTATTATGCTGTTGATTTTATCTTGTGGTTTCAATTTTAAAAAAAAGTCTGTAAAATATATTATTTTTGCCAATAAAAAACTTTGTTGAAACCTTATCTGTTCTTATCAGTTTAATATCTGATACGTCCCCTATCTGGGGACCATATATTAAATGGATTTTTAGAACAGGGAGATGGAAATAGAGCTTGCTCTGTCCACTCCACGCATTGACCTGGTATTGCAGTATTTCCAGGACCGGTGCACCCTTTCCTTATGTGTTGACTAAAATCAGATTCCAAAAGTGTTTTTTGTGTTTGCCATTGTTTCTGTCTTTCTGAAGGGATCTCCCCTTTTAATCCCATTATTTCAACACCTGTTGGACAATGCATGAGTGATAATGAGCTAATTTATTAAATGCAATTAATGAATACATTGCCACCTCTTGTTTTGTGTCGTCTGTGTGTCTGTGTTTCCGGCATTTCACATTGGAACAGCTTATTCACCTTCCTTGTCTTCTCTCCGCCCTCCCTTTTAGGTAAGTTAAAGAGCTGCACCTAAGCCAGCCACTGATTGATGCAGCACCACAGTCAAATAGTGGAGTGGAGTAGGGGAACAGCAAACAGCCATTAAAGCCGCCCGCCCGCCCGCCCGCCACAATGGACCTACCTGTGTACACTAGATGGATGTGATGGAATGTACTGTCGTCCCTACATTTCAAGAAGGAGTAAGAATTGCAGTTGCAACAAAGCCTTGCTTGCCTACAAAGAGAGCAGCAATTTGGATTTGTTACTATGTTACCTAGAAGAATAACAAACTGTGCAAGGATGGAGGTTGTAGGAGCAAGGAGAAGTTGTCTGTAAAGTTGGTGGATGCTTATTTTCCATTTTGCAGTCCCTTGTCTCCCTCTTGTGGCCTCCTGGAGGCAACTAGCTGTGCAAAAAAAGACAGCCTGGCGGCCGGCTGTTGCAGTGTTGCCCTCTCAGGCAACACTGAGTGACTGACTGAGCCGCACCGTCTTATATAAAGTTCAGACGGAACTTTGCACGTGTCATAGTGGAGCCCTGAGGAGCCAGAGCCAGCTTTCTGACATCATAATGGGGCCTCAGAGATAAAAGCCTGGGCCCAGGCAGTGTTGGTCAGTGCTGCTCAGCAGGCAGCACTGGACTGGACTGGATTACAGCTGATACAAGGTGTGAAGGAACAAGGGGTGGCTGTGGGCATGCACTGGCTGCCGCTGCCAGTGTTTATCTGCATGGCAGCAGGGCATTTGGGCGTTGCCAGGAAGGCGTTTTTATGTAGATTCCTCCTCTTTCAGCACTGCATTGTGGTGCAAGCAAAAGAAGCAAATCCTGTCTGGCTTTCTCTCCGGCCTTTATTCACCTCCTGTGTAGCTGTGAGTGTGTGAGCCTGCAGGGCCCCATGGAATTGCCTAGAAGTAGGCTGAATCGCTGCAAGGGCTGAACAGCAGTATCGGGCAGGCTCGGGCAACGTGCGGCCCGTTCAGGTTATCGCTTCTCGGCCTTTTGGCTAATCTCAAGGGGTTGGTCAGGAGGTCCGTCTGGGTGCTCGCCCTTGGCCTTGTGGCATCGCTGGTTTACCAGCTTAAGCCACCTGCTGCTTTAGGGGGTGAGCTAGGAGACAAAGAAGGCGATCATGGGCGTTCAGATCGTATATCCCAGGACCGGAGATCTCCGGGTCAAGTTTGGAATCCGCATCAATGCTACAGCTGGATTGGAGAATCGCTTTCCTCTTGGACGTCTGGTGGACAAAGTTATTTTTGGAGCTCTGAAGATCCCTCGCCCTGCCATCCTCTGCCTCCAGGAACATAAGGTGGGTCATTATACCCTTGTGCTTAATTCTAGGAGCGACTGCCTAAATTTCTACAACACTTTGAAGAAGAACCGCAACAATGCTGCTTTGGATGGTCTTGTTTTCACTCTCCTCTATGAAGATGGGAATGTCCCTTTGGTTGTCTTCATGTACAATCCCCATGTGCCAAGGTCGGACATTGAGGCCTTCCTCCTCCGCCATTGTGAGTCTGTGGTCTTTTCCAACAAGATCCTCAACGAGGCTGGAATCTGGAGTGGCAAGTACAAATTTATTGTTAATTTTAAGAGGGATCCAGAAGGGGTTGATGGGCTAAGCAGACCCCCCTTGAACTTTTCTATTGGCAGGGACAGGGGCTATCTTTTCTTCCCTAACCCCCCTCTCTTTTGCAAGAACTGCAAGATCTTTGGACACATACTGGAGTCCTGTAATCAAGGAAAAAGGTGTGGGAAATGCGGCCAGGTGGGCCATGAGTCAAAGGTTTGTACCAACCCCATCGTTTGCAACCTCTGTGCACAGACAGGACACGCCTTCAGGAATTGTCCTAAGCGTTCTTATGCAGATATGGCCAGACAGAGGCCTGCTGGGAGACCTGAAGATCCTGAGGTTGCTGGTCCAATTATCCAGGCAGAAAGTCCACTGTCTGAGGAAATTGCAGTTGCAGGTGCGGAGGGTGGAGTGATGGAAATATCACCTGTGGAAGAAGACCTTCCCCCTCTTTCTGATGAGCAAACCGGGCTGCAAGGTGAAGGTGAGGTTGAGACTTCAGTCTCCATAACCCCAGTGATTGTGTGGGAGGAGGCAGAGGAGGCTCATGAGGTGGCTGGAGAGCAGGGTGATTTTTGCAACAGCTGTTGTGAGACCAGGTGAAGAGGAGTTTGGGATGGCTCCAAAAAGGCAGAGAACAAACTTTTCACCATCAAGTGAAGGAAGTGCGAGTCCACAGAGGGACGGCGTGTATCCTGTGACTAGTATTTCTTTTGACACTCCTTTTCTAGGGGATCAGGAAGGCTCTATCTTTGCGTTGGAGTGCCAGCCTCAAGAAGGAAAAGGCTGAGGAAAAGATGGGCTTGTTGTTCAACGTTTTCATCTCCAGATTAAAACATGGCTGCCAAAATCACATGTCATGTCCTATCCCTGAATGTCAGGCTGATTAAATCTAGGCCTAGGAGAATTGCAGCACTAGATTTCCTTAAAAATCTAGGGGCTGATATTTTTTGCTTGCAAGAATGTGGCATCTCTGATGCATTAGATGAAAAAGAATGGCAATATGGCCAAAGTATATGGTCAGGCTCGGTTAAAAATAAAAATGATGGTGTGGGAATCTTATTGGGGAATAAGGATTATAAATTTGATAGTTATACTGTGGTGGAGGCGGGTAGATGCTTATCTGCAATTATAAGCTATAGAGGGTGGAAGGTCAGGGTAATAAATGTGTATGGGCCAACAAGTAAAGGGGATAGAGTAGAGTTGTTAGAAAAATTGAGTATTTTTTTGCCTGGTAGGATCCCTACTGTGTGGGTGGGGGACTTCAATTGTGTTACCGAAGGGGCTAAGATGGATGTGTCGGGTAAAATGTTAAATAATTTAATTAATGATTTTTCTTTTGTAGATGCATCTGAAATGTTTTTAGGTAAGCCGCCGCCCGCAACCTTTAGAGCAGAGGGGGGTGGGGTGACATCCAGGATTGACCGGGTGTTTTTCAAAAATTTGGTATGTAAATCTTTCCGCCAAGATGATGTGATGTTTACTGATCACGTGAGTATGAGTGCTTTTTTTGAGGGGAATACAAAATTAAAGTATGGTAAAGGGGTGTGGAAGCTGAATATCAGGTTGCTTGAAGATAAAAAAGTGATGGATGATTTTAAGCGTGCATATGTGGGATGGAAGTGGAAAAAAAGAAATTTTGCGAATATGTTAGAATGGTGGGATTGGATGAAGGGTGAAGTTAGGAAATTCTTTAAAAAATGGGGATATAAAAAAGCTGCAATTCGTAGGAATAAATATAAAGAGCTGAATATGAGAATGGAGTGGTTGAGGAAGCTTAGTATGCTTGGGTATGATGTGGGTGACTTGCTTTGTGCGGTCAAAAGTGAGATTAAGAAAGAGATGGATGAGAGGGGGAAAGAAATCATATATAGATCTAAGATTGAACATCTGGAAAAGGATGAGAAGTGCACAAGATTTTTCTTCAAAAAGATGTGTGGGAAGAAGGATGATATGGATGTTGTTATGAATAGTGGGGGTGACTGTGTTTATGGGGAGGATGTGATGAATGAAGTGGAGTCGTTCTATCGCGAGCTGTATGGTGACAAATGGACTGATAGAGATTTGGTGAATGATACCATGAATAATTTAGAGAATGTGCTAGGGAAGGAGGATTCTGATATGTTATCAGAGGGAATTACAATGGATGAAGTTATGCAAGTGGTCAAGAGTGCTAGTAAAAATAAAACTCCAGGGATGGACGGTATTCCTGTGGAATTGTATGTGCAAGCGTGGGACATAATGGGAGCAGACCTAGTGGAAGTGTGTCAGTTTATGTGGGACAATGGGATAATGAGTGAATCTATGAAAGAGGGTGTTGTTGTGTTAATACATAAAAAGGGTGATAAAAGGAATCTGGGTAATTGGAGACCTATCTCTTTGCTCAATAGTGATTACAAGTGCTATAGCAAAATTCTAGCAAATCGAATGCGTGAAGTGATCGGTCAAGTAGTGGGGGAGGATCAGGTGTGTGCGGTACCAAGTAGGCGTATGACTGACAACCTGTTGCTGTTAAAAGATTTGATTGGGGATAGCATGGACAGAAAGCAAAAGTGTATGGTGCTAGCTGTGGACTTTGAGAAGGCGTTTGACCGCGTGTCACATGAATTTATGTTTGGTGTGTTGAATAAAATGGGTTTTCATAGCAAGTTTGTGAGTGCAGTAAGATGCTTGTATGGAGGAGTGACGAGCGAATTTTTGGTGAATGGGTTTTTGAGTGGTAAAGTGAGAATTAAATCGGGAATCAGACAAGGTTGTCCGATGTCCCCCGTTCTTTTTATTAGCGTAATTGAAGTTTTGTTGTGTATGTTTAGGAAAGAGAAGGTGATGAGGGGCTTGCTGATACCTGGTAGTGGAGGTAAGGTGGTGAAAACTCTAGCTTATATGGACGATGTGGTCATTGTGAGTGAGTCTCTAGCTAGTTTGACTAGGGCTAGATTGGTGTTAGATCTTTTCTGTAGTGCGTCCGCTTTTAGAGTGAACTGGAGTAAAAGCATCTTTAAGTGTTTTGGTGACAGTAATGTTAGAATGGATGGTGTAAAGTGTGAACAAGGCGCAATTAGGGTTTTGGGTATTTTATTCAATGAAAACTTAAAGGGGAACGAGAGTTGGGATGAATGTGGTATGCGGATTGAGCGAAAGTTGAATTTCTGGCGTATGCGTAGTTTGACGTTTTCTGGTAAAACCTTAATCATTAAGTCAGTTATTTTGCCAATCCTGCTCTTTTGTGCAGTGATTTTTCCCAATTCAACAAGGAAAATAAAAAAGGAAGAGAAAATGTTTTTTACTTTTTTTTGGGGATGCAGGATGGAAAAGTTGAAGCGGGAGTATCTATATAAATTGTGCGAGCATGGTGGAATGAATTTCCCAAATATTGAGGTTTTCTTGGGGTTGAGTTATGTGAAGGTAGTGACGGTGTTGATTGAGCGGAATAACAAAACTGCGTATATGATGAGGTATTTGGCTGGATGGACGCTTTTCGGGTTAAATTGGGTGAAGAGGGATGCAAGAGTGCCTGTGGCATTTAAATGTCCTGTGTGGTACATGAAGATTGAATGGTTTGTGAGGAAGTATGATTTACTATCTGTACCTATGGTGGATTTCAAGAATAAGAATGGTGTGATGAAAAGAATGCGGGCGAATGAGCTTGCATGTAATATTGATGGGCTGCGGTCAGGTGAAGCGGATGCAGTATGGAAGAATTTGGATATTGTAGGGGTGTCAAATCGCCAACGGGATGTAGTGTGGATGTCATTACATAATATACTGCCTGTGAGACAAGTCCAAAAGCAGCGGGATCTCATTAGACATGAAGTGTGCCCTAGGGAGGGGTGTGGGGCTAGTGAGAGCATACGCCATCTAATATGGGATTGTGACTTCTCTTATGAAGTATGGAAGAGAGTAGGGGGTTTGTGTAAAGAGTTGGCAGGTGTAACATATGTGAATTGGAAGGTGGCAATGTTTGGGATGGGTGCATGTAGTAGAGCTAAAGATAGAATATTATGGTTAATAATGGTATGTGTGATGGAAAGTCTGTGGGATGTGAGGAATCTTTTGGTATTTAAAAGAAAGGTTGTGTCTGTAAATGATTGTGTTAAGATATTTTTGTCTCGGTTATATGTCAAATATTTATGGGATAAGCAGCGCGGTGGTGGCAATGTTGATTCCGAAGGGATTTGGAAATTCAAAAAGTGGAAAGCATTAATCCGCTATAAATAATGTTGTTTTGTCATCTGTTATTACTGTAATGCATTGTCTTTCTTTTGGAATTAAATAAAAGAACAAATTTAAAGAGTAACCATAGAGATGATTGATATAAGCGATATCGTTTTTTTGATTATTCAGATTGAAAAACTTAAGTTTTCGCTTCGTATCTAACTGAATGGTTATTAAAAAAAAAAATAAAAAAATCTGTTCTTATCAGTTTAATATCTGATACGTCCCCTATCTGGGGACCATATATTAAATGGATTTTTAGAACAGGGAGATGGAAATAGAGCTTGCTCTGTCCACTCCACGCATTGACCTGGTATTGCAGTATTTCCAGGACCGGTGCACCCTTTCCTTATGTGTTGACTAAAATCAGATTCCAAAAGTGTTTTTTTGTGTTTGCCATTGTTTCTGTCTTTCTGAAGGGATCTCCCCTTTTAATCCCATTATTTCAACACCTGTTGGACAATGCATGAATGATAATGAGCTAATTGATTAAATGCAATTAATGAATACATTGCCACCTCTTGTTTTGTGTCGTCTGTGTGTCTGTGTTTCCGGCATTTCACATTGGAACAGCTCATTCACCTTCCTTGTCTTCTCTCCGCCCTCCCTTTTAGGTAAGTTAAAGAGCTGCACCTGAGCCAGCCACTGATTGATGCAGCACCACAGTCAAATAGTGGAGTGGAGTAGGGGAACAGCAAACAGCCATTAAAGCCGCCCGCCCGCCCGCCCGCCACAATGGACCTACCTGTGTACACTAGATGGATGTGATGGAATGTACTGTCGTCCCTACATTTCAAGAAGGAGTAAGAATTGCAGTTGCAACAAAGCCTTGCTTGCCTACAAAGAGAGCAGCAATTTGGATTTGTTACTATGTTACCTAGAAGAATAACAAACTGTGCAAGGATGGAGGTTGTAGGAGCAAGGAGAAGTTGTCTGTAAAGTTGGTGGATGCTTATTTTCCATTTTGCAGTCCCTTGTCTCCCTCTTGTGGCCTCCTGGAGGCAACTAGCTGTGCAAAAAAAGACAGCCTGGCGGCCGGCTGTTGCAGTGTTGCCCTCTCAGGCAACACTGAGTGACTGACTGAGCCGCACCGTCTTATATAAAGTTCAGACGGAACTTTGCACGTGTCATAGTGGAGCCCTGAGGAGCCAGAGCCAGCTTTCTGACATCATAATGGGGCCTCAGAGATAAAAGCCTGGGCCCAGGCAGTGTTGGTCAGTGCTGCTCAGCAGGCAGCACTGGACTGGACTGGATTACAGCTGATACAAGGTGTGAAGGAACAAGGGGTGGCTGTGGGCATGCACTGGCTGCCGCTGCCAGTGTTTATCTGCATGGCAGCAGGGCATTTGGGCGTTGCCAGGAAGGCGTTTTTATGTAGATTCCTCCTCTTTCAGCACTGCATTGTGGTGCAAGCAAAAGAAGCAAATCCTGTCTGGCTTCCTCTCCGGCCTTTATTCACCTCCCGTGTAGCTGTGAGTGTGTGAGCCTGCAGGGCCCCATGGAATTGCCTAGAAGTAGGCTGAATCGCTGCAAGGGCTGAACAGCAGTATCGGGCAGGCTCGGGCAACGCGCGGCCCGTTCGGGTTATCGCTTCTCGGCCTTTTGGCAAGATCGGGTGTAGTATTTCTGCATCTGGTTTTGTTGGGAGGTGTCCGGGGTACCCTGCTCCTTGGCCTTGGGGGATCGTCTCTTTTCACAGAGAGACTTCACCCCCTTGCTGCTATTTGGGGAGTGGGCTTAGCCCCCGGACAACGAGTGGCGATCGCGCCTTTTCCAAGAGGTCAACCGGCCTTGAGGCGTCATTAAACGAGCGTTCCAAGGGCGTTTTGTCGGGCATCGTAGGTGTCTGGGGTACCCTAATCCTTGGCCTTGGGGGAGGGTTTCACTTAATTGTGGAATCTGAGCCCTTGCTGCTATAAGGGACAGGCTTAGCCCCCAGGCACTGAAAATGCCATTCACATTTGGTTTCGCATCCGGGGACACCCGGTTGCGCCAGTCCGTCCGCATCGAGGTGGAAGAAGGCCATCGTCAGCGGAAGAACCTTCGCTTCATTGTGGAGGTGATTCTGCTGGACTTCCTGGGGCTCAAGCGGGCGGACATCCTGTGTCTCAATGACCAGGAAAGCCGCGGTCGGTACACCATCTCCTTTACGGCCGCGGCATGCTGCGAGAATATGCACAAGAAACTATCTGATGCGGGCCAGAGTGAGGAGCGGCTAAATGGACTGAACTTTTTATTCCTCTACGGGGAGGAAGAGGTCCCGCTCGTGATATGTATGTTCAGTCCATTTGTCCCAGAGTGTGACATTGAAACCTTCCTCAGTCGTTACTGCAGGGAGGTCCGCTTCTCACACAAGATCTTGAATACCCAGAGCTTCTGGAATGGGAAAAGAAAGTATTGGGTGAAGTTCCGCCAGGATCCCAATGGCATTGGAGGCTTTCACCACCCACCCCAGAACTTTGCCATTGGGAAGAATCGAGGATTCTTATTTTACCCCCAGATGCCAATAGCCTGCCGGAACTGCTTGAGATATGGCCACACCAGAGAACATTGTGACCGGCCCCATGTGGTGCAGTGTAACAGGTGTGGCCAGGTTGGACACGTGGCGGCAAAATGCAGTTCCGAGGTGTTGTGCAATCTGTGCGGCATGACTGGGCATGCTTTTAAAGACTGCCCCCGCAGAGCGAAGTCTGGGCCACCCAGACCAGGGCCAGAGCGGCAGTTTGCAACATGTGCAGACGCCGCTGGTAATGCCCCAAAACGAGCATTGACGACTGAGGGGTCCAGGCCAAAATCCTTCACAGCTCCATCGGGGGGCCCACCGATGTCAGCCTCGAGGGACGGCCACAGGGATTCCACTGGGTCCAGGCAGAGCAGGAGGAATTCTGACTCTGCTGGACATAAGTTGACCGGCACCTCTGCAGACGGGTCCTCTGCTCCGCCTGCAGTGGACCCTGTTGAGGCAGTGGTTAGCGACAGGCGTCGTGCTTCCGTAGGTTCTGCGGTAAGACCTGACGCCTGTCCCAAGAGTGTGGGCATGGAGCGGAGACACTCTGTGTCAAACGAGGGCTCCATTAAGAAAACCCCCAAACATGCTGGATTGGAGCCTCGTTTTGACCATTACCGGTCAACAGGGGGGCCAGAGCAAAGTTCCTCCACTGCGGTTGTAGAGGGGCTTGCGATGAAGGCTCCCCGTAAGCAGGCAAATGTTGCCAAAAGTGATGGGACCTCACAGGCCCCTGTGCAGCTGCCAAGTAGAGACATCAGCGATATCTTCAGCCAGGGGCCAGAGATGGGTGAGAGCGACTTCGAGGAGATGGATAGGAGCCATTCTGCTAAGAGACAGCGAGAGGAGGAGGAGTCCGGAGTTCGGAGGAAAGCTGCCTACCGGAGTTCCGATGAAAGCAGTGTGGGGGTTGGAGCCGCCCACGTATCTGGCTCTGACCCTACCAACATTAAAGATTTGTTGACCCCTCAAAAAGGGGGTCCAGATTCGCAGCTGATCTCCGAGTACGACTCTTCTGGTTCGGACTCTGACTTAAACTGAGACTATGTTGGTTCCTATCAAAGTCGCCTCACTAAATGTGAGGTCCCTAAAGAGCCCTGTTCGCAGGACTGCTTTATTTTCATTTTTAGAGACTGTGGACTTTGACCTTTGCCTGCTTCAGGAATGTGGAATCCCTAATGACTTGGAATATGAAGATCTAAAGATGGACTGGAAACTAGGCCCCTCAGTCTGGTCTGGTGGAAATGACTGTCGCTCTGCGGGGGTTGGATTGCTCTGCCGAGGTCGTTTTATCTCCATCCAAACAGTGACTGAAATCATGCCCGGCAGAGCTATTTTAATACATTTGCTTTTTAATGGAATTTTAATTCGTGTTTTAAACGTTTATGCCCCTCCTTCCAAACAGGAGAGGGCAGAACTATTAGAAATTTTACCATTGTTTTGTGTTGGGTCTACCCCCCTGCTGGTGGGTGGTGATTTTAACTGTGTACGAGATGGAGAACACCGGCAGGGTGGGGATTTTAATCGAAAAATTGACCGTACTTCTTACCTGCTCAAGAATTTTATTGGTGATTTTAAATTGAAAGATTGCTGGAGGGAACTCTTGCCTGCAGACCCAGGCCCCACCTGGTCCAATGGAAGAGTGAGCTCCAGAATTGATTTTATTTTCACTTCTAACAGTTTTATTCCCAAAAAATGTTTGCTTTTAACAAATATTTTATCTGATCACAAGCTCCTTTCGGTGCACTTGGAGCTAGAGGGGGAGCAAAAAGCTTGTAGGGGTCCCTGGAGACTAAACACCACGCTCCTGGAGGACCCCATCATTAAAGAGGAGTTTGTGCGGACCTACCAGTGTTGGCAGTCCCATAGAGCGCCCAGTCAGCCTATGCTACACTGGTGGGAGGGCATTAAACCCAAAATCAGAGCTTTTTTTATTCGAGCAGGTAAGAAGAAAGCAAAAGAGAAAAAACAATGGTTTTATGTTCTTAATAAACGTTTACATGTACTTTTTAAATTGAAGGAGATTGGTATGGATGTTGATGATGATATCTTAAATCTTAAAGCTGAAATAAAACATGCCATAGAAGAGAAAGGGAAACAAATAATTTTTAATTCACATGTAAAGCACCTCGAGGATGGCGAGAAGTGTTCCCGGTTCTTCTTCAAAAAGGTAATGGATAAACGAGATGTCATTTTAAACCTTGAAGGAGAAACCACTATGGTCGGCATTTTAAATTCTGCTTTTAATTTCTACCAATCTCTTTTTAACAAGAAAAATATTGATCCTTCCTTTTTAGAACATGTTCTTAATTCCCTTGATGCCAAGCTAGATATTTTAGACCAGGAAGTTTTATCCCGTAATATTACCTTGGAGGAACTTTTATTTGCTTTTAAAAGTTTTTCTAATGGGAAAGCTCCTGGGGAAGATGGTCTGCCCATCGAATTTTATCATGCTTTTTGGGAAATTTTAAAGAATGACATGTTTTTATTGTATAAGGAAGTTTTTATTGCTGAAGAGCTGCCCCCTTCCTGGAGGAGGGGGATTGTGTCCTTAATTTTTAAAAAAGGTGAGAAGGACCAGTTAAAAAACTGGCGTCCTATTACTCTTTTAAACGTTGATTGTAAAATTTTAGCTAAACTAATAACAATCCGTTTTAAACCTTTTATTCATAAATTAATCCATCCAAACCAGGTATGTGGGGTACCTGGGAGGTCAATTACTGAGTCCCTGAATATTTTACGTGACATCATTTGGTATTTTAAAGAAAGGGGTCAAAGTCTTGCTATTTTATCCTTAGATTTCGAGAAGGCTTTTGACCGGGTCTCCCATGAATATCTTTTTATGGTTCTTAAAAAGATGGCTGTTCCTGAAATTATTTTAACACGTATTAAGCTTTTATATCGATCCTGTTTTAGCCAAATTTCTATCAACGGATTTTTAACTAAAGGTGTTCCTCTTTTATCAGGGGTGAAACAGGGGTGCCCGTTGTCTCCGCTCCTTTTTATTTGTGCCATAGAACCTCTGTTCACCCTAATAAGAGATGATAAAGTCATCAGAGGCGTGCCCATACCTGGAGGAAGGGGGAACCAGGTAAAAATCCTGGGCTATATGGATGACACCACCGTCCTATGCCCAGACGCCGCTTCTATGAGAAGGGCATTGAGGAACACCGGCTTTTTTTGTGAAGCCTCTGGTTTTAAATTAAACGTTGATAAGTGTGACTGTTTTTATACTGGTGTATGGGATTCCTCTGTGACACCAGGAGTTAACATGCAGCAGGATCAGATAAAAATTTTAGGAATTGTTTTTAATCAAGAAAACGATGGGAGACCCAATTGGGATTCAGTAATTGCCAAAATGGAAAAAAAGGTTTTAATGTGGAATTTGAGAAATCTCACCATGGAGGGAAAAGTTTTAATAATTAAATCTGTTTTATTACCTATAATGCTCTATGTAGCTATGGTTTTCCCTCCAACAATTTTATATATTAAAAAAGTGACCAGGATCTGTTTTATGTTTTTATGGGGTTCCAAAATGGAAAAACTAAAACGTGATTTTATGTACAGATGTAAGGACAATGGCGGGAGAGATGTTCCTAACCTTTTTAACTTCTTTTACATTAAATACTTTTGCTTCTGTTTTAAAATGTATAATTCTGATGGTATTTTTAGCTACTTTTTAAAGTACGCTACGGGCATGATTTTTAAACGATGGTTTCGTGTCCCTTTGAATTCTCCTGTGCTTCTGTGTCCCCCAAAACAATATGCGGCGCTCGAAAAAACTGTCAGGCTCCTAGGTCTCCAAGAATTGGGGCCTGACATATTGGGGGACCAGAAAAAAGTGTCACTCTCCTGTAGGCGGCAGGAAGATACACTGGCAGTTTCAAATTTCTCACAGGCAAGGTCCAAGGTGGTGTGGCGGAACGTTTTCGGGAAATTTATGACAAATGTGCACAGGGACCTTGCCTGGGCAATCGTTCACCAGTGCCTCCCTACCCGTGAATTCCAGCATAGGCGAGGACTGGTGGCGAGAGCCAAGTGCCCGAGAGACAGGTGTGGTGACGACGAGACGGTAATGCACCTGTTTTGGAACTGCCCATATGCACAGGAGGTTTGGAGGAAGGTAGGCCCATTGCTGAAATGGGCCTGCGGTCTTAAAGATCTTAAATTTGAATACGTGTTTTATGGTCTTTTTAACTGCCCAAGTTTTAAACAGCAAATGGTCTGTTGGATCATTTTAAACTGTTTTAAGAATGCCATCTGGAAGGTTAGGAACATTCTGCTTTTTAAACATGATTTTATTGACGTTAAAAATTGTGTGAAATATGCCCTAAGTGAAATGTATATTTATTATCTTAGGGACAAAAAGCAGCTAGGGGTAAAAGAAGCAACATCCATGTGGTGTTTGCAAATGTGGAATACCATAACATTGTAAATAAAAATGGTTTTATTCTTTTATGTCTTTTATGCCCTGTACAAATTTTATCCTGCTATTGTTCTGTACTTTTATTATAACATCTGTATTACTGGTCTTATTATTATTCTTTTGTATTCATTTAAATGTATGAATATTTATGTATTATGCCATTGATTTTATCTTGTGGTTTCAATTCTTAAAAAAAAGTCTGTAAAATATATTATTTTTGCCAATAAAAAACTTTGTTGAAACCTTATCTGTTCTTATCAGTTTAATATCTGATACGTCCCCTATCTGGGGACCATATATTAAATGGATTTTTAGAACAGGGAGATGGAAATAGAGCTTGCTCTGTCCACTCCACGCATTGACCTGGTATTGCAGTATTTCCAGGACCGGTGCACCCTTTCCTTATGTGTTGACTAAAATCAGATTCCAAAAGTGTTTTTTGTGTTTGCCATTGTTTCTGTCTTTCTGAAGGGATCTCCCCTTTTAATCCCATTATTTCAACACCTGTTGGACAATGCATGAGTGATAATGAGCTAATTGATTAAATGCAATTAATGAATACATTGCCACCTCTTGTTTTGTGTCGTCTGTGTGTCTGTGTTTCCGGCATTTCACATTGGAACAGCTCATTCACCTTCCTTGCAGACACTGAAGCGCCTAGGGAGAGTGTCAGGGACTGCAAGGGGTTAAGAAAGGATGGAACGGTTTAAAATAATGCCCAGGACCAGGATTGGTCAACAAGGGGTAAGAGGGGCGTGGTTAAGAAGATATAAGGCAGGGGTTTGGAGCAGGAAGCCCTCTTACCTTCAAGCTGCAGTGGAAGAAACACCTTTGCTGCTGCTGTGGAGATTCAGAGCGTGGTCTTTCAAGAAGATGGCAGAAGAACTGTTGTCGGAAGGTGGCACAGCGGGTAGCGTCAGAGGGACCTGCCTGGCTGGAATCCCTGTTGGAGGAAGGAGAGAAGCGAGGATCTAAGCGGGGCACGGAACAGTCGGGAGCGGCTACCCGAGGTAGGCCGCAGCGCGTTACACGCCCTCCGGTTCGACTGAGCCCTAGCCCCGTTGCTATGAGGGGTGCTGTGACTGCTGCACAGTCATGCGGTGGTCCCAGCAGGTCCCCTAGGCCTATGTCGACGGGTGCTTCGTCGGTCGACATAGTGCCCCCCTCCCCCCGCCCACTCGTCGCGCTGGCGTCCTTCCCCATGGCGTTAAGAGGGCGGCTGTTAAACCGGCACGGGCACGGTACAACCCGCCTCGAGTTGCTGATGCGGGTGCGGAGGCAGCGGTCGACTATCGTGACAGTGGGGTGAATATGGCTGACTCAGGTAACTGGTCCGACATGGTCGCTTACCATGCGGCATGTTCACAGGAGCTGGGACTTGCTTCCGGTGCCTGTGTGCAGCCGGGGTCGGCGCCATCTTTCCCCGTGCTGTTCTCTACGCAGCCTGAATTGGCGGCGGGGGGAACAGGGGCGGGAAGTCCTGGCAGGCGCAGTGCGGCCAGGACACAAGATGGCGGCTCACGAAAAAAGAAGATGGCGGCGGGTTCTGGGAAGCGGGCGGTGAGCAAGCAGGCCAGCCAGGGGGCGGGGGCTTCTGCGGTGCCTGTCGCTTCTCCACCCCGGTCCCCCCCGGGCCCCTGTCAGCATGGGTCAAGGCCAAGGGGGGAGTGTGCTAGGAAAGATAGGGTTGAGGGTGTTTTGGACTCTATTTGCCCTTCTCCTGCCTTGTCATCTTTTTCTCCTGCAGGTCCAAGAAGGGAGCGTTCCAGGCGAGGGAGGAAACGCCGGGCTGGAGGACATCGCCGGCACGGCCATCATAGACGTCGCAGGTCAGGTGACGAGAAGAGGCGTGGTCGGCGGTATTCCTTGTCTTCCAGCGATGGATTCTCCTCCTCGTCGGCGACGACGTCCGCATCATCAGGATCGTGGAGGAGGTCGTCGAGGAGATCATCACGGCCGCAGAGACGCAGTCGACGCCGGGAGGTGCAGCGCTTGTCGGTGGATCAGGAGCAGCTGTCCCAGGTTGTCCCTCCCGCCGGGCCGGTGGAGGAGGTGCAGGCCGTGGTTCCAGTGCCGCGGCAAGTGGCTGAAGGACCCTCTGGAGTCGGTGGGACCTCTGGGAGCGGTGAGTCGGCCTGCGGTGACGCATGGCTTAATAAATCTAATGCAGCGGGTGCGGATTTGATTTCTGTTTTAAAAGCCGTGGTGGCTGGGTTGAAAGTGAATGAGGGAACATCGTGTCCCTCGGTGCCACCAGAGGGAGCTATGCCCCCGTCTGAGAAAGAGAATGCTTTAGCTAGTTTGACGTTTAGAGATTCATTGTTTTGTGGAGTCGCTCCTCTCGGGACTCATTTGTCAGCTGAGATCAAGGACAAGATTTGGAGGAATGAATTTGTGGATATTTGGTCCTTGGTCTCGGTGGAGCAGGTGACTGTCGACAAGGAGCGGGGTTTTGAGAGAGGTTCGGATAGGAAAGCGAAAGTAGCGAAAACATTTGGCAACTGGGTACAGTGTTACGCTACACTGGCTCATGTTATTTGCCAACGCTATCCTGGGAAAGGGGCCGAGTTGTTTGTCTATTTTGACACAATTTTCAGCGCCCACAGGCTGCACGGTGGTGCGGCCTGGTGGCGATATGATGAAGAATTTCGGCGTCGTTTGGCTTTGTCGCCTGATATTAGTTGGGCGACGAAGGCAACGGACGTATGGTTGCAGCTTATCTTAGCGCAAGGGAGCAGGCAACAACGCCCCTTTCCCAGTGCGGCCGCAGCGCCGGGCCCCGCCCCTGGAGTTGCGGCCGCTAGGCCCACGGGTGCCTGTTGGCTCTACAACGAGGGCCACTGTCGTTTCTTTGCCACGTGCAAATTCCGACATGAATGCTCCATCTGTGGGGGCGCTCATGCGGCGCTCCGGTGTTTCCGGAGAGGTAAGCAGCCGGTTAAGGCACCTCCTTCCGGCGCAGCGGAGAACGCCGGTGAACGTTCTCGAGATGGGCCCATGGTTAGAGCGGTACCACAGGAGACGGGAAGCAGAGGTGCTCACTAGCGGGTTTTCGTTTGGTTTTGAGATTCCTTTTGAATATTCTGCGACATTGTCATTGGCTGACAATTTGAAGTCGATCAATGAGAATGTGGGCATTGCGCGGCTAAAATTGGCAAAGGAAGTGGAATTAGGGAGAATGGCAGGTCCATTCAGCGAGCCGCCGTATACGAATCTGCGAGTTTCCCCCCTTGGTTTAGTTCCAAAGAAGGAACGAGGAAAGTTTAGGCTGATTCATCACCTTTCCTTTCCTCGCGGTGGTTCTGTTAACGACGGTATTTCTAGGGCGGAGGCGGCGGTTTCGTATACGTCGTTTGATGTTGCAGTAAGGCTGGTACAGGCGGCTGGACAGGGGGCGTTGTTGGCAAAATCTGATATTGAAGCGGCCTTTCGTTTGCTGCCGGTTCATCCGGAGTGTTTTCACCTGTTGGGTTGTTGTTTAGATAAAGGGTTTTACGTGGATATGTGCCTTCCAATGGGTTGTTCAATATCATGCAGTTACTTTGAGATGTTTGCGTCATTTTTAGAATGGGTAGTTCGTTTGGAGTCTGGTTGTGATTCGGTCATTCATTATCTGGATGATTTTCTTTTTGTAGGCCCGTGGGGCTCTGGGCTGTGCAGCACGTTGCTGAGGGTGTTTCGGCAGGTGATGTCGCGTTTCGGTGTACCTATTTCCGAAGAAAAGACGGAAGGTCCTGTAACTGTTTTGTCGTTTTTGGGTATCGAAATAGATAGCGAGCGGATGATTTTTCGCTTGCCCGATGATAAATTGGCAAGGCTAGTGACGCAAGTTGACCAGGTCATGGGGTCGAAAAAAGTGACGTTAAAACAGTTACAGTCGTTAATGGGATTGCTGGTGTTTGCTTGTCGTATAATTCCAATGGGTCGTGTTTTCTCTAGGCGTTTGTCTTTAGCCACTAGAGGTATCTCGAAGCCAAATCATTTTATCCGGGTAACCTCTCGGATGAAGAAGGATTTGTTTGTCTGGCATTCTTTTTTGAGTTCGTTTAATGGGAGGTCGGTGTGTCAGGACTCTGAGTTGTCTAATGTAGACTTGGAATTGTTTACGGATGCAGCCGGAAGTGATGGTTTTGGAGCAATTTTGGGCCGAAGTTGGTGTAGATCCCCTTGGCCCTTGCATTGGAGTGATTTGGGAGTTTTACGTAATTTGACGCTATTGGAATTGTTTCCTATTATAGTGGCAATAGAGTTGTGGGGTAGCGTGATGGTGAACAAGAGGATTGTATTTTGGACAGACAACATGGCGGTGGTGCATGCGGTGAACGGGTTGTCGTCTAGTTCATTGCCGGTATTAGCTTTATTAAGACGGTTGGTTTTGAAGTGTTTGCGTTTGAATGTGTGGTTTCGTGCGAAACATGTTCCGGGTGTCCGTAATGTGATGGCTGATGCTTTGTCTCGTTCACAGATGTCCCGGTTTCGGGAATTGCACCCGGCAGCTTTGGCAGAAGGGGTGTCCCCCCCCCTTCACTTATGGGCCCTGGTCGAGGACAACTTATGAGGCTGTTGAGGGGTTCGGTGGTACCGGCGACTTGGAAGAGTCATTGCAGAGCGTGGGATCGGTGGTTGGAGATTGCGGGGAATAACTTCCCATCACAGGATGGTTGTCACCTGGACGTCACGTTAGCAAGTTTGGTACAAATACGTCAGGAAGGGGGTAGTGCGGTCACAGCGAGCAAGTTTTTAGCAGGGGTGGCCTTTATGTTAAAATTGTGGGGATGCAGAGATGTTACAAAAGAATTTGTAGTTCGGCAGTCGTTAAAAGGGTGGAAAAAAGAGGCGTGTTCCAGGGACACGAGGCGGCCAGTATCTTTTTCGCTTTTGGGTCGGCTTCTAGCCGTTTTATGTTTTGTGTGTCGGGATGAATATGAAGTGTCCTTGTTCGGCGCGGCGTTTTCTTTGGCTTTCTTTGCCGCATTACGGGTTAGTGAGCTGGTTCCGCACAGCGTAAGTGCAAGCGGTGGTCTTCTCGGATCGGATGTAGTAACGTTGGGAGATTCTCTCAGGGTCTGTGTGCGGCGGTCAAAAACTGATATGGTAGGGAGGGGGGCTTGGCTGTCGATTGGGAGGATTGGGGGGCAGTATTGCCCGGTAAAATGGGTCCAAACTGATATGGTAGGGAGGGGGGCTTGGCTGTCGATTGGGAGGATTGGGGGGCAGTATTGCCCGGTAAAATGGGTCCAGGAATTCGTGTTGGTCCGAGTGCCCGGGGCTCAATTCTTGATCCATCAGGATGGATCCGCAATGTCGCGTTTTCAATTTGAGGCGATTTTTAAGGCCGGTTTGAAGTACCTAGGTTTGCCACCGGGTGAGTTTGGTACACATTCGTTTAGGATAGGGGCGGCAACTGAGGCGGATGCCTTGGGCTTGGATTCAGCGGCTATCATGAGTCTGGGTAGATGGCGTTCTAATAGCTATAAGTCATATGTGCGACCTGATTTGGTTTTAAAGAATGTGTAAGCTGGAAGTTTTCATAGTAAAAAAAAGAAAAAAAAAATAAAAGTCGCTCCTTTCCCCCCCCCCCCATCCCTGTTTTCCTTCCTTGTTTTATATGGAGTGTTATGTTAATCCTGCCTGTATCTTCATTTGACCGGAATGTAGCTTAATTTCTTTGTTAGGGTCGCGGCGCCCCCAAGTGTGGATCTTGGGGCATTCGTATGTGCATTGGGCAGCGGTTCGAAGGCCATTAGGTCCGAATTTGGGCCTCTCACAGGCCGACGTCCATTGGAGAGGTGTCCGGGGATTACGGTGGGTGCAGTTACTGCCAGAGGTAGTGGCAGTTACAATGCACACGTATGGACCCGTTGTCCTGATCATACATGCGGGTGGAAATGACATCGGCCAAGTGAAAATGGCTGAGTTATTGTCATTTATACGGACTGATTTGGCGCGTTTTCAGGATCTGTTCGCCCGTTGCGTGGTAGTTTGGTCCGAAATAGTGGCGCGCACGGTGTGGCGAGGAGCGAGGAACATGGCAGCGTTGGAGAAAGTGCGCAGGCTAATTAATGTGCGGGTGTCGCGGTTCATTCGCTCTATAGGGGGGATCGGGTTGCGACACCAATCCCTGGAGGGGGATAATGCAGATTTGCTGGCGCCTGATGGAGTGCATCTGAATGATATCGGGCTCGATATCTTTTTATTGGATCTCTTGGATGGTGCCGAGAGAGGGTTGGCGTTGCTTGGTGGGGTGGTCGGGGGACTGAGTAGGTTTCTCAGTTCCCCCTTCTTGGCAGAAAGTACGGCAGATGAAGACGGAGGTAGCACCCTACATGCCTGATGGAGACAGGGAGCATCGGCATTTCAGGAGGAGAGAAAAATAAATATATATATATGTCTTCATGCCGATGTTTGTAAATAAGAATAAAGCTGTGGCCACTTCCACATTTCCATAAAGAAGGTGTTGGTGTGTTAATTCAAAAGAAGGATGGTTAAGGTCCTGGGCAGGTAAAGTGGATAATGGGTCCTTTCAGTCTTGTCTTCTCTCCGCCCTCCCTTTTAGGTAAGTTAAAGAGCTGCACCTGAGCCAGCCACTGATTGATGCAGCACCACAGTCAAATAGTGGAGTGAAGTAGGGGAACAGCAAACAGCCATTAAAGCCGCCCGCCCGCCCGCCCGCCACAATGGACCTACCTGTGTACACTAGATGGATGTGATGGAATGTACTGTCGTCCCTACATTTCAAGAAGGAGTAAGAATTGCAGTTGCAACAAAGCCTTGCTTGCCTACAAAGAGAGCAGCAATTTGGATTTGTTACTATGTTACCTAGAAGAATAACAAACTGTGCAAGGATGGAGGTTGTAGGAGCAAGGAGAAGTTGTCTGTAAAGTTGGTGGATGCTTATTTTCCATTTTGCAGTCCCTTGTCTCCCTCTTGTGGCCTCCTGGAGGCAACTAGCTGTGCAAAAAAAGACAGCCTGGCGGCCGGCTGTTGCAGTGTTGCCCTCTCAGGCAACACTGAGTGACTGACTGAGCCGCACCGTCTTATATAAAGTTCAGACGGAACTTTGCACGTGTCATAGTGGAGCCCTGAGGAGCCAGAGCCAGCTTTCTGACATCATAATGGAGCCTCAGAGATAAAAGCCTGGGCCCAGGCAGTGTTGGTCAGTGCTGCTCAGCAGGCAGCACTGGACTGGACTGGATTACAGCTGATACAAGGTGTGAAGGAACAAGGGGTGGCTGTGGGCATGCACTGGCTGCCGCTGCCAGTGTTTATCTGCATGGCAGCAGGGCATTTGGGCGTTGCCAGGAAGGCGTTTTTATGTCGATTCCTCCTCTTTCAGCACTGCATTGTGGTGCAAGCAAAAGAAGCAAATCCTGTCTGGCTTCCTCTCCGGCCTTTATTCACCTCCCGTGTAGCTGTGAGTGTGTGAGCCTGCAGGGCCCCATGGAATTGCCTAGAAGTAGGCTGAATCGCTGCAAGGGCTGAACAGCAGTATCGGGCAGGCTCGGGCAACGCGCGGCCCGTTCGGGTTATCGCTTCTCGGCCTTTTGGCTAAGATCAAGTGTAGTATCTGTTCTTATCAGTTTAATATCTGATACGTCCCCTATCTGGGGACCATATATTAAATGGATTTTTAGAACAGGGACATGGAAATAGAGCTTGCTCTGTCCACTCCACGCATTGACCTGTTATTGCAGTATTTCCAGGACCGGTGCACCCTTTCCTTATGTGTTGACTAAAATCAGATTCCAAAAGTGTTTTTTGTGTTTGCCATTGTTTCTGTCTTTCTGAAGGGATCTCCCCTTTTAATCCCATTATTTCAACACCTGTTGGACAATGCATGAGTGATAATGAGCTAATTGATTAAATGCAATTAATGAATACATTGCCACCTCTTGTTTTGTGTCGTCTGTGTGTCTGTGTTTCCGGCATTTCACATTGGAACAGCTCATTCACCTTCCTTGTCTTCTCTCCGCCCTCCCTTTTAGGTAAGTTAAAGAGCTGCACCTGAGCCAGCCACTGATTGATGCAGCACCACAGTCAAATAGTGGAGTGGAGTAGGGGAACAGCAAACAGCCATTAAAGCCGCCCGCCCGCCCGCCCGCCACAATGGACCTACCTGTGTACACTAGATGGATGTGATGGAATGTACTGTCGTCCCTACATTTCAAGAAGGAGTAAGAATTGCAGTTGCAACAAAGCCTTGCTTGCCTACAAAGAGAGCAGCAATTTGGATTTGTTACTATGTTACCTAGAAGAATAACAAACTGTGCAAGGATGGAGGTTGTAGGAGCAAGGAGAAGTTGTCTGTAAAGTTGGTGGATGCTTATTTTCCATTTTGCAGTCCCTTGTCTCCCTCTTGTGGCCTCCTGGAGGCAACTAGCTGTGCAAAAAAAGACAGCCTGGCGGCCGGCTGTTGCAGTGTTGCCCTCTCAGGCAACACTGAGTGACTGACTGAGCCGCACCGTCTTATATAAAGTTCAGACGGAACTTTGCACGTGTCATAGTGGAGCCCTGAGGAGCCAGAGCCAGCTTTCTGACATCATAATGGGGCCTCAGAGATAAAAGCCTGGGCCCAGGCAGTGTTGGTCAGTGCTGCTCAGCAGGCAGCACTGGACTGGACTGGATTACAGCTGATACAAGGTGTGAAGGAACAAGGGGTGGCTGTGGGCATGCACTGGCTGCCGCTGCCAGTGTTTATCTGCATGGCAGCAGGGCATTTGGGCGTTGCCAGGAAGGCGTTTTTATGTAGATTCCTCCTCTTTCAGCACTGCATTGTGGTGCAAGCAAAAGAAGCAAATCCTGTCTGGCTTCCTCTCCGGCCTTTATTCACCTCCCGTGTAGCTGTGAGTGTGTGAGCCTGCAGGGCCCCATGGAATTGCCTAGAAGTAGGCTGAATCGCTGCAAGGGCTGAACAGCAGTATCGGGCAGGCTCGGGCAACGCGCCGCCCGGTCGGGTTATCGCTTCTCGGCCTTTTGGCTAAGCTCAAGTAGTTTAGTCACTAGGCAGTCCAGAACCAGGACAGTAGCCCCTTCGGCCTTGTGGCATCGGCGATTTATCGTCTTAAGCCACATGCTGCTATAGGGGGGGGTGAATCCTGCTGTATGGATATTTAAGAAGGGATCGCAGGATTGACTCTATGGAGGAAATCTCTGTTCTTTATTGCCCTTAGGAACTGCGGATCATGTTGGAGGACCGAGGGGATTTGCCGGCTTCGGTGCGGCTGCGAAACACCATTCGTATTCGGATACAGGAAGGATTTCGGGAGAAGATCAACGATCATTACATCTTTGAGAAGATTTTGCTGGGTCATCTTGCTTTTCAACCGGAGGAACTGCTGTGTTTCCAGGATTTTTCCAGGTCTGGTTTTTTTGATCTAACCTTCTATGCAATTGGGAACTGTCATAATTTATACCAACGTTATCAAAAATTTGAAAAACATGCGGATTTTGAAGGGATAAAATTGGAATTCCTTTATATGCATGAGGAAGTGCTTCTAACTGTGCACGTTTTTAACCCTTACATTGATGAAGATGATATTACAAGTTTTCTCTTGAGATACTGTGCAAGGGTGAGATACCTGAAGAAATTGACCAATAAGTGGGGAGTATGGAATGGCAAGAGGCAGTACGTGGTGGTCTTTAAAGAAGATCCTGGAGATCCTAGAGGTCGGAGAACTCCACCAGCTTTCTTCTCCCTGGGTAAGAGCAGAGGACGTTTGTTCTATAGAGGTCAATCTTATTACTGCAGGAATTGTATGTCATATGGACACTTACAAGAGAGTTGCCCATCTGGCCAAAAATGTTCAAATTGCAACAGTGCGGAACATACTACCAGAGGATGCCCCAAGTTAAAAAAAACCTGTGATTTATGCGGGAAGGATGACCATTTGTTTGGGGCATGTCCAGCAAGGGTGAAAAAGAAAACATATGCGGAAGCAGCAAAAAGCGGTCCCTCTGAGCCATCTATGACCGCAATACAAACCTCCATTCAACAGGACATAGAAGACATTCTAACAGAGAATAATTTTTTGGACATCCTAAGCAGCAGTAATTTACCTCCAAATTTACCGGTTGAGCAGGAGATATCAAGTGGAGAAAGTCCGGAGGTTGTTGCCTCTGGGGGGGGAAACCCCCTTGGAGGCAGCCTTGTTTCTTCTTTCCTTACAGGTGCGGTCCAGCAGGAGGAGGGTCCGGCTACGAAGAGGAAGAAGAGTCCAAACAGAGAGGCGTCACAAAGCCAGGAGTCCAGTAAAGAGGAGAATCAGCAAGGAAAAAGAGAAGCTCCAGAAGAGAAGATCATTGTGGAGGAGGAAGAGGGGGACGAGATGGATAAAACCGTGTGTCTTAAAAGGCCAGGAGGAAAGAAAGGCAAAGGGGAGGGAAGATGTAAAAAGAAAGCCTTACAGGAGTCTGATGGAGAGGGTGAACCTGTCACCCTTCGGAGGATGTGTAGTAGTGACTCAGGAACATGAGTGCACTAAAATGTTTCTCCTTAAATGTAAGGAGTATTAAAGGAAAGGTGAGAAGAGCAGCAGTTTTAAGTTATTTGGGTTCTATGCCGGCAGATATTTTGTTTTTACAGGAATGTGGCATAGGTTTTGATGTGGACATTAAGCCATTAGAAAAGGAATGGACTAAAGGGCCTTCAGTATGGTCCACTGGTCTAGATAATAGATCAGCAGGTATTTGTATTTTGTTTAACAGCCCAGATTGGGAAATTTTAAGTTTTCAGGAAATTATACCTGGACGTTTGCTTTACGTAACTGCTGTTCTGCACAAAAAAGTTTTCCGTTTCTTTAATATTTATGCACCTCCCGGGAAAAAAGGGAGGGTGGAGCTTTTGGAAGCACTTTCTCTCTTTGTTCCAGATGCGAGACCAACAATTATCTGCGGTGATTTCAACACTGTCCTGGACAAAAGAGATCGGAAGAGGAAAAGGGACCAAGAAGACACTAAAGAGGACATTGCTAGTAAAGTACTGAGAACTTTGGTATCTGATACAAATCTAACAGACGCATGGGTCTCGTGTAAGGCAGGTGATGCTGGGTACACATGGTCAAATGGACAAACCAGCTCACGTATAGATTATGTGTTTGTGTCAAAAAATGTAACAATTATTGATTGTAAGTTAGAGGATAATGTATTTTCAGACCATCATGGGTTATTAGTTGAAATAGGTTTTGAAGGAGGTTTAGAATGTGGAAGAGGGTTCTGGAAGCTAAACAGACTTCTTTTAGAAGACCAGAGAGTAGTAGAAAGTTTTTCTAATATGTTTTTTAAGTTTAAGTTTTCCAGAATCAAATATACGTCCAGTCTTTGCTGGTGGCTACGTGTTAAAAAAGACATTAAAAATTTCTTCAAAAAGTGGGGACGGAAGATCGCCGCAGAAAAAAGAGAAGAGCTACATGGTGTAGTTTTTAAACTTCGGGCCCTACAGGCTGCAAAAGAAAGGGGTTATGATGTGGAGGAAAGGATCTCCTTTCTTAAAATGGAAAGGGAGAAAAAAATTAAGGAGAATGGTAAAAAAATTATTTTTGGTACTAAAACAAAATGGGTTGAAGAAGGAGAGAAATGTTCAAGTTATTTCTTTAAAAAAATTAAGAAGAAGGAAAAAATGATCTCTTTAAAATATGGAGATGGGTATGTGGAGAATACCCAGGGGATGCTTAAAGTGGCAAGCAACTTTTATGCATCTCTATTTTCACAGGAGAGAAGAGATAATAGTTGTGTTAATCAATTTCTAAATGTTTTAGATTCTAATCTGACGGAGGAAGACTGTAAAGGCCTACTGGAGGAGGTAACAGAAGAGGAAATTTTGGATACTTTAAAAAGCTTTGGTAAAAACAAAACCCCTGGAGTAGATGGGCTGACATATGAATTTTATATAAAGTTTTGGGATATTATAAAAGAGGAGGTTACCTTGATATGCAGAGATATTTTAAAGGAGTCCTCTGTACCCTCTAGCCTTCAGGAGGGGGTTATTACTTTGTTATTTAAAGGAGGTGACAAGCAGGACATTGGAAACTGGAGGCCGATAACTTTATTAAATTGTGATATGAAACTAGCGGCAAAAATTTTGGCCAATAGAATGAAAAAGGTCATTCACAAGGTAATAGGTGAGGACCAATCCTGTGCAGTACCTGGGAGATGCATTGCCCAGAGCTTGTCAGTACTGAGAGATGCGTTACTGTATAGTACAGACAGGAAACAAGCAGTTTGTTTATTAAGTCTTGATTTCAAAAAAGCTTATGATTCAGTTAACCAGTCCTTTTTATTTCAGGTCTTGGAGAAAATGGGGTTTCCGACCGGTTTTGTTAATAAAATTAAAACCCTATATAAGGGAGCATATAGTACTGTTGAAATTAATGGTATGTTTAGTGAAGGGGTGCCACTCTTGTGTGGAGTAAGGCAGGGGTGCCCTCTTTCACCAATCCTCTTTATTTGTGCTTTGGAGCCATTTTTAATAACCTTGAGGAATGATAAGATTATCAGAGGAATTTTTTTGCCTGGGTCTAATGGAGATCAAGTGAAATGCATTGCATATATGGATGATGTTAATATTGTTGCATCTACAGGCACAAGTGTACAGCGAGTCATCCTTTGGTCAAGAATGTTTGAAGGTGCCGCAGGGTTAGTACTTAATATTAACAAATGTGCTTGTATGACATTGGGTGCATTTCAGCAAGAACTGCCAGACCAGATAAAATTATCTGATAAAATAAAAGTCCTTGGGATTTGGTTCAATAAAGAGGTCTCAGGAGAGGAAAGTTGGGAGATGGTCAAAACTAAAATGCAAAATAAAGTAAATTTTTGGAAATTAAGGGATCTCTCCATGGAAGGTAAAGTTTTGGTAATCAAAGCAGAACTTTTGCCGGTCATTTTATTTGTGGGCCTTGTATTTCCCATGAATAATTTATGGTTAAAAAGACTTAAAAAAGTTTTATTCTTTTTTCTTTGGAGCTCGCAGATGGAAAAACTATCCAGAGACAAGGTATGCAGAGAAAAAAGGCAAGGAGGCAAGAGTATGCCTGATCTTGATATGTTCATTTACTTGAAATTTTTCAGCTTCGTGATAAAATGTGTGTTATCCAATACAAAATGTGGTATGTGGACATTATTCTTCACAGGTTATGTCCTGCAGAAATATTCATGGGTAAAGTTGGAGTTACACAGACCTTATGCTCTGATTCTCCCCAAGTTTTACGAGGTGGTGGAAAAAATTGTAGTGCAGTTTAAACTACAGCATGTAAACATTGAGGTGTTAAAAGATCAGAGAAAGCTAACATATTACGTGCAGCAAAAGAAAATTACATTACCAATCGAACAGTATCCAGTTGCAGTAGCCAAACAAATTTGGAAAAATGTGTCTGCTAATTGTTTATTTAATCCGCAGAAGGATCTAGCCTGGGCAGCAGTGCATCAGTGTGTCCCTGTTAGGGATTTTCAGCATAATAGGGGTTTAGTTAGATCAGCCAAATGTCCCAGAAGCCATTGTGGTGAGTCAGAAACTGTGGAACATCTACTATGGGCGTGTAAATATGCAAATGACGTCTGGGAGAAAGCATCTAGCTTCATAAAGGAGGTTGGTAAGGTGCAGACTATTGGTTACAAACAGGTACTATATGGAGTCTCCTTAAATCTAATGAGATGTGAAAACCGAGTCGCTTGGCAAGTGATAAATTCTGTGAAAGATGCATTGTGGAAAGCAAGAAACATCGCTCTCTTTAAAAGAGAAGAGATTACTCCCAGAGATTGTATTAAATTGGTGGTTGCTAACATGTACATCTATTTTCTGTTGGATTGTAAAAAATCGCAAAGTAATGCTGTGAATTTGTGGAAAGTTGAGCAGTGGTCAAATTATTTCCAGATTTAATTGACTTTCTATTTTTCTGTTTTTCAGAATATCAGCCTCATGGACAGCCTTAAAGGGAAAGGAACATTGTAAAGGGAAAGATATGAGGATATCTGGTGTTATGGCTAGATGTAATGCTATTGTGTAGAAGTGTAATTCAATTACATTGTAATATTTTTGTGTTATGAGGAATATCATATGATTCTGATTGTATTGTGTTTTTTTTTTGTGGTATTTCTATTGTATTATGGTTTTGTGATATATTTGTAAAATTTTGTGAAGTTTTGTGTATTTTTTGTGTGAGATGTATAAATTGTATTGTGTTTCTCAATAAAAAGATAAAAAAAAAATCTGTTCTTATCAGTTTAATATCTGATACGTCCCCTATCTGGGGACCATATATTAAATGGATTTTTAGAACAGGGAGATGGAAATAGAGCTTGCTCTGTCCACTCCACGCATTGACCTGGTATTGCAGTATTTCCAGGACCGGTGCACCCTTTCCTTATGTGTTGACTAAAATCAGATTCCAAAAGTGTTTTTTGTGTTTGCCATTGTTTCTGTCTTTCTGAAGGGATCTCCCCTTTTAATCCCATTATTTCAACACCTGTTGGACAATGCATGAGTGATAATGAGCTAATTGATTAAATGCAATTAATGAATACATTGCCACCTCTTGTTTTGTGTCGTCTGTGTGTCTGTGTTTCCGGCATTTCACATTGGAACAGCTCATTCACCTTCCTTGTCTTCTCTCCGCCCTCCCTTTTAGGTAAGTTAAAGAGCTGCACCTGAGCCAGCCACTGATTGATGCAGCACCACAGTCAAATAGTGGAGTGGAGTAGGGGAACAGCAAACAGCCATTAAAGCCGCCCGCCCGCCCGCCCGCCCGCCCGCCACAATGGACCTACCTGTGTACACTAGATGGATGTGATGGAATGTACTGTCGTCCCTACATTTCAAGAAGGAGTAAGAATTGCAGTTGCAACAAAGCCTTGCTTGCCTACAAAGAGAGCAGCAATTTGGATTTGTTACTATGTTACCTAGAAGAATAACAAACTGTGCAAGGATGGAGGTTGTAGGAGCAAGGAGAAGTTGTCTGTAAAGTTGGTGGATGCTTATTTTCCATTTTGCAGTCCCTTGTCTCCCTCTTGTGGCCTCCTGGAGGCAACTAGCTGTGCAAAAAAAGACAGCCTGGCGGCCGGCTGTTGCAGTGTTGCCCTCTCAGGCAACACTGAGTGACTGACTGAGCCGCACCGTCTTATATAAAGTTCAGACGGAACTTTGCACGTGTCATAGTGGAGCCCTGAGGAGCCAGAGCCAGCTTTCTGACATCATAATGGGACCTCAGAGATAAAAGCCTGGGCCCAGGCAGTGTTGGTCAGTGCTGCTCAGCAGGCAGCACTGGACTGGACTGGATTACAGCTGATACAAGGTGTGAAGGAACAAGGGGTGGCTGTGGGCATGCACTGGCTGCCGCTGCCAGTGTTTATCTGCATGGCAGCAGGGCATTTGGGCGTTGCCAGGAAGGCGTTTTTATGTAGATTCCTCCTCTTTCAGCACTGCATTGTGGTGCAAGCAAAAGAAGCAAATCCTGTCTGGCTTCCTCTCCGGCCTTTATTCACCTCCCGTGTAGCTGTGAGTGTATGAGCCTGCAGGGCCCCATGGAATTGCCTAGAAGTAGGCTGAATCGCTGCAAGGGCTGAACAGCAGTATCGGGCAGGCTCGGGCAACGCGCGGCCCGTTCGGGTTATCGCTTCTCGGCCTTTTGGCTAAGACCAAGTGTATTTATACAGGAGGTTTTTAGTCAGAAGGTGCTCAGGTACCCTCTCTCTCGGCCTCGGGGGATTGTCCAGGTTCGCCTGGACTTCACCCCCGTGCTGCTATTTGGGAGAGAGGCTTAGTCCTGAGCAACGAGTTGCGATCCCCCCCCCCAGCCCTTTGGTGTGTCTCCGGACCCCATAGGGAGCAGCGCAAGCTGCGCGGTTCGACCCGGCTAGGCGATGGCGGGCGAACCAGATGCGGTGCCGGTATATGCCCGGCTGAAAAACTCTGCAAGATTCGTCTTGACAGAGGGTGGAGGCGGTCCACGTGGGATTAAGTTTTTGGTACTCGATATCCTTGAGAAACTACTGGCAGTCCGCAAGCATGAGATTCTGGCGATCCAGGACTACCCGAAGCGTGGAGTTTTTGATGTTACATTTATGGGAGAAGGAATCCTCCGTGATGCCATGGAAAAAGCTGAGAGGGAGAAAGCTCAACTCACGTCTTCGGGCGTCAAGGTAATCGAACATGCATTTGAAGTTACCAAACTCGTAGTGATTAAAATGTACTCCCCATACGTAAAGGATCAGGAAGTGGCGGCGTTCTTAGCTGCTTACTTCAGAAACGTTAAACTGTTGGGGAGAGTAATGAACGAGTGCGGAGTGTGGACTGTCAAGTGGAAATTTATTGTGACGCTGATAAAGGACCCCTCCACCCAAAATACGAGATTACCACCGGCTCGTTTTAAAATAGGGAATGTGAATGGCGACCTCTACTTTTCAGGGATGCCAAACTTCTGCAGGACCTGCGGTACCTATGGGCACACCAGTTTTAGCTGCGATGTCACCTGTAGGAACTGTGGAAGTAAAAATCACACCATGAGAGAATGCACAGAAGAAAAGCGATGTAATTTTTGTCAAAAAACTGGTCACCTGTATTTTTCCTGCCCTCATAGGTACCGAGGAGAAGAAGAAGAAGAGCAACCCGAAGCGCCCCCACGTGCTCCGCCAGCAGACCAGGCCCGTCCCCAAGGAGAGGAACAGACCAGCACTCAGATAGAGGAGCGAGGTACCTGGGCTTCCAAGGTGCGAAGTACGGGAGCCAAAGCAGGTACCGCGAGGCCAGCAACCCCAGAGGAAAAAAGGGAGCCCAGTGCAAAGGAAAAGCGGCAGTCAAAGCGGAAGGCCGATATGGAGCAGGCCGGGAAAAAATCGGAGGCGCCCCAGAAGGCTGGTAGCCAGGGGGATGCTGGGCCTGCTCCAAAGCCTGGGTCTCTAACGTCCGAGTCGGATGAGGATGATGAGGTACCGGTGGGTCCCCGTAAAAAGGGAAGACAAGGCCGAGTCGGTAGGAGGGAGTCAGGGGAGGAGCAGATGGATATATCAGTGAAGAAAGATGCGGCTCCTCCTAGGACCCCCTCCTCGCCGCGACTGGTGAGGAGGGCGGGCACTGCTCCCTCCGAGAATACTGACACCCCGCCTTGTGCACAACCTCCCCCTCCAGAAAGGCCATCACAGCCCCAGGGGGGAGTGGCGGGGACCCACCAGACATGGACCTCAGTAGAGCGCCATATGAGACCCAGGTAAGGCTGAATGAGTTTGGGCTCCCTGTGTACGAGGCCGGGGTTGTTGGCAATACCCTCTCTGAAGGTAGTTCCTCTCCCGCGTCATCCCTTCAGACGCTAAGCTTGGATGGGGGCGGGTATACGAGTTCAAGTGAGATATCTGGTGTTGCTGGTGGAGAGACAGTCTGATTTTAATTACCAATATTATTTATAATTTTAAAATCAAGACAATTTTTTCTCCCTATAGTTACAATGTCTGAGATAAAGGGAATCTCCCTCAACGTGAGGGGCGCAAAGACAAAAGTGAGAAGGGTTGCTCTTTTCAATTATTTATCTTGCCTGGCAGCCTCTGTTTTTTTCCTGCAGGAGTGCGGTATCCCCCACACAATGTCTTACCAAAAATACAAAGAGGATTGGAAGTGTGGTCCATCCATCTGGTCTGGATCTAACGAGTCCAGATCAGCAGGGGTCGCCATTCTTTTTAAGGGAAACGTTTTAGTTGATTTTATTCAAGAAATTTTACCAGGACGTATCTTAATGGTTAAAGCTTTTATTGATGGCACAAAATGGCAGTTTTTAAATTTTTACGGATCACCAGAAAAAAATGAAAGAGCGAGGATGTTAGAGATTTTACCACTTTTTATCAATACATCTGAGCCTTTCATCCTCGCAGGTGATTTTAACTGTGTTATGAGAGGAGAGCGCCGGCTGACCAACAGTACGAGCAGAAATTATGATAAGACCTCTGGAATGCTCAAGGATATCGTGAATGATTTTAATTTAAGTGATGTTTATAAAGAAAGTAACAGAAATAGTCCAGAGGAAGCCGGCGTCACCTGGAGCAATGCCACCTGTAGCTCCAGGATTGATTTTATTTTTTGTCCTAAAAATTTACTGCCTTTTAGTTGTGATGTTTTAACCAATGTTTTTTCTGATCATAGGCTTTTATCGTTTTTAATAAAGCATGATCTTAACAACTCGGTTGGTAAAAAGTCCTGGAAGTTTAACGTTTCCCTTTTAGACGATCCACAGGTTTTAGCAGATTTTATTGAATTTTACAGAATGAACAGGCGGGTGAGAGATGTGCGTACTCCCATCAAGGCTTGGTGGGAGAAGATGAAAACAAAAATCAAAGACTTTTTTATTAAAAAGAGCGTGGCGAAAGCCAAGGAGAAAAAATAGTTTTTTAATACCCTCAACACCCGCCTGCAGACCCTGTACAAAATGAGAGAACATGGAATAGAGGTAAAATCCGACATCATCAGTTTAAAGGAAGAGATAGCCCAGTGCCTGGAGCAGAGAGGTAAAGAGATCATTTTCCGTTCAAAAATGCAACATGTAGAAGAGAACGAGACCTGCTCCAGGTACTTTTTTAAGAAAATCAATAATAAAAAGGCTGTCATTAGAAACATTGATGGGGTGTCGGATGTACAGGGTCTTTTAAGTAAAGTTCATGAGTTTTACACTGACCTTTTTAATGTTAAAACTGTGGATCGTGATTTTATGCGTGACTCACTGAAGGAGATTACTACTGTTTTAGATCCTGTCTCGCAGCAATTTTTATTACAGGAGCTGACGGAGAAGGAGATTTTAGAAACAGTAAAGAGCTTTAAAGCAGGTAAAGTTCCTGGTCCGGATGGAATACCCAGTGAGTTTTATGTAAAATTTTATGACATTTTAAAAGAGGACCTTTTTAGCCTTTTTTCTGATGTTTTTAATTCCAAGATGCTGCCTAAGTCCTGGCAGAAGGGTGAGGTCTCCCTAATATATAAGAAAGGTGACATCGCGGCTTTGGAAAACTGGAGACCAATAACCCTTCTTAACTGCGACTACAAAATTATGGCAAAAATATGTGCAAACCGTCTGAAAGCCATAGTACCCCACATCATACACCCTAACCAGGTGTGTGGGGTGCCAGGCCGCAGCATCTGGGATAATCTAAATCTTATTAAGGACGTAATTGAGAACACGAGGTCTAGAAGATGTAAACTTGCAATTTTATCCATAGACTTTGAAAAGGCGTTTGACCGTGTTTCTCATTTTTATCTTTTTAAGGTTTTAGAGCGGATGGGTATTCCTGAAGGATTTTTATTATCACTTAAAGCCTTTTATAAAAACTGCACTAGCAAAATTTTAGTAAATGGTTTTAAGACACAGGAGGTAATTTTAAACTCGGGGGTGAAGCAGGGGTGTCCCTTGTCCCCACTGCTTTTTATTTGCGCGTTGGAGCCTTTACTGTGTGCGATTCGCCGCGACAAATTAATTTGTGGAGCTCCCCTTCCGGGGGGAGGCGGCATAGAGGCCAAAGCAGTGGGGTACATGGACGATGTTGCGGTTTTATGCAGGGACACCGTGTCGCTTCAGAGAGCCCTCAGACAAATAGAGTTTTATTGCTGTGCTTCCGGTTTTAAGGTGAATTTCAGAAAAAGTAACATTTTAAACATAGGAAGCATGGTTTTTAGAGATATACCGGTACCTGTGTTTCTGTTACTATTCTACGATTCTGTTACTATTTTAGGTATCTCCTTCAGTGAGTGCGACAATGGTTTTATAAGTTGGGACATGGTGGCGCAGAAGGTAAACAAAAAAATATGTATGTGGAATATGAGGAAACTAACCATGGAGGGAAAGGTTTTAATTATCAAAATGGTCATTTTACCCCTTCTTTTATACGTAAGCATGGTGTTTCCTCCCCCAACTGTTTTATTACGTAAAATAATAAAAACGTGTTTTACCTTCTTTTGGAGTTCCAGAATGGAGAAATTGAGAAGAGAAACTGTCATGAAATCCAAACCACAGGGTGGCAAAGATTTTCCTGATTTTAATAGGTTCCTTTTAATAAAGTTCTTTAGTTATTGTTTTAATTCCCTTTTTAAAGAACATCACTGGTCTTATTTCCTACGTTTTAACACTGGGTTTTTTATGAGGAGGCTGGGGTGGTTTGATATTAATTTAACTTCCCCCTATGCTTTTAATTTACCAGCCAACTATGAAATTTTAGAGAAAATAGTGACCTTGTTCAATTTAAGAGGGAAAAGTGTGTCAGAACTTAAAAACAGCAAAAAATTAATAAAGGACCTAAGAGACAAAGAACTAGTCTGCAATATTGAACATTTTAGTGAAGAACGTTGTGCTTTTATTTGGAAGTTTATTAATGTGTTTTATCTTTTTAACACACAGATGGACCTGGCCTGGAGCTGCGTTCATCAATGTCTTCCATGCAGGGCATTCCAACACAGACGAGGATTTGCGAGGTCTGCCATCTGCCCGAGGGAAGGCTGCCAGGCGGAAGAGACGGTTCGACACATTTTTTGGACTTGCAACTTTGCACAGGAATTTTGGATAAAAATCTTCCCTTTGTTGGTGAAGATGGCGGACCTGAAGGACTTAAGCTATGATAACATTTTATATGGACTTTTTGGATGCCCTACCCCGGATCAAAAAAGTATAGCATGGAAGACGATGAACTGCGCAAAAGAAGCTCTTTGGAAGGCCAGGAACATCCTGATTTTTAAGCATGATGTTTTAGCAATTGATGACGTTTTAGGACTTTGTTTTAGTGATATGTATATGTACTATTTATTAGATAAAAAAAGGAATGCCACCCTTTCAAGAAAATGGTTTGTGAGAGACTGGAACTCCAATATCTAATGTTTCACCACCATGTCCCTTTTATGGATTTTAATGTAAATTGAATTTTTCTTGTTGTTTTTATTCAATGTAAAAAGTGGAAATTATTGTAAACTGTACTTTTTTATAATAAATCATTGACACCCCCGCGAGGGGGTAGCCAACTGAAAAAAAAAAAATCTGTTCTTATCAGTTTAATATCTGATACGTCCCCTATCTGGGGACCATATATTAAATGGATTTTTAGAACAGGGAGATGGAAATAGAGCTTGCTCTGTCCACTCCACGCATTGACCTGGTATTGCAGTATTTCCAGGACCGGTGCACCCTTTCCTTATGTGTTGACTAAAATCAGATTCAAAAAGTGTTTTTTGTGTTTGCCATTGTTTCTGTCTTTCTGAAGGGATCTCCCCTTTTAATCCCATTATTGCAACACCTGTTGGACAATGCATGAGTGATAATGAGCTAATTGATTAAATGCAATTAATGAATACATTGCCACCTCTTGTTTTGTGTCGTCTGTGTGTCTGTGTTTCCGGCATTTCACATTGGAACAGCTCATTCACCTTCCTTGTCTTCTCTCCGCCCTCCCTTTTAGGTAAGTTAAAGAGCTGCACCTGAGCCAGCCACTGATTGATGCAGCACCACAGTCAAATAGTGGAGTGGAGTAGGGGAACAGCAAACAGCCATTAAAGCCGCCCGCCCGCCCGCCCGCCACAATGGACCTACCTGTGTACACTAGATGGATGTGATGGAATGTACTGTCGTCCCTACATTTCAAGAAGGAGTAAGAATTGCAGTTGCAACAAAGCCTTGCTTGCCTACAAAGAGAGCAGCAATTTGGATTTGTTACTATGTTACCTAGAAGAATAACAAACTGTGCAAGGATGGAGGTTGTAGGAGCAAGGAGAAGTTGTCTGTAAAGTTGGTGGATGCTTATTTTCCATTTTGCAGTCCCTTGTCTCCCTCTTGTGGCCTCCTGGAGGCAACTAGCTGTGCAAAAAAAGACAGCCTGGCGGCCGGCTGTTGCAGTGTTGCCCTCTCAGGCAACACTGAGTGACTGACTGAGCCGCACCGTCTTATATAAAGTTCAGACGGAACTTTGCACGTGTCATAGTGGAGCCCTGAGGAGCCAGAGCCAGCTTTCTGACATCATAATGGGGCCTCAGAGATAAAAGCCTGGGCCCAGGCAGTGTTGGTCAGTGCTGCTCAGCAGGCAGCACTGGACTGAACTGGATTACAGCTGATACAAGGTGTGAAGGAACAAGGGGTGGCTGTGGGCATGCACTTGCTGCCGCTGCCAGTGTTTATCTGCATGGCAGCAGGGCATTTGGGCGTTGCTAGGAAGGCGTTTTTATGTAGATTCCTCCTATTTCAGCACTGCATTGTGGTGCAAGCAAAAGAAGCAAATCCTGTCTGGCTTCCTCTCCGGCCTTTATTCACCTCCCGTGTAGCTGTGAGTGTGTGAGCCTGCAGGGCCCCATGGAATTGCCGAGAAGTAGGCTGAATCGCTGCAAGGGCTGAACAGCAGTATGGGGCAGGCTCGGGCAACGCGCGGCCCGTTCGGGTTATCGCTTCTCGGCCTTTTGGCTAAGATCAATTGTAGTATCTGTTCTTATCAGTTTAATATCTGATACGTCCCCTATCTGGGGACCATATATTAAATGGATTTTTAGAACAGGGAGATGGAAATAGAGCTTGCTCTGTCCACTCCACGCATTGACCTGGTATTGCAGTATTTCCAGGACCGGTGCACCCTTTCCTTATGTGTTGACTAAAATCAGATTCCAAAAGTGTTTTTTTGTGTTTGCCATTGTTTCTGTCTTTCTGAAGGGATCTCCCCTTTTAATCCCATTATTTCAACACCTGTTGGACAATGCATGAGTGATAATGAGCTAATTGATTAAATGCAATTAATGAATACATTGCCACCTCTTGTTTTGTGTCGTCTGTGTGTCTGTGTTTCCGGCATTTCACATTGGAACAGCTCATTCACCTACCTTGTCTTCTCTCCGCCCTCCCTTTTAGGTAAGTTAAAGAGCTGCACCTGAGCCAGCCACTGATTGATGCAGCACCACAGTCAAATAGTGGAGTGGAGTAGGGGAACAGCAAACAGCCATTAAAGCCGCCCGCCCGCCCGCCACAATGGACCTACCTGTGTACACTAGATGGATGTGATGGAATGTACTGTCGTCCCTACATTTCAAGAAGGAGTAAGAATTGCAGTTGCAACAAAGCCTTGCTTGCCTACAAAGAGAGCAGCAATTTGGATTTGTTACTATGTTACCTAGAAGAATAACAAACTGTGCAAGGATGGAGGTTGTAGGAGCAAGGAGAAGTTGTCTGTAAAGTTGGTGGATGCTTATTTTCCATTTTGCAGTCCCTTGTCTCCCTCTTGTGGCCTCCTGGAGGCAGCTAGCTGTGCAAAAAAAGACAGCCTGGCGGCCGGCTGTTGCAGTGTTGCCCTCTCAGGCAACACTGAGTGACTGACTGAGCCGCACCGTCTTATATAAAGTTCAGACGGAACTTTGCACGTGTCATAGTGGAGCCCTGAGGAGCAAGAGCCAGCTTTCTGACATCATAATGGGGCCTCAGAGATAAAAGCCTGGGCCCAGGCAGTGTTGGTCAGTGCTGCTCAGCAGGCAGCACTGGACTGGACTGGATTACAGCTGATACAAGGTGTGAAGGAACAAGGGGTGGCTGTGGGCATGCACTTGCTGCCGCTGCCAGTGTTTATCTGCATGGCAGCAGGGCATTTGGGCGTTGCCAGGAAGGCGTTTTTATGTAGATTCCTCCTCTTTCAGCACTGCATTGTGGTGCAAGCAAAAGAAGCAAATCCTGTCTGGCTTCCTCTCCGGCCTTTATTCACCTCCCGTGTAGCTGTGAGTGTGTGAGCCTGCAGGGCCCCATGGAATTGCCTAGAAGTAGGCTGAATCGCTGCAAGGGCTGAACAGCAGTATCGGGCAGGCTCGGGCAACGCGCGGCCCGTTCGGGTTATCGCTTCTCGGCCTTTTGGCTAAGATCAAGTGTAGTATCTGTTCTTATCAGTTTAATATCTGATACGTCCCCTATCTGGGGACCATATATTAAATGGATTTTTAGAACAGGGAGATGGAAATAGAGCTTGCTCTGTCCACTCCACGCATTGACCTGGTATTGCAGTATTTCCAGGACCGGTGCACCCTTTCCTTATGTGTTGACTAAAATCAGATTCCAAAAGTGTTTTTTGTGTTTGCCATTGTTTCTGTCTTTCTGAAGGGATCTCCCCTTTTAATCCCATTATTTCAACACCTGTTGGACAATGCATGAGTGATAATGAGCTAATTGATTAAATGCAATTAATGAATACATTGCCACCTCTTGTTTTGTGTCGTCTGTGTGTCTGTGTTTCCGGCATTTCACATTGGAACAGCTCATTCACCTTCCTTGTCTTCTCTCCGCCCTCCCTTTTAGGTAAGTTAAAGAGCTGCACCTGAGCCAGCCACTGATTGATGCAGCACCACAGTCAAATAGTGGAGTGGAGTAGGGGAACAGCAAACAGCCATTAAAGCCGCCCGCCCGCCCGCCCGCCACAATGGACCTACCTGTGTACACTAGATGGATGTGATGGAATGTACTGTCGTCCCTACATTTCAAGAAGGAGTAAGAATTGCAGTTGCAACAAAGCCTTGCTTGCCTACAAAGAGAGCAGCAATTTGGATTTGTTACTATGTTACCTAGAAGAATAACAAACTGTGCAAGGATGGAGGTTGTAGGAGCAAGGAGAAGTTGTCTGTAAACTTGGTGGATGCTTATTTTCCATTTTGCAGTCCCTTGTCTCCCTCTTGTGGCCTCCTGGAGGCAACTAGCTGTGCAAAAAAAGACAGCTTGGCGGCCGGCTGTTGCAGTGTTGCCCTCTCAGGCAACACTGAGTGACTGACTGAGCCGCACCGTCTTATATAAAGTTCAGACGGAACTTTGCACGTGTCATAGTGGAGCCCTGAGGAGCCAGAGCCAGCTTTCTGACATCATAATGGGGCCTCAGAGATAAAAGCCTGGGCCCAGGCAGTGTTGGTCAGTGCTGCTCAGCAGGCAGCACTGGACTGGACTGGATTACAGCTGATACAAGGTGTGAAGGAACAAGGGGTGGCTGTGGGCATGCACTTGCTGCCGCTGCCAGTGTTTATCTGCATGGCAGCAGGGCATTTGGGCGTTGCCAGGAAGGCGTTTTTATGTAGATTCCTCCTCTTTCAGCACTGCATTGTGGTGCAAGCAAAAGAAGCAAATCCTGTCTGGCTTCCTCTCCGGCCTTTATTCACCTCCCGTGTAGCTGTGAGTGTGTGAGCCTGCAGGGCCCCATGGAATTGCCTAGAAGTAGGCTGAATCGCTGCAAGGGCTGAACAGCAGTATCGGGCAGGCTCGGGCAATGCGTGTCCCGTTCGGGTTATCGCTTCTCGGCCTTTTGGCTCAGATCAGGGTTTGTTGCCTTGGTCTGGGCCAGGGGGCTGGTTTTCGTGGAGGAGACTCCGGCGTTCTGAGGGCGATCATCGTGCCGCTGGGCATTTAGGAAACATGGCTGCTGTAAGGAACACCATCCGGTTCGTGGTTAATGGACAGAAGAAGGACGAATATGGAACAGCACACATTATCGAGACAATTCTCTTGGACTTGGCTTGCATTGATTTGAATCAGGTATTCTGTATACAATCCTTTTCTAATATTGGTACATATGACGTATCTTTTTTTGAAGCTGCTTACTGCCTGAATACATTTCAGTTTTTGAAAGAGAAACATTTGCATGAGGCCTTGCGGTTTGTTGAAGTTCAACCTCTCTTTTCTGCGGTAGAGAAATGTGTAACCATACATATGTACAACCCTTTTTTGGACAGAAGGCTGGTCAAGGCATTTTTGGCTCACTATTGTACACATATCAGAGGAGGTGTGGAGCAAAAAAACCATTGGGGGGTGTTTAATGGTGACATTAAATATTGGGTGCGTTTGAAGCCAGACTCCAGCTGCATTGGAGGGGTAATGAATCCCCCAGCCAACTTCTCAATTGGTCGAAACAAAGGCTATTTATACTATCAGGACATGCCGTGTTTCTGTAGGTCATGTTTCATGTACGGCCACACTAAAGAGGAGTGTAAAGGCAAAGTGTGCCGTAATTGCAAAAAGTCTGGGCATGAAGCAAATGCTTGCCCTTCTCCACCTATGTGTGACATTTGTGGACTGCCTGGACATACATGTAGGAAATGCCCTAAAGTGAGCCTTTTTTATGGTCTGGAGAGGGGACCTGGTTGGCAAGTAGGACCTACTGGTTCTGTGGCCTCTACACCGGCTAAAAATAAAGAGCCTACCAGCAGTGTTGCAGTACCTGCCCTTCAGAAGCCTGAGAAAGCAGAGTCCTGTGCAAAGGTAGTTGCTGATACTGGCAGTATGGTTTTGGGTGTGGTCCCTCCTGTGGAACAGGCTGATGCCTGTGCACCTGTTATTGAATCAGTGGAGAGTGGAGCAGCAGCGCCACCTACTGGGGGTGCATCTCCAGAGCAAGGTGCAAGTATGCAAATTCAGGAGTTTTCCAGTTCAGAATCTAACATGGATGAGTCAGCTAAGGTGGAATGGTCGGTATCAGAGGAGGATGAGAGGGAAGCAAGGATGCCTAGCGCTACTAATGCTGCAATTTTTTATAAAGTTGTTTCCAAAAGGGGCAAGTCTGGTAAGGCTGTGAAAAGGCTGAAGAGAGGCTCTTTAGAGGATGTGGCACACTCTAACCCTTTTTCTATACTGGACACTGACTCAAGCACTAGCCCTAAGTCTGTTGGGGCAGGCTCAGAAGCACCCAGTTCCCCTGGGGAAGGTTTTCTGAATGAAGAAAATGTGGCAAATTTGGAGAAAGCAATGCATTTTGCTGGAACTTGATGTGTGTCATGTCCTTTTTTCCATTTGTCTAAACATGACCTTACTAAATGTCTTTGAGAATTAAAATCCTTTCTCAGAACGTAAGGGTTTTCACATCTAGCCATAAGCGGGCTACTGTATTGGATTACCTGTCTTGTAAAGGCAGTGATATCATCTGTGTACAGGAATGCGGCTTATCAAAAATGCCTAAAAAAAGTGAATGGAGTCATGGTGAAGCGGTCTGGTCTTTTTCCACCCAAAACAGGAATGATGGAGTGGGCATATTGTTTCACAGCAAAGAGTTTGTTATTAAGCAAACAGAAGTCATTCAAGATGGAAGATGTGTTTGCCTATTGTTGTTCTATAGGGGTTGGACTTTCAAACTAATCAACATATATGCAAATGCTGACAAAAATGAGAGATTGGCGCTTTTTGAGAAGTTAAAGTTTTTTTTGCATGGCAAAGTCCCGGTCATCCTTGTTGGTGATATTAATTGTATTTTTGAAAAGCAGGCTCGTGCTGGATCCACTGAATCCAAGGTTGACATAACTGGGAATTTTTGGAAACAATTACTGTCAGATTTCTCTTTGCAGGACGCTGTATCCCAGAAACCTGGACCATTTACATACCATGCAGACGATGGGAGGACTGATTCACGTCTGGACTTCTTTTTCTTTTCTGCGACTGCAATGAAATGTGTGGATTACACACAAGAAAGGGTTTGCTTTTCGGATCACGAGTGTTTGATGGGGGTGTTTGAGATAAGTAATTTCTTTTATGGTAAAGGGGTATGGAGGATGAATGTTAGTTTTTTGGATGAAGAGAAAGTTAAAAGTATGTTTGTAAAAAAATATGGGTTTTGGGTAAGGAAAAAACGTGCTTTCCGTAATGTGTGTGAATGGTGGGTGTGGGTGAAGAAGAAAATTGGTGGGTTCTTTAGGCAGTTGGGATATAGGAGAGCAAAAAGGAAAAGGTTGCAGTACTCCCTTCTCAATAGGAGGATGTCCTTCTTGCGTGAGTGTAAAGCTATGGGGATGGATGTGCAACATGACTTGGAAAAAACAAAAAAAGATATAAGTGATTGGTTTCGGGTGAAGGGGAATGAAATAATTTTTAGATCTAAGGTGGAGGTTAGGGAGAAGCATGAGAAGAGCACTAGGTTTTTCTTTAAAAAAATGTGTGGTGGGAAAAGTGGAATGAATGTGTTATTGGATAAGGATGATAAAGAGGTGTCTGGTAAGGATGTGATGGATGTGGTGTTTGACTTCTATAATGAACTGCATAATGTGAAAACGTGTGATTTGGGGGAGGATGAGGAGTTTTTGGATGTTGTGTGTAAATATGTTCCTGAAAGTGAGTATTCCTTTTTGCTTGGTGAGATTATGGATGATGAAGTTAAGGATGTAATTGGAAGTATGGCCAAAAATAAGTCTCCAGGGTGTGATGGGATACCAGTAGAATTTTACAAGAAGTATTGGGATGTGATTGGGAAGGATGTGATTGACGTTATGAGAGTGTTGTTTTCTGGGACAAACATGTGTGATGTGATGAAGAAAGGTATGGTTGTTTTGTTGTACAAAAAAGGAGATAAAAGGCGTTTGGAAAATTGGCGACCAATAACTCTATTAAATACGGATTATAAAATGTTTGCTAAATTGATTGCGAACCGTATGAAAGTAGTGATTGGATGTGTGATAGATGAAGATCAGGTGTGTGCGGTACCGAAAAGAAAATTGCATGATAACGTGGCGTTGGTGCGGGATATGCTTGAAGATTGTAAGTATCGGAATAAGGAGGTGATTGTATGTGCGTTAGATTTTGAAAAAGCTTTTGATCGTGTGGCGCATTTGTTTTTGTTTAAAGTGTTAGTAAGAATGGGTTTTCCGCTTCGTTTTGTGAGTTTGCTGGAAAATTTATATGCGAATGCAAAGAGTTGTGTGCAGGTGAATGGTTTTTTTTCAGAACCATTTGAAATTATGTCAGGTGTGCGTCAGGGTTGTCCGTTGTCTCCCATTTTATTTATTTGTGCGATTGAACCGTTGTTACAAGTGATTAGGAATGATAAAGTAGTGAAAGGTTTGTTGGTGCCTGGGAGCGATGGGAAACGTGTGAAGGCTTTGGGATACATGGATGATATTTGCGTTTTGTGTGATTCTGTGTACGATATGTCTAGAGTGAAGTTAATTGTGAATCTGTTCTGTATTGCGTCTGCTTTTAAGATTAATTGGGGTAAGAGTAAATTTAAAATTTTCTTTAGTAACAAAAGGGTGAGTGATTCTGACATGGAACAGGTAAATGGGGTGAAAATTTTAGGGATAGTGTTTGACGATGATTTGAAAGGGAGAGAAAGTTGGGAGGAAGTGGGTGGTAGGATTGCACGTAAGTTGGAAATGTGGAGAATGAGGGACCTTTCTTTTTCGGGGAAAGTATTAGTCGTTAAGAGTATTATTTTACCAATGATCTTATATATTTCTTTGGTTTTTCTTCCTAATGCCTTAACTCTGAAAAGAGTAAATAGAATTTTGTTCCTTTTTTTATGGGGGAGCGGGATAGAAAAAGCAAGAAGGGACATCTTAATGAAAAGCAGGCGCAACGGAGGCTTGGATTTTCCGAATTTGGAAATATTTATCGGGTTAAACTGTGTACGTTTTTTTGTTGAACTTTTATTAAAGGAATCCAAGACCTCCGGAATGATGGAATATTTAGCCGGAACGGTGATTCGGCGGTTAAGGTGGAAGGAAAGGAATTTATGCAAACCTATTGCTTTTCAGTGCACGGGGTGGTATTTGGGAGTTGAGAAATTTATAAATAAGTTTCAGCTAGAAGATGTGAGAATGGAGAGGTTTTTGAGTGATAGGAATGTTGTGAGGAAAATGTGTATGAATAATGTGATGTGTTCTGTAAATGGTTTGAATTCGAATGAGTCTAAAACTGTGTGGAAGAAGATTGTTACGTATGATGTGTCGAATAAGCAGAAGGATTTGTTATGGATGTCGGTACATGGTGTGTTGCCTGTGAGGTGTGTTCAAAAAAGGAGAGGCTTGGTTGCGTCTGAGAGGTGTCCGAGAGAAGGTTGTGGTGATGACGAGGATGTGAGTCATGTGTTTTGGTCGTGTAAGCATGCAAAGGATGTTTGGGAAAAGTTGAGTGGCTTGTGTGAAGAATTGACTGGATTGAAGAAATTGACGTATGAAATTGCTTTATTTGGTTTGTGTAGTCTGGGTAGCGAAAAGGACAGAGTGTTGTGGATCTTTTTGACGTGCGTGAAAGAGGTATTATGGGATACGAGGAATTTGAATGTATATAGAAGAGAGGTTTTTGAGATGGATGATGTGGTTAGGATGGTGTTGGCAAAATTGTATTTTTATTATAAATGGGATCTAGAGAGAGGTATGGATGCGGAAGGTATATGGCGAATGATGAAATGGAGGCACTTAGTTTGAGGGAATATTGTTTATGATTTTCTGTATTGTGTTGAAAAATAAATAACGAACCAGTATGATGATTTTTGATAAATAGAGAGGTAGTTTGTTTCAAACTACAATTCTCGGTTTTATTAAAACAACCTGAATGGTTTAATAAAAAAAAAAAAAAAAAAAAAAAAAAAAAAAAAAAATCTGTTCTTATCAGTTTAATATCTGATACGTCCCCTATCTGGGGACCATATATTAAATGGATTTTTAGAACAGGGAGATGGAAATAGAGCTTGCTCTGTCCACTCCACGCATTGACCTGGTATTGCAGTATTTCCAGGACCGGTGCACCCTTTCCTTATGTGTTGACTAAAATCAGATTCCAAAAGTGTTTTTTGTGTTTGCCATTGTTTCTGTCTTTCTGAAGGGATCTCCCCTTTTAATCCCATTATTTCAACACCTGTTGGACAATGCATGAGTGATAATGAGCTAATTGATTAAATGCAATTAATGAATACATTGCCACCTCTTGTTTTGTGTCGTCTGTGTGTCTGTGTTTCCGGCATTTCACATTGGAACAGCTCATTCACCTTCCTTGTCTTCTCTCCGCCCTCCCTTTTAGGTAAGTTAACCCCTTCGCGCTCAGCGACGTAATAATCCGTCGCGCTAACTGTATCGTTAGCGCTCAGCGACGGATTATTACGTCGCGGGGATAACGGCCATTTCGGCCGTCCTCCCGACACATACAGGAGCTGTGACGCTGCTGTCTCGTACAGCAGCTGTCACAGCTCCTACAGCGGGGACCGATCGCTGTGTCCCCGCTGATTAACCCCTTAAAAGCCGTGTTCAATAGTGATCACGGCTTTTTAGGGGTTAAGCTACAATCGCCAGCCTGCTACGCGATAGCGGCTGGCGATGGTGGCTATGGCAACCGGACACCAAACAATGGCGTCCGGCTCTGCCATCGACGGAAGCCTAGTGGGTCCTGACAACGTCAGGACCCACTATGCTTGCTGTCAGTGAGTAGCTGACAGTTCTAATACACTGCACTACGCATGTAGTGCAGTGTATTAGAATAGCGATCAGGGCCTCCTGCCCTCAAGTCCCCTAATGGGACAAAGTAATAAAGTTAAAAAAAAGTTAAAAAAAGATGTGTAAAAATAAGAAAATAAAAGTTTTAAAAGTTTTAAAAGTAAAAATCCCTCCTTTTCCCTTATCAGTCATTTATTATTAATAAAAATATATAAACAAACAAATAAACTATACATAATTGGTATCGCCGCGTCCGTAACGGCCTGAACTACAAAATTATTTCGTTATTTATCCCGCGCGGTGAACGCCGTAAAAGAAAATAATAATAAACCGTACCACAATAACAATTGTTTGGTCACTTCACCTCCCAAAAAATGGAATAAAAAGAGATCAAAAAGTCGCATGTCCCTAAAAATGGTACTGTTCGAAACTACAGTTCGTTACGCAAAAAATAAGTCCTCGCACGGCTTTATTGATGGAAAAATAAAACCGTTCTGGCTCTTAGAATAAGGCAACACAAAAAGTGAATGATTGTTTACAAAACGTATTTTATTGTGTAAACGCCATAAGATATAAAAAAACCCTATAAACATCTGGTATCGACGTAATCGTATCGCCCCGCAGAATAAAGTAAATATGTCATTTATAGCGCACGGTGCACGCTGTAAAAAAAATAGATTAAAAAAACAATAGTAGGATTGCTGTTTTTTAGTCACCACGCCACCTAAAAATAGAATAAAAACTGATCAAAAAGCCGCATGCACCCCAAGAAAACTACAATGGATTCCTCAAGGGGTCTAGTTTCCAAATTGGGGTCACTTTTGGGGGGTTCCCAATGTTTTGGCACCACAAGACCTCTTCAAAGCGGACATGGTGCCTAATAAAAAGGATGCCTCAAAATCCACTAGGTGCTCCTTTGCTTCGGAGGCCGGTGCTTCAGTCCATTACTGCACTAGGGCCACATGTGGGATATTTCTCAAAACTGCAGAATCTGGGCAATAAATATTAAGTTGCGTTTCTCTGATAAAACCTTTTGTGTTATAAAAAAAATGGTATAAAGAGGATTTTCTGACAAAAATTTTTTTTTAATTTCACCTCTACTTTGCTCTAAATTCCTGTGAAATACCTAAAGGGTTCATAAACTTTCTAAATGCTGTTGTGAATACTTTGAGGGGTCTAGTTTCTAAAATGGGGTGTTTGATAGGGGTTTCTAATATATAGGTCCATCAAAGCAACTTCAAAACTGAACTGGAACCTAAAAATAAATAAAAAATCAGGCAATACTTGGCTTCTTACATCATACTGATAATGAGCCGTGCCCACCCCGAGATGACCCCAGTTTTGACCGTTTGTATAAACGGAGACCCCTATTAGACCGTTTCAGTGCCCGGTTTTCCCAAGCATACACCCCCAAGAAGTGTATTTCTATTGATGAGTCCTTGGTGGATTTTAAAGGGAGGGTTCAATTCCGCGAGTACCTGCCGGGTAAGAAGGCAAGGTATGGCGTGAAGATGTATGAGCTGTGCGAGAGTGCATCAGGGTATACATACAGGTTTAGGATATATGAAGGGAAGGACACCAGTGCTCAGCCCCCAGAATGCCCCCCCCTTACTGGGAGTTAATGCAAAAATTGTGTGGGATTTGGTGCACCCACTGCTGGACCAGGGTTACCACCTCTACCTGGATAATTTTTATACCGGCGTCCCACTCTTCAACTGCCTCGCTTCCAGTCCTGTGGCATGCGGCACTGCTAGAAGAAATCTGAGAGGCCTCCCTAAGACTCTGCAGGGCAAACAAGAAGGGGTGAGCGCAGGGCACATTCTAGCAGCAACATATTGTGTGTCAAGTACAAGGACAAGAGAGATGTCACACCAGTACCCATGTACCTGTACGAGGTACCAGTACAGCGACCCCTAAACCAGACTGCATCCTGTACTACAATAGGTACATGGGAGGCGTGGACTTGTCAGATCAAGTCCCGAAGCCCTACAGCGCCATGCGCTGTGGTATAAGAAGCTGGCCGGGCACATCATACAGATGGCATTGTACAATGTGTACGTGCTACGTCGATGTACAGGCCAGAGGGGAACTTTCCTGGAATTTCAAGAGGTGGTTATCAAGAACCTAATCTTTAGGGACCAGGAACGGGGGGGGGGCACCCAGTACTTCTGGAAGCGAGGCCACACGCATCGTACCAGGGCAACACTTTCCAGGAGAAGTTCCCCAAACTGGCAAGAAGGGAAAAAGTCAAAAGAGGTGCAAAGTCTGCTATAAGAGGGGTATAAGGGAGGACACAATATATCAATGTAACGCGTGTCCCGAAAAACCAGAGCTCTCTATGAAAAAGTGTTTTAACATTTATCATACATCCCTTGTTTTATAATTTACCCCAATTCTATTTACCCTGATGCCCTCCGCACAGCTTATCCCCCCTTATCTTTCCCTTCTGAGCCCTGCTGTGTGCCCAAGCAGCTGATAACAGCCACATTGAGGGTATTGCCATACCCGGGAGAACCCACATTACAGTTTATGGGGTGTATCTCTCCGGTCAAAATGCTCACTACACCTCTAGATGAATGCCTTAAGGGTGTAGTTTTTAAAACGGGGTGACTTCTTGCGGGTTTCAACTGTACTGGGGCTTCTGCACACATGACTTTGCACGAGAAAATCCCCAGTAGGCCAAATGGTGGTCCTTTCGTTCTGAGCCCTCCCATGGGCCCAAACGGCAGTTTATCACCACAAATGGGGTATTGCTGCACTCAGGACAAATTGCGCAACAGAATGGGGTATTTTATTTCTTGTGAAAATAAGAAATTTTCAGCCAAAACTACATATTATTGGAAAAAATTAATTTTGTTTTAATTCCAAGCCCAATTCAAATAAGTTCTGTGAAAAAACTATTGAGTCAAAATGGTCACAACACTCATAAATGAATTCCTTGAGGGGTGTAGTTTCCAAAATGGGGTCACTTCTGGTGGGTTTCTATTGCTTTGATACCTCTGGGGCTCTGCAAATGCGACATGGCACCCGAAAACCAAACCAGCAAAATCTGTACTCCAACCAACACATAGCGCTCCTTTCCTTCTGAGCCCTCCCATGGGCCCAAACAGCAGTTTATCGTCACAAATGGGGTATTGCCGCACTCAGGACAAATTGGGCAACAAAATTTAGTATTTTATTTATGGAGACAATAAGAATTTTTGAGCTAAAACGACATGTTATTGGAAAAAATAATTTTTTTTTAAATTCCCAGCCCAATTCAAATAAGTTCTGTGAAGAAATTATGGGGTCTAAATGGTCACAACACCCATAAATGAATTCCTTGAGGGGTGTAGTTTCCAAAATGGGGTCAGTTCTAGTGGGTTTCCATTGCTTTGATACCTCTGGGGCTCTGCAAATGCGAGATGGCACCCGAAAACCAAACCAGCAAAATCTGCACTCCAAAGAACACATAGCGCTACTTCACTTCTGAGGCCTCCCATGGGCCCAAACTGCAGTTTATCGCCACAAATGGGGTATTGCTGCACTCAGGAGAAATTGGGCAACAAAATGGGGTATTTTGTTCCCTGTGAAAATAAGAAATTTTGATAAAAAATGACATCTTATTGGAAAAAATGAAATTTTTTTCATTTCACAGCCCAATTCAAATAGGTGCTGTGAAAAAATTGTGCGGACAAAATTGTAACAACAACCATATTTGAATTCCTTGAGGGGTGTAGTTTCCAAAATGGGGTACTTCTGTGGGTTTCCATTGCTTTGATACCTCTGGGGCTCTGCAAATGCAACATGGCACCCGAAAACCAATCCAGCAAAATCTGGACTCCAACAAACATATAGCGCTCCTTTCCTTCTGAGCCCTCCCATGGGCCCAAACGGCAGTTTATCACCACAAATGGGGTATTGCCGCACTAAGGACAAATTGGGCAACAAAATGGGGTATTTTGTTCCCTGTGAAAATAATAAATTTTGATCACAAATGACATCTTATTGGAAAAAATGACATTTTTTTAATTTCACAGCCCAATTCAAATAGGTGCTGTGAAAAAACTGTGCGGTCAAAATGGTAACAACAACCATAAATGAATTCCTTGAGGGGTGTAGTTTCCAAAATGGGGTCACTATTGGGGGATTCCTACTGTTTTGGCACCTCAACACCTCTTCAAACCTGGCATGCTGCCTAAAATATATTCTAATAAAAAAGAGGACTCAAAATGCACTAGGTGCTTCTTTGCTTCTAGGGCTTGTGTTTTAGTCCATGAGCGCAGTAGAGCCACATGTGGGACATTTCTAAAAACTGCAGAATATGGACAATACATATTTAGTAGTGTTTCTCTGGTAAAACCTTCTGTGTTACAGAAAAAAAATGAATAAAATTGAAATTCAGCAAGAAAAATGAAATTTGCAAATTTCACCTCCACTTTGCTTTAATTCTTGTGAAATGCCTGAAGGGTTAAAAAACTTTCTAAATGCTGTTTTGAATACTTTGAGGGGTCTAGTTTTTAAAATGGGGTGTTTTATCAGGGTTTCTAATACATAGGCCCCTCAAAGCCTCTTCAGAACTCAAGAGGTACCTTAAAAAAAAGGATTTTGAAATTTTCTTAAAAATATGAGAAATTGCTGTTTAGGTTCTAAGCCTTGTAAAGTCCAAGAAAAATAAAAGAATGTTCAAAAAACGATGCCAATCTAAAGTAGACATATGGGAAGTGTGAAATAGTAACTATTTTGGGTGGTATAACCGTCTGTTTTACAAGCAGATGCATTAAAATTCTGAAAAATGCTATTTTTTCCAAATTTTCACAAAATTTTGCAATTTATCACCAATAAACACTGAATATATCGACCAAATTTTACCACGAACATGAAGCCCAATGTGTCACGAGAAAACAATCTCAGAATCGCTTGGATAGGTTTAAGCATTCCGACGTTATTACCACATAAAGTGAAATATGTCAGATTTGAAAAATGGGCTCTGAGCCTTAAGGCCAAAACTAGGCTGCGTCCTTAAGGGGTTAAAGAGCTGCACCTGAGCCAGCCACTGATTGATGCAGCACCACAGTCAAATAGTGGAGTGGAGTAGGGGAACAGCAAACAGCCATTAAAGCCGCCCGCCCGCCCACCCGCCACAATGGACCTACCTGTGTACACTAGATGGATGTGATGGAATGTACTGTCGTCCCTACATTTCAAGAAGGAGTAAGAATTGCAGTTGCAACAAAGCCTTGCTTGCCTACAAAGAGAGCAGCAATTTGGATTTGTTACTACGTTACCTAGAAGAATAACAAACTGTGCAAGAATGGAGGTTGTAGGAGCAAGGAGAAGTTGGCTGTAAAGTTGGTGGATGCTTATTTTCCATTTTGCAGTCCCTTGTCTCCCTCTTGTGGCCTCCTGGAGGCAACTAGCTGTGCAAAAAAAGACAGCCTGGCGGCCGGCTGTTGCAGTGTTGCCCTCTCAGGCAACACTGAGTGACTGACTGAGCCGCACCGTCTTATATAAAGTTCCAACACTGAGTGACTGACTGAGCCGCACCGTCTTATATAAAGTTCAGACGGAACTTTGCACGTGTCATAGTGGAGCCCTGAGGAGCCAGAGCCAGCTTTCTGACATCATAATGGGGCCTCAGAGATAAAAGCCTGGGCCCAGGCAGTGTTGGTCAGTGCTGCTCAGCAGGCAGCACTGGACTGGACTGGATTACAGCTGATACAAGGTGTGAAGGAACAAGGGGTGGCTGTGGGCATGCACTGGCTGCCGCTGCCAGTGTTTATCTGCATGGCAGCAGGGCATTTGGGCGTTGCCAGGAAGGTGTTTTTATGTAGATTCCTCCTCTTTCAGCACTGCATTGTGGTGCAAGCAAAAGAAGCAAATCCTGTCTGGCTTCCTCTCCGGCCTTTATTCACCTCCCGTGTAGCTGTGAGTGTGTGAGCCTGCAGGGCCCCATGGAATTGCCTAGAAGTAGGCTGAATCGCTGCAAGGGCTGAACAGCAGTATCGGGCAGGCTCGGGCAACGCGCGGCCCGTTCGGGTTATCGCTTCTCGGCCTTTTGGCACGATCCCGTGTCAAGAGGAGGTCAGCATGTCATGCCCTTGGCCTTTTGGCATCGCCACTTCGGTGGCTTAAGCCAACTGCTGCTATAAGGGGGTAGGCTGGGTGATCAACTGTCGAGCGATCATGGGAGCTAGGCTTCGATACGCTGGGATCGGGGAAACCCGGATCAAGAATGGATTTGGCATTGACGTACCCGTGAACAAGAAGGACCTTTTTTCATTGAAACACCTGGTGAATGAAGTCATTTTCAAGACCCTCAACGTGAGTAGGAACGACATCCTTTGTCTTCAAGATCCCAGAGGTAATCGCTTCACTTTGGTTCTTAAAAGTTTGAATGCTTGTTACAACTTGTATGCCGCAATTAATGCTAACTTGCAAAACCCTGGGTTGGATGGACTTATCTTCACCGTTTTATATAACAACGATGTTCCACTGGTTGTTTTGATGTACAATCCTTATGTGATGGTGGATGATATTACTTCCTTCTTAAAGAAGTACTGCTCTTACGTCAGCTATTCTCACCAGGTGTTAAATGCTGAATCCCTCTGGACAGGGAAGCATAAATTCTTTGTGAGATTTGAGGAGGATCCTTCAGGGCCTCTGGGTGTGAAATACCCTCCCAGGAATTTTGCCATCGGCCGGGACAAAGGCTACTTATTTTTTCCCCAGCCTCCTGTGTTTTGCAGGAAATGTAAAAGATATGGCCATGTTCATGAAGATTGTACGCAAGAAGGTGTTACATGTAACAAATGTAATCAGGACGGTCACCTGGCCAAGGATTGCAAAAACCCAATTGTGTGTAACATGTGCAGCATTGTGGGTCATGCCTTTAAAGACTGTCCAGAGCGTGCTAAAAACAGAAGGGTTAGGACTCTGGCGGAAGTAGTTGCAGGTGAACCTGGCAGTATGAGGTCTAATGTGATTCAGGGCCCAGCTGCCCCGGGAACTGAGGAGTCAGTGCCTGCCCAGGTGTCTGATGGGACTCTCCCTGAGTTAAATCGGTCTGGAAATACGCTGGCTGATGAAATGGAGGTAGCACCTGTTGAGAAAGACCTGCCTCACCCCTCTGATGACCTGACTGGGTTAAGAGGTGATGGGGAGGTGGATGGTTCTTTATCCAAATCACCTGTCTTTTCCTGGGAAGGAATTCTGGTGGACCAACAAGGTGAAGGTGGTCAAGGGGACTTTTCAACTGCACTTGTGAGGCCTTCTGAGGAGGAGGAAGGAGGTTCATCTTCTAAGAGACTTCGCACCATGTTGTCTCCTCTGAGTGAAGATGGAGTGAGCCCGGATAGGGGAGTCTACCCCATTTCTCATTTTCCTGAGGACTTTCCTTTTTTAGGAGAAGATGTGGACAAAGCTATCTTTGTGTCCGGTTGTCAGCCACCAGGAGGTGTAGGCTGATTAAACAGTGGGGTATTGGTGGATATCTACGGAAAAAGATCAAAATATGGACCCCAAAATTACACTTAATGTCTTATCCTTGAATGTTAGGCAAATTACATCAAAGCCTAGACGTGCTGTTGTGCTGGACTATGTTAGGAATCTTGGGGCAGAGATCATATGCCTGCAAGAGTGTGGTATATCTGAGTCACTGGGGGAGGGGGATTGGCCATATGGGCAGTATGTCTGGTCAGGATCTAGTTCCAATAAGAATGATGGGGTGGGGATCCTATTAGGAAATATGGGTATGGATCTGGAGAGTTATACAGTGGTGGAAACAGGTAGATGTGTAATTGCAGTGGTATGTTGCAGGGGAGTTAGGGTTAGGGTGGTGAATACTTATTGTCCTATAGATAGAGCAAAAAGGCTGGCGTTGTTGGAAAAGCTAAGTTTGTTCTTACCTGGAAGGATTCCTACCTTTTTTTTGGGAGACTTTAATTGTTCTTTTGATGGGGATGGTCTGGATGTAACTGGGAAAAAGCTTAACCAACTTATATCTGATTTTTCTTTTATAGATGCAGCCGAATTGTCATTGGGTAAACCACCACCGCCAACATATAAATCAGATAGAGGGGGTATTGAGTCAAGAATTGATCGTATTTGCATATCTAAGGGTTTAGTGTGTAATAAGATGGTTCAGAATGAGGTACCTTTTTCAGACCATGTATGTTTACGGGTATGGGTGGAGGTAAGTAGTAAACTTTGTTTTGGGAAAGGGGTGTGGAAGTTGAATACTAGATTATTGGAGGATGTTGAAGTGATGGATGAGTTCAAACGAAAGTATGATGTGTGGAAGGGAGAAAAAGATAGTTTTGTGGATGTGCTTAAATGGTGGGATTGGATGAAAGGGCAGATTAAAAAATTTTTTGTGAGATGGGGATACAAGCAGGCTGCTAGGAAACGTAACCAGTATAAGGAATTGAATATTAGGATAGAATGGTTGCGGAAGATGGGTGAGAAGGGAATTGATTTGAGTGATTTGCTAGAGGAGGCAAGGAACGAGTTAAAGCAAGTTTTGGAAAGAAAGGGAAAGGAGATTATTTTTAGGTCTAAAGTGGAGTACTTAGATAAAAATGAAAAATGCACAAGGTTTTTTTTCAAGAAAATGTGTGGTAAGAAAGATGATATGGATGAAATTGTTAATGCGAAGGGGGAGCGTATAGTGGGTATGGATGTGTTAAAAGTGGTGGAATCGTTTTATTCAGAACTATATGGCAAAAAGTGGATTGATATCGGGTTGATGGATGAAGTTTTGAATGGTTTGGAAAATGTTCTTAGAGAGGAGGATTGTGTGGGGTTGAATGAGGATGTAACGTCTGAAGAAGTAAAGAAAGTGATAATGAGTGCGGGGAAAAATAAAACACCTGGTAAAGATGGTATTCCTGTGGAATTTTATGTGAAGGCCTGGGAGATAATAGGGTTGGATTTGGTGGAAGTATGTAAGTTTATATGGGATAAGGGGGTTTTGTGTGAGTCTATGAAAGAGGGTGTGATTGTTTTGATTTATAAGAAAGGGGATAAGAAGTGTTTGGGTAATTGGAGACCGATTTCACTGCTGAATGTGGATTATAAATGTTTTAGTAAAATTTTGGCTAATCGTATGCGTGAGGTGGTAGGAAAGGTTGTGGGTGAAGACCAAGTCTGTGCTGTGCCAGGTAGGAGTATGTCTGATAATTTGGTTTTGCTGAGAGATTTGATTGGGGACTGTATGAGTAGGAAACAGAAGTGTATGATGCTTGCGTTAGATTTCGAAAAGGCGTTTGATAGAGTGTCGCATGTGTTTATGTTTGCTGTACTTGTTAGGATGGGCTTCCCAGTGAGGTTTTTGGAAGGTGTGAAGTGTTTGTATAGGGATGTGTCAAGTGAAGTGTTGGTGAATGGTAATTTAAGTTCAAAAGTATGTGTGAGATCTGGGGTAAGACAGGGGTGTCCTATGTCCCCAGTTTTGTTTATTTGTGTGATCGAAAGTTTGATGTGTTTGGTAAGAAAAGATAAAGTGGTGAAAGGTTTTTTGATCCCAGGGAGTGGAGGTAAATACGTTAAAATTCTGGGTTATATGGATGATGTTGTGGTTATGAGTGATTGTATGGCTGGGTTGAATAGAGCAAAATTATGGTTGGATTTTTTTTGTGGGGCATCAGCTTTTAAGGTGAATTGGGATAAGTGTGTCTTTAAGTGCTTTGGGGATAGGAGGGTAAGTATGGAGGGAGTGAGGAATGAAGTGGGTGCAGTAAAAGTGTTGGGGATACAGTTTAATGAGGACTTGAGAGGGAATGAGAGTTGGGATGAATGTGGCAAGAGGATTGAGAAGAAATTGAATTTTTGGAGACTTAGAGACCTGACTTTATCAGGGAAGGTGTTGATAATTAAGACAGTGATTTTGCCTATTTTGGTTTTTGTGGCTAGTATTTTTCCCTCCGCTAGTAGGAAAATCAAAAAGTCAGAGAAAATGGTGTTTACCTTTCTGTGGGGAAGTAAAATGGAAAAGTTGAAGCGTGAGTATGTTTATAAGTCTTGTGAGAATGGAGGTTTGGGTTTTCCGAATGTGGAGGTCTTTCTTGGGTTAAATTATATTAAAACAGTGGTGGGGCTCTTGGGAAAAGGAAATAAGAGTGCGTATATGGTAAGGTATATGGCCGGTTGGATGCTTTATGGGTTAAATTGGTTTAAGAGAGATGCTACTGTGCCTGTTGCTTATGTATGTCCGGTATGGTATGTTGTGATTGAAAGGTTCATTAGGAAATATGATTTGATTGCAGTGCCTATGGGTGGGTTTCTGGATAAGAAGGCTGTGCTAAAAAGATTGTGTGTGAATGAGGTTGTGTGTAACATTGTGGGTTTGCGAGGAGAGGATGTTGTGGATACTTGGAAGAAGTTAGGCGTGAGAGGTATGTCCAATAGACAAAAGGACATAGTGTGGATGGCGTTGCATGATATATTGCCTGTTAGAGATGTGCAGAGGAGGAGAATGCTAGTTAGATTTGAGGTGTGTCCAAGGGGTGGGTGTAATTCACGGGAGACTGTTAGGCATCTTTTTTGGGACTGCAATTATTCGTATGAGGTATGGAGGAGGATGGGTGGCGTCTGTAAGGAGTTAGCTGGGGTGAAGTTTGTGGATTGGAAGGTTGCGATGTTTGCTATAGGGGCTTGTAACAGAGTAAGTGATAGGATCTTATGGTTGATTATGGCGTGTATAATGGAAAGCTTATGGGATGTACGTAATTTAGGTGTTTTCAAACATAAGTGGGTACCCATTGGTGAGTGTGTGAGGATGGTTTTGTCAAGACTATACGTAGTCTATCGTTGGGATAGTCAGTGCGGTGGTGGTATAGACGCAGAGGGGATATGGAAATTTAAGAAGTGGAGAAGGTTGGTGAAATATAGCTAATTGATAAGATTTATTCCTGTTTTATTTTTGTTCTTCACAATCCTTTCTGTGTCTTGATTATTATTGTTTGGAATAAAATAGCCATGATGATGTACGACTAAGGCAACTTATGCCTTAAAATGCAAAATGGTTTGTGTACTGTTGCTTTAAGTTAAACTGAATGGTTTTAAAAAAAAAAAAAAAAAAAAAAAATCTGTTCTTATCAGTTTAATATCTGATACGTCCCCTGTCTGGGGACCATATATTAAATGGATTTTTAGAACAGGGACATGGAAATAGAGCTTGCTCTGTCCACTCCACGCATTGACCTGTTATTGCAGTATTTCCAGGACCGGTGCACCCTTTCCTTATGTGTTGACTAAAATCAGATTCCAAAAGTGTTTTTTGTGTTTGCCATTGTTTCTGTCTTTCTGAAGGGATCTCCCCTTTTAATCCCATTATTTCAACACCTGTTGGACAATGCATGAGTGATAATGAGCTAATTGATTAAATGCAATTAATGAATACATTGCCACCTCTTGTTTTGTGTCGTCTGTGTGTCTGTGTTTCCGGCATTTCACATTGGAACAGCTCATTCACCTTCCTTGTCTTCTCTCCGCCCTCCCTTTTAGGTAAGTTAAAGAGCTGCATGCACCTGAGCCAGCCACTGATTGATGCAGCACCACAGTCAAATAGTGGAGTGGAGTAGGGGAACAGCAAACAGCCATTAAAGCCGCCCGCCCGCCACAATGGACCTACCTGTGTACACTAGATGGATGTGATGGAATGTACTGTCGTCCCTACATTTCAAGAAGGAGTAAGAATTGCAGTTGCAACAAAGCCTTGCTTGCCTACAAAGAGAGCAGCAATTTGGATTTGTTACTATGTTAACTAGAAGAATAACAAACTGTGCAAGGATGGAGGTTGTAGGAGCAAGGAGAAGTTGTCTGTAAAGTTGGTGGATGCTTATTTTCCATTTTGCAGTCCCTTGTCTCCCTCTTGTGGCCTCCTGGAGGCAACTAGCTGTGCAAAAAAAGACAGCCTGGCGGCCGGCTGTTGCAGTGTTGCCCTCTCAGGCAACACTGAGTGACTGACTGAGCCGCACCGTCTTATATAAAGTTCAGACGGAACTTTGCACGTGTCATAGTGGAGCCCTGAGGAGCCAGAGCCAGCTTTCTGACATCATAATGGGGCCTCAGAGATAAAAGCCTGGGCCCAGGCAGTGTTGGTCAGTGCTGCTCAGCAGGCAGCACTGGACTGGACTGGATTACAGCTGATACAAGGTGTGAAGGAACAAGGGGTGGCTGTGGGCATGCACTGGCTGCCGCTGCCAGTGTTTATCTGCATGGCAGCAGGGCATTTGGGCGTTGCCAGGAAGGCATTTTTATGTAGATTCCTCCTCTTTCAGCACTGCATAGTGGTGCAAGCAAAAGAAGCAAATCCTGTCTGGCTTCCTCTCCGGCCTTTATTCACCTCCCGTGTAGCTGTGAGTGTGTGAGCCTGCAGGGCCCCATGGAATTGCCTAGAAGTAGGCTGAATCGCTGCAAGGGCTGAACAGCAGTATCGGGCAGGCTCGGGCAACGCGCGGCCCGTTCGGGTTATCGCTTCTCGGCCTTTTGGCTAAGATCAAGTGTAGTATCTGTTCTTATCAGTTTAATATCTGATACGTCCCCTATCTGGGGACCATATATTAAATGGATTTTTACAACAGGGAGATGGAAATAGAGCTTGCTCTGTCCACTCCACGCATTGACCTGGTATTGCAGTATTTCCAGGACCGGTGCACCCTTTCCTTATGTGTTGACTAAAATCAGATTCCAAAAGTGTTTTTTGTGTTTGCCATTGTTTCTGTCTTTCTGAAGGGATCTCCCCTTTTAATCCCATTATTTCAACACCTGTTGGACAATGCATGAGTGATAATGAGCTAATTGATTAAATGCAATTAATGAATACATTGCCACCTCTTGTTTTGTGTCGTCTGTGTGTCTGTGTTTCCGGCATTTCACATTGGAACAGCTCATTCACCTTCCTTGTCTTCTCTCCGCCCTCCCTTTTAGGTAAGTTAAAGAGCTGCACCTGAGCCAGCCACTGATTGATGCAGCACCACAGTCAAATAGTGGAGTGGAGTAGGGGAACAGCAAACAGCCATTAAAGCCGCCCGCCCGCCCGCCCGCCCGCCACAATGGACCTACCTGTGTACACTAGATGGATGTGATGGAATGTACTGTCGTCCCTACATTTCAAGAAGGAGTAAGAATTGCAGTTGCCAGAAAGCCTTGCTTGCCTACAAAGAGAGCAGCAATTTGGATTTGTTACTATGTTACCTAGAAGAATAACAAACTGTGCAAGGATGGAGGTTGTAGGAGCAAGGAGAAGTTGTCTGTAAAGTTGGTGGATGCTTATTTTCCATTTTGCAGTCCCTTGTCTCCCTCTTGTGGCCTCCTGGAGGCAACTAGCTGTGCAAAAAAAGACAGCCTGGCGGCCGGCTGTTGCAGTGTTGCCCTCTCAGGCAACACTGAGTGACTGACTGAGCCGCACCGTCTTATATAAAGTTCAGACGGAACTTTGCACGTGTCATAGTGGAGCCCTGAGGAGCCAGAGCCAGCTTTCTGACATCATAATGGGGCCTCAGAGATAAAAGCCTGGGCCCAGGCAGTGTTGGTCAGTGCTGCTCAGCAGGCAGCACTGGACTGGACTGGATTACAGCTGATACAAGGTGTGAAGGAACAAGGGGTGGCTGTGGGTATGCACTGGCTGCCGCTGCCAGTGTTTATCTGCATGGCAGCAGGGCATTTAGGCGTTGCCAGGAAGGCGTTTTTTTTGTAGATTCCTCCTCTTTCAGCACTGCATTGTGGTGCAAGCAAAAGAAGCAAATCCTGTCTGGCTTCCTCTCCGGCATTTATTCACCTCCCGTGTAGCTGTGAGTGTGTGAGCCTGCAGGGCCCCATGGAATTGCCTAGAAGTAGGCTGAATCGCTGCAAGGGCTGAACAGCAGTATCGGGCAGGCTCGGGCAACGCGCGGCCCGTTCGGGTTATCGCTTCTCGGCCTTTTGGCTAAGATCAAGTGTAGTATCTGTTCTTATCAGTTTAATATCTGATACGTCCCCTATCTGGGGACCATATATTAAATGGATTTTTACAACAGGGAGACGGAAATAGAGCTTGCTCTGTCCACTCCACGCATTGACCTGGTATTGCAGTATTTCCAGGACCGGTGCACCCTTTCCTTATGTGTTGACTAAAATCAGATTCCAAAAGTGTTTTTTGTGTTTGCCATTGTTTCTGTCTTTCTGAAGGGATCTCCCCTTTTAATCCCATTATTTCAACACCTGTTGGACAATGCATGAGTGATAATGAGCTAATTGATTAAATGCAATTAATGAATACATTGCCACCTCTTGTTTTGTGTCGTCTGTGTGTCTGTGTTTCCGGCATTTCACATTGGAACAGCTCATTCACCTTCCTTGTCTTCTCTCCGCCCTCCCTTTTAGGTAAGTTAAAGAGCTGCACCTGAGCCAGCCACTGATTGATGCAGCACCACAGTCAAATAGTGGAGTGGAGTAGGGGAACAGCAAACAGCCATTAAAGCCGCCTGCCCGCCCGCCCGCCACAATGGACCTACCTGTGTACACTAGATGGATGTGATGGAATGTACTGTCGTCCCTACATTTCAAGAAGGAGTAAGAATTGCAGTTGCAACAAAGCCTTGCTTGCCTACAAAGAGAGCAGCAATTTGGATTTGTTACTATGTTACCTAGAAGAATAACAAACTGTGCAAGGATGGAGGTTGTAGGAGCAAGGAGAAGTTGTCTGTAAAGTTGGTGGATGCTTATTTTCCATTTTGCAGTCCCTTGTCTCCCTCTTGTGGCCTCCTGGAGGCAACTAGCTGTGCAAAAAAAGACAGCCTGGCGGCCGGCTGTTGCAGTGTTGCCCTCTCAGGCAACACTGAGTGACTGACTGAGCCGCACCGTCTTATATAAAGTTCAGACGGAACTTTGCACGTGTCATAGTGGAGCCCTGAGGAGCCAGAGCCAGCTTTCTGACATCATAATGGGGCCTCAGAGATAAAAGCCTGGGCCCAGGCAGTGTTGGTCAGTGCTGCTCAGCAGGCAGCACTGGACTGGACTGGATTACAGCTGATACAAGGTGTGAAGGAACAAGGGGTGGCTGTGGGCATGCACTGGCTGCCGCTGCCAGTGTTTATCTGCATGGCAGCAGGGCATTTGGGCGTTGCCAGGAAGGCGTTTTTTTTGTAGATTCCTCCTCTTTCAGCACTGCATTGTGGTGCAAGCAAAAGAAGCAAATCCTGTCTGGCTTCCTCTCCGGCCTTTATTCACCTCCCGTGTAGCTGTGAGTGTGTGAGCCTGCAGGGCCCCATGGAATTGCCTAGAAGTAGGCTGAATCGCTGCAAGGGCTGAACAGCAGTATCGGGCAGGCTTGGGCAACGCGCGGCCCGTTCGGGTTATCGCTTCTCGGCCTTTTGGCTAAGATCAAGTGTAGTATCTGTTCTTATCAGTTTAATATCTGATACGTCCCCTATCTGGGGACCATATATTAAATGGATTTTTAGAACAGGGAGATGGAAATAGAGCTTGCTCTGTCCACTCCACGCATTGACCTGGTATTGCAGTATTTCCAGGACCGGTGCACCCTTTCCTTATGTGTTGACTAAAATCAGATTCCACAAGTGTTTTTTGTGTTTGCCATTGTTTCTGTCTTTCTGAAGGGATCTCCCCTTTTAATCCCATTATTTCAACACCTGCTGGACAATGCATGAGTGATAATGAGCTAATTGATTAAATGCAATTAATGAATACATTGCCACCTCTTGTTTTGTGTCGTCTGTGTGTCTGTGTTTCCGGCATTTCACATTGGAACAGCTCATTCACCTTCCTTGTCTTCTCTCCGCCCTCCCTTTTAGGTAAGTTAAAGAGCTGCACCTGAGCCAGCCACTGATTGATGCAGCACCACAGTCAAATAGTGGAGTGGAGTAGGGGAACAGCAAACAGCCATTAAAGCCGCCCGCCCGCCCGCCCGCCACAATGGACCTACCTGTGTACACTAGATGGATGTGATGGAATGTACTGTCGTCCCTACATTTCAAGAAGGAGTAAGAATTGCAGTTGCAACAAAGCCTTGCTTGCCTACAAAGAGAGCAGCAATTTGGATTTGTTACTATGTTACCTAGAAGAATAACAAACTGTGCAAGGATGGAGGTTGTAGGAGCAAGGAGAAGTTGTCTGTAAAGTTGGTGGATGCTTATTTTCCATTTTGCAGTCCCTTGTCTCCCTCTTGTGGCCTCCTGGAGGCAACTAGCTGTGCAAAAAAAGACAGCCTGGCGGCCGGCTGTTGCAGTGTTGCCCTCTCAGGCAACACTGAGTGACTGACTGAGCCGCACCGACTTATATAAAGTTCAGACGGAACTTTGCACGTGTCATAGTGGAGCCCTGAGGAGCCAGAGCCAGCTTTCTGACATCATAATGGGGCCTCAGAGATAAAAGCCTGGGCCCAGGCAGTGTTGGTCAGTGCTGCTCAGCAGGCAGCACTGGACTGGACTGGATTACAGCTGATACAAGGTGTGAAGGAACAAGGGGTGGCTGTGGGCATGCACTGGCTGCCGCTGCCAGTGTTTATCTGCATGGCAGCAGGGCATTTGGGCGTTGCCAGGAATGTGTTTTTATGTAGATTCCTCCTCTTTCAGCACTGCATTGTGGTGCAAGCAAAAGAAGCAAATCCTGTCTGGCTTCCTCTCCGGCCTTTATTCACCTCCCGTGTAGCTGTGAGTGTGTGAGCCTGCAGGGCCCCATGGAATTGCCTAGAAGTAGGCTGAATCACTGCAAGGGCTGAACAGCAGTATCGGGCAGGCTCGGGCAACGCGCGGTCCGTTCGGGTTATCGCTTCTCGGCCTTTTGGCTAAGATCAAGTGTAGTATCTGTTCTTATCAGTTTAATATCTGATACGTCCCCTATCTGGGGACCATATATTAAATGGATTTTTAGAACAGGGAGATGGAAATAGAGCTTGCTCTGTCCACTCCACGCATTGACCTGGTATTGCAGTATTTCCAGGACCGGTGCACCCTTTCCTTATGTGTTGACTAAAATCAGATTCCAAAAGTGTTTTTTGTGTTTGCCATTGTTTCTGTCTTTCTGAAGGGATCTCCCCTTTTAATCCCATTATTTCAACACCTGTTGGACAATGCATGAGTGATAATGAGCTAATTGATTAAATGCAATTAATGAATACATTGCCACCTCTTGTTTTGTGTCGTCTGTGTGTCTGTGTTTCCGGCATTTCACATTGGAACAGCTCATTCACCTTCCTTGTCTTCTCTCCGCCCTCCCTTTTAGGTAAGTTAAAGAGCTGCACCTGAGCCAGCCACTGATTGATGCAGCACCACAGTCAAATAGTGGAGTGGAGTAGGGGAACAGCAAACAGCCATTAAAGCCGCCCGCCACAATGGACCTACCTGTGTACACTAGATGGATGTGATGGAATGTACTGTCGTCCCTACATTTCAAGAAGGAGTAAGAATTGCAGTTGCAACAAAGCCTTGCTTGCCTACAAAGAGAGCAGCAATTTGGATTTGTTACTATGTTACCTAGAAGAATAACAAACTGTGCAAGGATGGAGGTTGTAGGAGCAAGGAGAAGTTGTCTGTAAAGTTGGTGGATGCTTATTTTCCATTTTGCAGTCCCTTGTCTCCCTCTTGTGGCCTCCTGGAGGCAACTAGCTGTGCAAAAAAAGACAGCCTGGCGGCCGGCTGTTGCAGTGTTGCCCTCTCAGGCAACACTGAGTGACTGACTGAGCCGCACCGTCTTATATAAAGTTCAGACGGAACTTTGCACGTGTCATAGTGGAGCCCTGAGGAGCCAGAGCCAGCTTTCTGACATCATAATGGGGCCTCAGAGATAAAAGCCTGGGCCCAGGCAGTGTTGGTCAGTGCTGCTCAGCAGGCAGCACTGGACTGGACTGGATTACAGCTGATACAAGGTGTGAAGGATCAAGGGGTGGCTGTGGGCATGCACTGGCTGCCGCTGCCAGTGTTTATCTGCATGGCAGCAGGGCATTTGGGCGTTGCCAGGAAGGCATTTTTATGTAGATTCCTTCTCTTTCAGCACTGCATAGTGGTGCAAGCAAAAGAAGCAAATCCTGTCTGGCTTCCTCTCCGGCCTTTATTCACCTCCCGTGTAGCTGTGAGTGTGTGAGCCTGCAGGGCCCCATGGAATTGCCTAGAAGTAGGCTGAATCGCTGCAAGGGCTGAACAGCAGTATCGGGCAGGCTCGGGCAACGCGCGGCCCGTTCGGGTTATCGCTTCTCGGCCTTTTGGCTAAGATCAAGTGTAGTATCTGTTCTTATCAGTTTAATATCTGATACGTCCCCTATCTGGGGACCATATATTAAATGGATTTTTACAACAGGGAGATGGAAATAGAGCTTGCTCTGTCCACTCCACGCATTGACCTGGTATTGCAGTATTTCCAGGACCGGTGCACCCTTTCCTTATGTGTTGACTAAAATCAGATTCCAAAAGTGTTTTTTGTGTTTGCCATTGTTTCTGTCTTTCTGAAGGGATCTCCCCTTTTAATCCCATTATTTCAACACCTGTTGGACAATGCATGAGTGATAATGAGCTAATTGATTAAATGCAATTAATGAATACATTGCCACCTCTTGTTTTGTGTCGTCTGTGTGTCTGTGTTTCCGGCATTTCACATTGGAACAGCTCATTCACCTTCCTTGTCTTCTCTCCGCCCTCCCTTTTAGGTAAGTTAAAGAGCTGCACCTGAGCCAGCCACTGATTGATGCAGCACCACAGTCAAATAGTGGAGTGGAGTAGGGGAACAGCAAACAGCCATTAAAGCCGCCCGCCCGCCCGCCCGCCCGCCCACCACAATGGACCTACCTGTGTACACTAGATGGATGTGATGGAATGTACTGTCGTCCCTACATTTCAAGAAGGAGTAAGAATTGCAGTTGCAACAAAGCCTTGCTTGCCTACAAAGAGAGCAGCAATTTGGATTTGTTACTATGTTACCTAGAAGAATAACAAACTGTGCAAGGATGGAGGTTGTAGGAGCAAGGAGAAGTTGTCTGTAAAGTTGGTGGATGCTTATTTTCCATTTTGCAGTCCCTTGTCTCCCTCTTGTGGCCTCCTGGAGGCAACTAGCTGTGCAAAAAAAGACAGCCTGGCGGCCGGCTGTTGCAGTGTTGCCCTCTCAGGCAACACTGAGTGACTGACTGAGCCGCACCGTCTTATATAAAGTTCAGACGGAACTTTGCACGTGTCATAGTGGAGCCCTGAGGAGCCAGAGCCAGCTTTCTGACATCATAATGGGGCCTCAGAGATAAAAGCCTTGGCCCAGGCAGTGTTGGTCAGTGCTGCTCAGCAGGCAGCACTGGACTGGACTGGATTACAGCTGATACAAGGTGTGAAGGAACAAGGGGTGGCTGTGGGTATGCACTGGCTGCCGCTGCCAGTGTTTATCTGCATGGCAGCAGGGCATTTGGGCGTTGCCAGGAAGGCGTTTTTTTTGTAGATTCCTCCTCTTTCAGCACTGCATTGTGGTGCAAGCAAAAGAAGCAAATCCTGTCTGGCTTCCTCTCCGGCATTTATTCACCTCCCGTGTAGCTGTGAGTGTGTGAGCCTGCAGGGCCCCATGGAATTGCCTAGAAGTAGGCTGAATCGCTGCAAGGGCTGAACAGCAGTATCGGGCAGGCTCGGGCAACGCGCGGCCCGTTCGGGTTATCGCTTCTCGGCCTTTTGGCTAAGATCAAGTGTAGTATCTGTTCTTATCAGTTTAATATCTGATACGTCCCCTATCTGGGGACCATATATTAAATGGATTTTTAGAACAGGGAGATGGAAATAGAGCTTGCTCTGTCCACTCCACGCATTGACCTGGTATTGCAGTATTTCCAGGACCGGTGCACCCTTTCCTTATGTGTTGACTAAAATCAGATTCCAAAAGTGTTTTTTGTGTTTGCCATTGTTTCTGTCTTTCTGAAGGGATCTCCCCTTTTAATCCCATTATTTCAACACCTGTTGGACAATGCATGAGTGATAATGAGCTAATTGATTAAATGCAATTAATGAATACATTGCCACCTCTTGTTTTGTGTCGTCTGTGTGTCTGTGTTTCCGGCATTTCACATTGGAACAGCTCATTCACCTTCCTTGTCTTCTCTCCGCCCTCCCTTTTAGGTAAGTTAAAGAGCTGCACCTGAGCCAGCCACTGATTGATGCAGCACCACAGTCAAATAGTGGAGTGGAGTAGGGGAACAGCAAACAGCCATTAAAGCCGCCCGCCCGCCCGCCCGCCACAATGGACCTACCTGTGTACACTAGATGGATGTGATGGAATGTACTGTCGTCCCTACATTTCAAGAAGGAGTAAGAATTGCAGTTGCAACAAAGCCTTGCTTGCCTACAAAGAGAGCAGCAATTTGGATTTGTTACTATGTTACCTAGAAGAATAACAAACTGTGCAAGGATGGAGGTTGTAGGAGCAAGGAGAAGTTGTCTGTAAAGTTGGTGGATGCTTATTTTCCATTTTGCAGTCCCTTGTCTCCCTCTTGTGGCCTCCTGGAGGCAACTAGCTGTGCAAAAAAAGACAGCCTGGCGGCCGGCTGTTGCAGTGTTGCCCTCTCAGGCAACACTGAGTGACTGACTGAGCCGCACCGTCTTATATAAAGTTCAGACGGAACTTTGCACGTGTCATAGTGGAGCCCTGAGGAGCCATAGCCAGCTTTCTGACATCATAATGGGGCCTCAGAGATAAAAGCCTGGGCCCAGGCAGTGTTGGTCAGTGCTGCTCAGCAGGCAGCACTGGACTGGACTTGATTACAGCTGATACAAGGTGTGAAGGAACAAGGGGTGGCTGTGGGCATGCACTGGCTGCCGCTGCCAGTGTTTATCTGCATGGCAGCAGGGCATTTGGGCGTTGCCAGGAAGGCGTTTTTTTTGTAGATTCCTCCTCTTTCAGCACTGCATTGTGGTGCAAGCAAAAGAAGCAAATCCTGTCTGGCTTCCTCTCCGGCCTTTATTCACCTCCCGTGTAGCTGTGAGTGTGTGAGCCTGCAGGGCCCCATGGAATTGCCTAGAAGTAGGCTGAATCGCTGCAAGGGCTGAACAGCATGACCTGCCTAGGTAGAGTCGTGTGTTAACCTTAGACCATACTATCCCCCCCACCCCCACTTAGTAAAGACACATGACACCGAGGTTGGATGTGAAATGGCCACAGCAGCCGTTTATTAATTTCACAGTTTTATGAAAACAATTTAAATCCGAAACATTCGGATAACTAGTTAGGAATCCACCAGAGAATTCCTCCTAATAATTCACATGACCCAACATGGGTCAGAATCATAAATAACAATTAAACGTTAACATTAACCCGAGCAGAGGAAGTCCTTGAAGCCCCTTCAGATGTTCCTTATTAAGAACACACCGAATTAGCCATCTGCAAACCACCAATTACCTCCAGCCGTAAACCAGCTCGGAAGCACCGTTCACCTCTGCAGATGGCTCCAACCACTAGAAGATAGTTGCAGGAGAAAAATGTGGATCATTCCAGGGGCGCTGCTGTGTGGTGGGAATAATGGGAGCGATATCCAGAGGTATTGGTAGGTTCAATTTATTGAACAAGTAGGCTACGCGTTTCAACGACGGACAGTCGTCTTCATCAGGCCTGATGAAGACGACTGTCCGTCGTTGAAACGCGTAGCCTACTTGTTCAATAAATTGAACCTACCAATACCTCTGGATATCGCTCCCATTATTCCCACCACACAGCAGCGCCCCTGGAATGATCCACATTTTTCTCCTGCAACTATCTATACACAAGCGGTCCCTTCTGGTCACCGACTCGGATCTGGCAGCAGCACTGTGGCTTATATTCACATGCCTTAAAAACTTTTTCTCCAGGTGAGCAATTTTCCTGCCGCACTGTCTCACCTTTACCAATTGATCTGCACAAGGTGGTGCCGTGTCTTTTTCTTTTCATTTATTCCCAACCACTAGAAGTCCACTTCAAGGGGATAACACCCGATGAAGCCCTCAAGTGATATACCGACCACTAGAAGTCCACTTCAAAGGGATAACACCCGATGAAGCCTTCAAGTGATATACCTTCTACCAGAAGACCACTTCAAAGGGATAACACCCGATGAAGTCTTCAACCATGTACCTTTTTTGGGGGACGCATACCCCCGATGCGACCCCCCCACCATTTTGTACTGACTGGCCTCAAGGACTCCCCCCGCCAGCTGCCATGACAACAGAACCTACTCCGGAAAAAAGAAAAACATGTTAAATAAGCACACAAATAAAACACAACGCTCATAGACGGACGTACATAAGACCTAAGGAGTAACAAACCAAGGGTGGGAGGGTGGGAGCTTACTTGCTTCTATGTTACTCCTCCCGCTGCTTCCGGCTCAATGCCGAGAAACAGCGGGAAGCGCAGTAACGGCCCCCCGTCCCCCTTAACTCCTCCCCGTCCCTCCTTCAGCTCCTACCAACTCTCCCTCACCTAATTAACCCTTTCCCTACCAGGACGGTCATGTCGGCCTCCCTTCACCCTGCTGCGTCCAGCCTCTTCTTGACCTGCCTAGGTAGAGTCGTGTGTTAACCTTAGACCATACTATCCCCCCCACCCCCACTTAGTAAAGACACATGACACCGAGGTTGGATGTGAAATGGCCACAGCAGCCGTTTATTAATTTCACAGTTTTATGAAAACAATTTAAATCCGAAACATTCGGATAACTAGTTAGGAATCCACCAGAGAATTCCTCCTAATAATTCACATGACCCAACATGGGTCAGAATCATAAATAACAATTAAACGTTAACATTAACCCGAGCAGAGGAAGTCCTTGAAGCCCCTTCAGATGTTCCTTATTAAGAACACACCGAATTAGCCATCTGCAAACCACCAATTACCTCCAGCCGTAAACCAGCTCGGAAGCACCGTTCACCTCTGCAGATGGCTCCAACCACTAGAAGTCCACTTCAAGGGGATAACACCCGATGAAGCCCTCAAGTGATATACCGACCACTAGAAGTCCACTTCAAAGGGATAACACCCGATGAAGCCTTCAAGTGATATACCTTCTACCAGAAGACCACTTCAAAGGGATAACACCCGATGAAGTCTTCAACCATGTACCTTTTTTGGGGGACGCATACCCCCGATGCGACCCCCCCACCATTTTGTACTGACTGGCCTCAAGGACTCCCCCGCCACAGCGAAACAGGCCTTGACCCCCTTAAGCCTGTGAGTTCCTCCACACCACCACCGCCCTTTCTATGCCTTCTGCTATCGCCAAGCTCCACAGATCAATGCCAACCTCGGTCAGATGAACCCCGTCACTTCTCCAGAAATTCCCCACTCCTGACTCCAAATCCCTATGCCTTACGCAAATGCCCCCGTTCTTTGCCACAAAACGGGACACCGCCCGGTTAACCTTTATGCGAGCCTTATTGACTCTCTCCACCGATCTAGCTAACCGCCAATGCTTTCTTGGGACTATGTCCGACCACACTACCACCAACTTGGGATAAGATACCCACAAACACAACATATCATGTTTGATATCCCGCACCAACTCACGAAAAGGGCGGACTCCTAAGTCATTCCCACCCACGTGCAACACTAAAACCTCCGGAACCCTATCAAGCCGCGCATATGTCTGGAATTCCGCCAACACCCTGTTCCACGACATACCTCTAAAACCCAGCCAATGCACAACCGCATCCTGTCGCGGAATGCGCAACTGGCGACCATCCGGGCGGACGTCCGCCCTCAAAGCCCCCCAGTGCACGTACGAATGACCCATCAACCACACCAGACAAGGAGGCGAATCTGAAACGGAAAAAAACAATTAGGCACCACCAATATAACATTTGTAAAGCGTAAACAACCCCAATCATAACATATGGGGGCGGACATAGGACTTAAACCTTTTAGACTCCCAACGACCAATACGCCTCACCCCTTCATCATCCAACCCCCAGCGCCCCGCTTCCGTTGCTGCGCCAATCCTGAAGGAATGAGATGAATATGACCCTGCCGCAACACCAACTGCCGCCAAACATTTTTTAAATACAGCTCCAAACTGAAACCTGGACAAAAACGACCCGTCCACATGACGTAACAGAGGCAAATCTGGAGACCCCCTGTTTTGTGTAAAACCCCGCATGCACTCTACTGGGCACATGACCGACCCCGGGAGAGCGAACAAAACTATCAGTTTACCCTTCCCTACTTGGTCAGTTTTAGACCGACGCAACCATACCTCTAGCCGATCTGCAAATAGGCTCACCTCCCCAGATCTCAGCCCCCCTGCCCGTTTTGTACTTGGCGACACCAACTCCCCTATTCTAAATGCTCCAAAAAACGCTAACAAAAAAGCCAATCGAAACAAAACCATTTCATCTGCAGAACGACATACCGATGCTAATGAACCGCCCAAAGAGTTAAGCAAAGCAAACGACACCGGCCTTCTACTATCCGCCTCCACCCTACCTCGACGCAACCCCTTCAAAGCCTGCGATACCAGAAATTCCTTCGATACATCCCGAAAACCCCGCAGCTTAAACCCAAACGCCACCGCAGATATGAACCGGTTCACCTTCGCTACTGAAAACCCCGACTCCCAGGCGTCCCCTAACCAGTACAAAAGTGCCACCAACCTGTCTCTATCCGTATTGACGTCACCCAACTCTCTTAACCACTCCTCCCACTGCCTCCAACAAGCAGCATACGCACTCCACGTCGCGCGCGCCAAAGACCTTTTTAACAGCTGCTCTACGGGACCGATACCAGATCCCACAGATGCTCCGGACACGCCAACCCGAGACGTTCCGCTCCCGGTGCCAATTGCCGAAACCGGTCCCACTGCGAGCGAGAAAGAGCATCAGCGATACAATTCTGAACACCCGGGACATGCACCGCCACCACCCACGCGTTCAATGACAAACACACCAACACTAAATGTCGCAACAATTGAACTACCGGAGGAGAGGACGCCGTGATGTTATTAATGGCCAGCACCACCCCCATGTTGTCGCAGTAAAAACGGACCTTCTTATCCCTGAGCCTGTCCCCCCAAATGGTAGCCGCCACCACGATGGGAAACAGCTCGAGCAGGGCCAGATTCCGCGTGAGTCCACTGGACACCCAGCTAGCCGGCCATTGACCCGCGCACCACGGACCTCCCCCATAAGCTCCAAAACCACCCACCCCAGCCGCATCCGTAAAAATATTCAAATCACTCGTATCCTGCGCAGGCGCCATCCATAGCGAGCGACCATTGTACTGGCCCAAGAAGTCATCCCAAACCTGAAGATCAGCTCGGTGCTCCTCCTTGAGCCGCACAAAATGATGCAGCGCGCGCACTCCCGCCGTTGCCGCCGCCAACCTCCTACCAAACACCCTCCCCATCGGCATAATCCGGCAGGCGAAATTCAACTTCCCCAGCAGCGACTGAAGCTCCCTCAGCGCCATTTTCTTCATTCTACAAGCCCGTCGAACCTCCAGCCTCAAAACCCCCAACTTATCCGCCGGGAGCCGACACTCCATTGCCACCGAGTCAATTTCGATTCCCAAGAAACAAATCGTCGCTACCGGGCCCTCCGTTTTTTCCGGCGCCAAAGGGATCCCAAAATCCCTCGCCACCTTCTGTAGTGCATGAAGCAAATTACCGCAAACCGGCGAACCCCCCGGGCCAACGCACAAAAAATCATCTAAGTAATGGATCAACGAGTCGACCCCGGATACTCCCCTCGTTACCCACTCCACGAAGCTACTAAACGCCTCGAAGTATGCACAAGAAAGAGAACACCCCATCGGAAGGCACCGATCCACGTAAAAGGCCCCATTCCAAAAACAACCCAACAGCCGTTGGCTTTCTGGATGGACCGGCAACAACCTGAACGCCGCCTCGATGTCGGTTTTTGCTAGCAGCGCCCCCGGACCCGCAGCCCGCACTAACCCCACCGCCTTATCGAATGAGGTATAAACTACGGAACACAACTCGTGATCAATCCCGTCATTTACCGACGAACCTTTGGGATACGATAAATGTTGAATCAAACGAAACTTTCCGGGCTCGCGTTTAGGGACAATACCCAAAGGGGACACAACTAAATCTTTTACCGGCGACTCAACAAATGGCCCCGACATGCGCCCCAACGAAACTTCTTTTAACAACTTTTCCGACACGACTTCCGCATGCAAGTAAGCCGATTTTAAATTCCTCCGCGTAACCGGAACCTCATAAGGAGGCGGAGGAATAACAAAACCAACACAAAACCCTTCATAAAGCAACTTAGCTGCCGCCCTATCCGGATACTCACTTAGATAAGGGGCCATCCTTTCCACCCTCACCGGCGACACCCCCTTGACCAGCCCCGTGCTGGTTCCCTGACCTTTTGCCGCCCCGTGTGATGCACCATTACACTCGGAGCACACGTGCTTGAACTTGCACGTGGCCCCGAACTTGCACTGACCTTCATTGAATTGCCAGCAAAACCCCGCCTTTCCCCCGCCGCTTTGTCCACTCTGACTAAGCTGGCCTCCCTGGCCACCGCTCCCGGGAAAGGGCTGCCTAACCGGAGCCGTAACCCATAACCAGAGAGCAATATCCTTCTGGTCCCACCGAATCGCCGGCCGAACCGCCTTCCGCTGACGGAATTGCTCGTCATATCGCAGCCACGCCTGACCCCCATACGCCCTATGAGCCTCCCCAATGGCATCAAAATAACAAAATAACGCCGAACAATTTTCCGGCGCCTTTTCCCCTATCACACTAGCCAATATGGCGAACGCCTGCGACCAATTAACGAACGTCTGCGGGATAAGCCTATACCGCCGCCGTTCCTCCTCGTCCTTTTTACTCTCATCCCGCTTGCTCTTATCCAAATTAAATTTAGCCAGCGGCAAGAGAGAAAAAATTTCAACATATTCGTCTTTCCAGATCCGATCACGCACCTCCTGCTTTAAATGCGCCCCCAACGGACCCTCAAAACAAACATACACCTCCCCCCAAGCACGATCGTCCATACGCACTCGATCGCCGTCCTTCTGTGCCTCGGTCTGTACCGACACCGCGACCGCCTCTCTAACCGCCACCACAGGACGCGCCTGTAACGATCCCACGTCCCTGGGGCCTTCCCAAACTACCGCAGGAGACACTTCCGTTACTACCGGCGCCGCGGCCCTATCCAGGCGCCCCACCAGCTCCCGTAAGCAACCCACTAAGTCTGCCAAACCCGCTCCGTCGCGTCCGCCCGCGCCACTACCGGCCCCCGATGCAATGCTAGCCGCCCCCCCGCCGACACCTGACATAAAAATCGCTGGATAAGACAAAGATGGAGTTATACACTCACCGGGCTGCACAGGCGCTGTATTCCCGTCAGCCGGACCATCCTGACCTCGACGATACACGTCCAGTTCACCTTCTTCCAGCTCTTCTCTCGCCGACGACTGTCCCTCCCAACGACATCTTCGGAACGGGGATGAGGATGCGCTGACCGATGGGCCGGCAACCTGCCGCCCGACCGCCGGCACCCAGACTTCCGACCGGACCTGTTGCCTTGACGTCGCTGCAGATCTAGGCGTCCGTCTAGATGATCCTGACGAAGCCTGCCCCCTGGCCGGAACATCACCATGCGGGGCGGCCGTACCTTGTTCTCCAAATCTTCCATCTGATGGGGGAGGGGTGACAGGGAGCCCAGCCTGCGACTCCCTGCTTACCGCCGGACCCCGTCGCGGCCTGGGATTCCTGCCAGGACGCAGGGCCTGGGAAGGGGCGGTCCTCCCAGCTGCCTGGCCTGCAGCGTCCGGGATCGGGCTCCCTCTGCGACGCCGTGTCCGCGGGACTACCTCCGGACTGAGGCGCTCTGGAGGTCGGGACCGCCGAGAGGGACGGGTCGACCCAGCCTGCGTCGCCGTCACCCCTGGCACCGCTCTCTGCCTGCCCAGCGCAGGAGCGGTTGTTGCCGACTCCCCCCCCGCCGCCATAGCCATGCTCGTAAGGGGGCCGGGGGAGGGGAGCCTGTCCCTTTCAACAGACCCCGAACGCCGTGCCCGACGTGGCGAAACGGCGTCCGGGATCCTAGTTATTGCAGCCACGGTCTCCTCTAGCCATCCGGGACCGTGGTGCACAGCAGCGGCACGCAGCCGCTCTAACATAAGGGCTTCTGCCATTACTAAAAGCCGGGCAACGGGGAGCTTACTTGCTTCTATGTTACTCCTCCCGCTGCTTCCGGCTCAATGCCGAGAAACAGCGGGAAGCGCAGTAACGGCCCCCCGTCCCCCTTAACTCCTCCCCGTCCCTCCTTCAGCTCCTACCAACTCTCCCTCACCTAATTAACCCTTTCCCTACCAGGACGGTCATGTCGGCCTCCCTTCACCCTGCTGCGTCCAGCCTCTTCTGTATCGGGCAGGCTCGGGCAACGCGCGGCCCGTTCGGGTTATCGCTTCTCGGCCTTTTGGCTAAGATCAAGTGTAGTATCTGTTCTTATCAGTTTAATATCTGATACGTCCCCTATCTGGGGACCATATATTAAATGGATTTTTAGAACAGGGAGATGGAAATAGAGCTTGCTCTGTCCACTCCACGCATTGACCTGGTATTGCAGTATTTCCAGGACCGGTGCACCCTTTCCTTATGTGTTGACTAAAATCAGATTCCAAAAGTGTTTTTTGTGTTTGCCATTGTTTCTGTCTTTCTGAAGGGATCTCCCCTTTTAATCCCATTATTTCAACACCTGTTGGACAATGCATGAGTGATAATGAGCTAATTGATTAAATGCAATTAATGAATACATTGCCACCTCTTGTTTTGTGTCGTCTGTGTGTCTGTGTTTCCGGCATTTCACATTGGAACAGCTCATTCACCTTCCTTGTCTTCTCTCCGCCCTCCCTTTTAGGTAAGTTAAAGAGCTGCACCTGAGCCAGCCACTGATTGATGCAGCACCACAGTCAAATAGTGGAGTGGAGTAGGGGAACAGCAAACAGCCATTAAAGCCGCCCGCCCGCCCGCCACAATGGACCTACCTGTGTACACTAGATGGATGTGATGGAATGTACTGTCGTCCCTACATTTCAAGAAGGAGTAAGAATTGCAGTTGCAACAAAGCCTTGCTTGCCTACAAAGAGAGCAGCAATTTGGATTTGTTACTATGTTACCTAGAAGAATAACAAACTGTGCAAGGATGGAGGTTGTAGGAGCAAGGAGAAGTTGTCTGTAAAGTTGGTGGATGCTTATTTTCCATTTTGCAGTCCCTTGTCTCCCTCTTGTAGCCTCCTGGAGGCAACTAGCTGTGCAAAAAAAGACAGCCTGGCGGCCGGCTGTTGCAGTGTTGCCCTCTCAGGCAACACTGAGTGACTGACTGAGCCGCACCGTCTTATATAAAGTTCAGACGGAACTTTGCACGTGTCATAGTGGAGCCCTGAGGAGCCAGAGCCAGCTTTCTGACATCATAATGGGGCCTCAGAGATAAAAGCCTGGGCCCAGGCAGTGTTGGTCAGTGCTGCTCAGCAGGCAGCACTGGACTGGACTGGATTACAGCTGATACAAGGTGTGAAGGAACAAGGGGTGGCTGTGGGCATGCACTGGCTGCCGCTGCCAGTGTTTATCTGCATGGCAGCAGGGCATTTGGGCGTTGCCAGGAAGGCGTTTTTATGTAGATTCCTCCTCTTTCAGCACTGCATTGTGGTGCAAGCAAAAGAAGCAAATCCTGTCTGGCTTCCTCTCCGGCCTTTATTCACCTCCCGTGTAGCTGTGAGTGTGTGAGCCTGCAGGGCCCCATGGAATTGCCTAGAAGTAGGCTGAATCGCTGCAAGGGCTGAACAGCAGTATCGGGCAGGCTCGGGCAACGCGCGGCCCGTTCGGGTTATCGCTTCTCGGCCTTTTGGCTAAGATCAAGTGTAGTATCTGTTCTTATCAGTTTAATATCTGATACGTCCCCTATCTGGGGACCATATATTAAATGGATTTTTAGAACAGGGAGATGGAAATAGAGCTTGCTCTGTCCACTCCACGCATTGACCTGGTATTGCAGTATTTCCAGGACCGGTGCACCCTTTCCTTATGTGTTGACTAAAATCAGATTCCAAAAGTGTTTTTTGTGTTTGCCATTGTTTCTGTCTTTCTGAAGGGATCTCCCCTTTTAATCCCATTATTTCAACACCTGTTGGACAATGCATGAGTGATAATGAGCTAATTGATTAAATGCAATTAATGAATACATTGCCACCTCTTGTTTTGTGTCGTCTGTGTGTCTGTGTTTCCGGCATTTCACATTGGAACAGCTCATTCACCTTCCTTGTCTTCTCTCCGCCCTCCCTTTTAGGTAAGTTAAAGAGCTGCACCTGAGCCAGCCACTGATTGATGCAGCACCACAGTCAAATAGTGGAGTGGAGTAGGGGAACAGCAAACTGCCATTAAAGCCGCCCGCCCCGCCCGCCCGCCACAATGGACCTACCTGTGTACACTAGATGGATGTGATGGAATGTACTGTCGTCCCTACATTTCAAGAAGGAGTAAGAATTGCAGTTGCAACAAAGCCTTGCTTGCCTACAAAGAGAGCAGCAATTTGGATTTGTTACTATGTTACCTAGAAGAATAACAAACTGTGCAAGGATGGAGGTTGTAGGAGCAAGGAGAAGTTGTCTGTAAAGTTGGTGGATGCTTATTTTCCATTTTGCAGTCCCTTGTCTCCCTCTTGTGGCCTCCTGGAGGCAACTAGCTGTGCAAAAAAAGACAGCCTGGCGGCCGGCTGTTGCAGTGTTGCCCTCTCAGGCAACACTGAGTGACTGACTGAGCCGCACCGTCTTATATAAAGTTCAGACGGAACTTTGCACGTGTCATAGTGGAGCCCTGAGGAGCCAGAGCCAGCTTTCTGACATCATAATGGGGCCTCAGAGATAAAAGCCTGGGCCCAGGCAGTGTTGGTCAGTGCTGCTCAGCAGGCAGCACTGGACTGGACTGGATTACAGCTGATACAAGGTGTGAAGGAACAAGGGGTGGCTGTGGGCATGCACTGGCTGCCGCTGCCAGTGTTTATCTGCATGGCAGCAGGGCATTTGGGCGTTGCCAGGAAGGCGTTTTTATGTAGATTCCTCCTCTTTCAGCACTGCATTGTGGTGCAAGCAAAAGAAGCAAATCCTGTCTGGCTTCCTCTCCGGCCTTTATTCACCTCCCGTGTAGCTGTGAGTGTGTGAGCCTGCAGGGCCCCATGGAATTGCCTAGAAGTAGGCTGAATCGCTGCAAGGGCTGAACAGCAGTATCGGGCAGGCTCGGGCAACGCGCGGCCCGTTCGGGTTATCGCTTCTCGGCCTTTTGGCTAAGATCAAGTGTAGTATCTGTTCTTATCAGTTTAATATCTGATACGTCCCCTATCTGGGGACCATATATTAAATGGATTTTTAGAACAGGGAGATGGAAATAGAGCTTGCTCTGTCCACTCCACGCATTGACCTGGTATTGCAGTATTTCCAGGACCGGTGCACCCTTTCCTTATGTGTTGACTAAAATCAGATTCCAAAAGTGTTTTTTGTGTTTGCCATTGTTTCTGTCTTTCTGAAGGGATCTCCCCTTTTAATCCCATTATTTCAACACCTGTTGGACAATGCATGAGTGATAATGAGCTAATTGATTAAATGCAATTAATGAATACATTGCCACCTCTTGTTTTGTGTCGTCTGTGTGTCTGTGTTTCCGGCATTTCACATTGGAACAGCTCATTCACCTTCCTTGTCTTCTCTCCGCCCTCCCTTTTAGGTAAGTTAAAGAGCTGCACCTGAGCCAGCCACTGATTGATGCAGCACCACAGTCAAATAGTGGAGTGGAGTAGGGGAACAGCAAACTGCCATTAAAGCCGCCCGCCCGCCCGCCCGCCACAATGGACCTACCTGTGTACACTAGATGGATGTGATGGAATGTACTGTCGTCCCTACATTTCAAGAAGGAGTAAGAATTGCAGTTGCAACAAAGCCTTGCTTGCCTACAAAGAGAGCAGCAATTTGGATTTGTTACTATGTTACCTAGAAGAATAACAAACTGTGCAAGGATGGAGGTTGTAGGAGCAAGGAGAAGTTGTCTGTAAAGTTGGTGGATGCTTATTTTCCATTTTGCAGTCCCTTGTCTCCCTCTTGTGGCCTCCTGGAGGCAACTAGCTGTGCAAAAAAAGACAGCCTGGCGGCCGGCTGTTGCAGTGTTGCCCTCTCAGGCAACACTGAGTGACTGACTGAGCCGCACCGTCTTATATAAAGTTCAGACGGAACTTTGCACGTGTCATAGTGGAGCCCTGAGGAGCCAGAGCCAGCTTTCTGACATCATAATGGGGCCTCAGAGATAAAAGCCTGGGCCCAGGCAGTGTTGGTCAGTGCTGCTCAGCAGGCAGCACTGGACTGGACTGGATTACAGCTGATACAAGGTGTGAAGGAACAAGGGGTGGCTGTGGGCATGCACTGGCTGCCGCTGCCAGTGTTTATCTGCATGGCAGCAGGGCATTTGGGCGTTGCCAGGAAGGCGTTTTTATGTAGATTCCTCCTCTTTCAGCACTGCATTGTGGTGCAAGCAAAAGAAGCAAATCCTGTCTGGCTTCCTCTCCGGCCTTTATTCACCTCCCGTGTAGCTGTGAGTGTGTGAGCCTGCAGGGCCCCATGGAATTGCCTAGAAGTAGGCTGAATCGCTGCAAGGGCTGAACAGCAGTATCGGGCAGGCTCGGGCAACGCGCGGCCCGTTCGGGTTATCGCTTCTCGGCCTTTTGGCTAAGATCAAGTGTAGTATCTGTTCTTATCAGTTTAATATCTGATACGTCCCCTATCTGGGGACCATATATTAAATGGATTTTTAGAACAGGGAGATGGAAATAGAGCTTGCTCTGTCCACTCCACGCATTGACCTGGTATTGCAGTATTTCCAGGACCGGTGCACCCTTTCCTTATGTGTTGACTAAAATCAGATTCCAAAAGTGTTTTTTGTGTTTGCCATTGTTTCTGTCTTTCTGAAGGGATCTCCCCTTTTAATCCCATTATTTCAACACCTGTTGGACAATGCATGAGTGATAATGAGCTAATTGATTAAATGCAATTAATGAATACATTGCCACCTCTTGTTTTGTGTCGTCTGTGTGTCTGTGTTTCCGGCATTTCACATTGGAACAGCTCATTCACCTTCCTTGTCTTCTCTCCGCCCTCCCTTTTAGGTAAGTTAAAGAGCTGCACCTGAGCCAGCCACTGATTGATGCAGCACCACAGTCAAATAGTGGAGTGGAGTAGGGGAACAGCAAACTGCCATTAAAGCCGCCCGCCCGCCCGCCCGCCACAATGGACCTACCTGTGTACACTAGATGGATGTGATGGAATGTACTGTCGTCCCTACATTTCAAGAAGGAGTAAGAATTGCAGTTGCAACAAAGCCTTGCTTGCCTACAAAGAGAGCAGCAATTTGGATTTGTTACTATGTTACCTAGAAGAATAACAAACTGTGCAAGGATGGAGGTTGTAGGAGCAAGGAGAAGTTGTCTGTAAAGTTGGTGGATGCTTATTTTCCATTTTGCAGTCCCTTGTCTCCCTCTTGTGGCCTCCTGGAGGCAACTAGCTGTGCAAAAAAAGACAGCCTGGCGGCCGGCTGTTGCAGTGTTGCCCTCTCAGGCAACACTGAGTGACTGACTGAGCCGCACCGTCTTATATAAAGTTCAGACGGAACTTTGCACGTGTCATAGTGGAGCCCTGAGGAGCCAGAGCCAGCTTTCTGACATCATAATGGGGCCTCAGAGATAAAAGCCTGGGCCCAGGCAGTGTTGGTCAGTGCTGCTCAGCAGGCAGCACTGGACTGGACTGGATTACAGCTGATACAAGGTGTGAAGGAACAAGGGGTGGCTGTGGGCATGCACTGGCTGCCGCTGCCAGTGTTTATCTGCATGGCAGCAGGGCATTTGGGCGTTGCCAGGAAGGCGTTTTTTTTGTAGATTCCTCCTCTTTCAGCACTGCATTGTGGTGCAAGCAAAAGAAGCAAATCCTGTCTGGCTTCCTCTCCGGCCTTTATTCACCTCCCGTGTAGCTGTGAGTGTGTGAGCCTGCAGGGCCCCATGGAATTGCCTAGAAGTAGGCTGAATCGCTGCAAGGGCTGAACAGCAGTATCGGGCAGGCTCGGGCAACGCGCGGCCCGTTCGGGTTATCGCTTCTCGGCCTTTTGGCTAAGATCAAGTGTAGTATCTGTTCTTATCAGTTTAATATCTGATACGTCCCCTATCTGGGGACCATATATTAAATGGATTTTTAGAACAGGGAGATGGAAATAGAGCTTGCTCTGTCCACTCCACGCATTGACCTGGTATTGCAGTATTTCCAGGACCGGTGCACCCTTTCCTTATGTGTTGACTAAAATCAGATTCCAAAAGTGTTTTTTGTGTTTGCCATTGTTTCTGTCTTTCTGAAGGGATCTCCCCTTTTAATCCCATTATTTCAACACCTGTTGGACAATGCATGAGTGATAATGAGCTAATTGATTAAATGCAATTAATGAATACATTGCCACCTCTTGTTTTGTGTCGTCTGTGTGTCTGTGTTTCCGGCATTTCACATTGGAACAGCTCATTCACCTTCCTTGTCTTCTCTCCGCCCTCCCTTTTAGGTAAGTTAAAGAGCTGCACCTGAGCCAGCCACTGATTGATGCAGCACCACAGTCAAATAGTGGAGTGGAGTAGGGGAACAGCAAACAGCCATTAAAGCCGCCCGCCCGCCCGCCCGCCACAATGGACCTACCTGTGTACACTAGATGGATGTGATGGAATGTACTGTCGTCCCTACATTTCAAGAAGGAGTAAGAATTGCAGTTGCAACAAAGCCTTGCTTGCCTACAAAGAGAGCAGCAATTTGGATTTGTTACTATGTTACCTAGAAGAATAACAAACTGTGCAAGGATGGAGGTTGTAGGAGCAAGGAGAAGTTGTCTGTAAAGTTGATGGATGCTTATTTTCCATTTTGCAGTCCCTTGTCTCCCTCTTGTGGCCTCCTGGAGGCAACTAGCTGTGCAAAAAAAGACAGCCTGGCGGCCGGCTGTTGCAGTGTTGCCCTCTCAGGCAACACTGAGTGACTGACTGAGCCGCACCGTCTTATATAAAGTTCAGACGGAACTTTGCACGTGTCATAGTGGAGCCCTGAGGAGCCAGAGCCAGCTTTCTGACATCATAATGGGGCCTCAGAGAAAAAAGCCTGGGCCCAGGCAGTGTTGGTCAGTGCTGCTCAGCAGGCAGCACTGGACTGGACTGGATTACAGCTGATACAAGGTGTGAAGGAACAAGGGGTGGCTGTGGGCATGCACTGGCTGCCGCTGCCAGTGTTTATCTGCATGGCAGCAGGGCATTTGGGCGTTGCCAGGAAGGCGTTTTTATGTAGATTCCTCCTCTTTCAGCACTGCATTGTGGTGCAAGCAAAAGAAGCAAATCCTGTCTGGCTTCCTCTCCGGCCTTTATTCACCTCCCGTGTAGCTGTGAGTGTGTGAGCCTGCAGGACCCCATGGAATTGCCTAGAAGTAGGCTGAATCGCTGCAAGGGCTGAACAGCAGTATCGGGCAGGCTCGGGCAACGCGCGGCCCGTTCGGGTTATCGCTTCTCGGCCTTTTGGCTAAGATCAAGTGTAGTATCTGTTCTTATCAGTTTAATATCTGATACGTCCCCTATCTGGGGACCATATATTAAATGGATTTTTAGAACAGGGAGATGGAAATAGAGCTTGCTCTGTCCACTCCACGCATTGACCTGGTATTGCAGTATTTCCAGGACCGGTGCACCCTTTCCTTATGTGTTGACTAAAATCAGATTCCAAAAGTGTTTTTTGTGTTTGCCATTGTTTCTGTCTTTCTGAAGGGATCTCCCCTTTTAATCCCATTATTTCAACACCTGTTGGACAATGCATGAGTGATAATGAGCTAATTGATTAAATGCAATTAATGAATACATTGCCACCTCTTGTTTTGTGTCGTCTGTGTGTCTGTGTTTCCGGCATTTCACATTGGAACAGCTCATTCACCTTCCTTGTCTTCTCTCCGCCCTCCCTTTTAGGTAAGTTAAAGAGCTGCACCTGAGCCAGCCACTGATTGATGCAGCACCACAGTCAAATAGTGGAGTGGAGTAGGGGAACAGCAAACAGCCATTAAAGCCGCCCGCCCGCCCGCCCGCCCGCCACAATGGACCTACCTGTGTACACTAGATGGATGTGATGGAATGTACTGTCGTCCCTACATTTCAAGAAGGAGTAAGAATTGCAGTTGCAACAAAGCCTTGCTTGCCTACAAAGAGAGCAGCAATTTGGATTTGTTACTATGTTACCTAGAAGAATAACAAACTGTGCAAGGATGGAGGTTGTAGGAGCAAGGAGAAGTTGTCTGTAAAGTTGGTGGATGCTTATTTTCCATTTTGCAGTCCCTTGTCTCCCTCTTGTGGCCTCCTGGAGGCAACTAGCTGTGCAAAAAAAAACAGCCTGGCGGCCGGCTGTTGCAGTGTTGCCCTCTCAGGCAACACTGAGTGACTGACTGAGCCGCACCGTCTTATATAAAGTTCAGACGGAACTTTGCACGTGTCATAGTGGAGCCCTGAGGAGCCAGAGCCAGCTTTCTGACATCATAATGGGGCCTCAGAGATAAAAGCCTGGGCCCAGGCAGTGTTGGTCAGTGCTGCTCAGCAGGCAGCACTGGACTGGACTGGATTACAGCTGATACAAGGTGTGAAGGAACAAGGGGTGGCTGTGGGCATGCACTGGCTGCCGCTGCCAGTGTTTATCTGCATGGCAGCAGGGCATTTGGGCGTTGCCAGGAAGGCGTTTTTATGTCGATTCCTCCTCTTTCAGCACTGCATTGTGGTGCAAGCAAAAGAAGCAAATCCTGTCTGGCTTCCTCTCCGGCCTTTATTCACCTCCCGTGTAGCTGTGAGTGTGTGAGCCTGCAGGGCCCCATGGAATTGCCTAGAAGTAGGCTGAATCGCTGCAAGGGCTGAACAGCAGAATCGGGCAGGCTCGGGCAACGCGCGGCCCGTTCGGGTTATCGCTTCTCGGCCTTTTGGCTAAGATCAAGTGTAGTATCTGTTCTTATCAGTTTAATATCTGATACGTCCCCTATCTGGGGACCATATATTAAATGGATTTTTAGAACAGGGAGATGGAAATAGAGCTTGCTCTGTCCACTCCACGCATTGACCTGGTATTGCAGTATTTCCAGGACCGGTGCACCCTTTCCTTATGTGTTGACTAAAATCAGATTCCAAAAGTGTTTTTTGTGTTTGCCATTGTTTCTGTCTTTCTGAAGGGATCTCCCCTTTTAATCCCATTATTTCAACACCTGTTGGACAATGCATGAGTGATAATGAGCTAATTGATTAAATGCAATTAATGAATACATTGCCACCTCTTGTTTTGTGTCGTCTGTGTGTCTGTGTTTCCGGCATTTCACATTGGAACAGCTCATTCACCTTCCTTGTCTTCTCTCCGCCCTCCATTTTAGGTAAGTTAAAGAGCTGCACCTGAGCCAGCCACTGATTGATGCAGCACCACAGTCAAATAGTGGAGTGGAGTAGGGGAACAGCAAACAGCCATTAAAGCCGCCCGCCCGCCCGCCCGCCCGCCACAATGGACCTACCTGTGTACACTAGATGGATGTGATGGAATGTACTGTCGTCCCTACATTTCAAGAAGGAGTAAGAATTGCAGTTGCAACAAAGCCTTGCTTGCCTACAAAGAGAGCAGCAATTTGGATTTGTTACTATGTTACCTAGAAGAATAACAAACTGTGCAAGGATGGAGGTTGTAGGAGCAAGGAGAAGTTGTCTGTAAAGTTGGTGGATGCTTATTTTCCATTTTGCAGTCCCTTGTCTCCCTCTTGTGGCCTCCTGGAGGCAACTAGCTGTGCAAAAAAAGACAGCCTGGCGGCCGGCTGTTGCAGTGTTGCCCTCTCAGGCAACACTGAGTGACTGACTGAGCCGCACCGTCTTATATAAAGTTCAGACGGAACTTTGCACGTGTCATAGTGGAGCCCTGAGGAGCCAGAGCCAGCTTTCTGACATCATAATGGGGCCTCAGAGATAAAAGCCTGGGCCCAGGCAGTGTTGGTCAGTGCTGCTCAGCAGGCAGCACTGGACTGGACTGGATTACAGCTGATACAAGGTGTGAAGGAACAAGGGGTGGCTGTGGGCATGCACTGGCTGCCGCTGCCAGTGTTTATCTGCATGGCAGCAGGGCATTTGGGCGTTGACAGGAAGGCGTTTTTATGTAGATTCCTCCTCTTTCAGCACTGCATTGTGGTGCAAGCAAAAGAAGCAAATCCTGTCTGGCTTCCTCTCCGGCCTTTATTCACCTCCCGTGTAGCTGTGAGTGTGTGAGCCTGCAGGGCCCCATGGAATTGCCTAGAAGTAGGCTGAATCGCTGCAAGGGCTGTACAGCAGTATCGGGTAGGCTCGGGCAACGCGCGGCCCGTTCGGGTTATCGCTTTTCGGCCTTTTGGCTAAGATCAAGTGTAGTATCTGTTCTTATCAGTTTAATATCTGATACGTCCCCTATCTGGGGACCATATATTAAATGGATTTTTAGAACAGGGAGATGGAAATAGAGCTTGCTCTGTCCACTCCACGCATTGACCTGGTATTGCAGTATTTCCAGGACCGGTGCACCCTTTCCTTATGTGTTGACTAAAATCAGATTCCAAAAGTGTTTTTTGTGTTTGCCATTGTTTCTGTCTTTCTGAAGGGATCTCCCCTTTTAATCCCATTATTTCAACACCTGTTGGACAATGTATGAGTGATAATGAGCTAATTGATTAAATGCAATTAATGAATACATTGCCACCTCTTGTTTTGTGTCGTCTGTGTGAATGTGTTTCCGGCATTTCACATTGGAACAGCTCATTCACCTTCCTTGTCTTCTCTCCGCCCTCCCTTTTAGGTAAGTTAAAGAGCTGCACCTGAGCCAGCCACTGATTGATGCAGCACTACAGTCAAATAGTGGAGTGGAGTAGGGGAACAGCAAACAGCCATTAAAGCCGCCCGCCCGCCCGCCACAATGGACCTACCTGTGTACACTAGATGGATTTGATGGAATGTACTGTCGTCCCTACATTTCAAGAAGGAGTAAGAATTGCAGTTGCAACAAAGCCTTGCTTGCCTACAAAGAGAGCAGCAATTTGGATTTGTTACTATGTTACCTAGAAGAATAACAAACTGTGCAAGGATGGAGGTTGTAGGAGCAAGGAGAAGTTGTCTGTAAAGTTGGTGGATGCTTATTTTCCATTTTGCAGTCCCTTGTCTCCCTCTTGTGGCCTCCTGGAGGCAACTAGCTGTGCAAAAAAAGACAGCCTGGCGGCCGGCTGTTGCAGTGTTGCCCTCTCAGGCAACACTGAGTGACTGACTGAGCCGCACCGTCTTATATAAAGTTCAGACGGAACTTTGCACGTGTCATAGTGGAGCCCTGAGGAGCCAGAGCCAGCTTTCTGACATCATAATGGGGCCTCAGAGATAAAAGCCTGGGCCCAGGCAGTGTTGGTCAGTGCTGCTCAGCAGGCAGCACTGGACTGGACTGGATTACAGCTGATACAAGGTGTGAAGGAACAAGGGGTGGCTGTGGGCATGCACTGGCTGCCGCTGCCAGTGTTTATCTGCATGGCAGCAGGGCATTTGGGCGTTGCCAGGAAGGCGTTTTTATGTAGATTCCTCCTCTTTCAGCACTGCATTGTGGTGCAAGCCAAAGGAGCAAATCCTGTCTGGCTTCCTCTCCGGCCTTTATTCACCTCCCGTCTCCCGTGTAGCTGTGAGTGTGTGAGCCTGCAGGGCCCCATGGAATTGCCTAGAAGTAGGCTGAATCGCTGCAAGGGCTGAACAGCAGTATCGGGCAGGTTCGGGCAACGCGCGGCCCGTTCGGGTTATCGCTTCTCGGCCTTTTGGCTAAGATCAAGTGTAGTATCTGTTCTTATCAGTTTAATATCTGATACGTCCCCTATCTGGGGACCATATATTAAATGGATTTTTAGAACAGGGAGATGGAAATAGAGCTTGCTCTGTCCACTCCACACATTGACCTGGTATTGCAGTATTTCCAGGACCGGTGCACCCTTTCCTTTTGTGTTGACTAAAATCAGATTCCAAAAGTGTTTTTTGTGTTTGCCATTGTTTCTGTATTTCTGTAGGGATCTCCCCTTTTAATCCCATTATTTCAACACCTGTTGGACAATGCATGAGTGATAATGAGCTAATTGATTAAATGCAATTAATGAATACATTGCCACCTCTTGTTTTGTGTCGTCTGTGTGTCTGTGTTTCCGGCATTTCACATTGGAACAGCTCATTCACCTTCCTTGTCTTCTCTCCGCCCTCCCTTTTAGGTAAGTTAAAGAGCTGCACCTGAGCCAGCCACTGATTGATGCAGCACCACAGTCAAATAGTGGAGTGGAGTAGGGGAACAGCAAACAGCCATTAAAGCCGCCCGCCCGCCCGCCACAATGGACCTACCTGTGTACACTAGATGGATGTGATGGAATGTACTGTCGTCCCTACATTTCAAGAAGGAGTAAGAATTGCAGTTGCAACAAAGCCTTGCTTGCCTACAAAGAGAGCAGCAATTTGGATTTGTTACTATGTTACCTAGAAGAATAACAAACTGTGCAAGGATGGAGGTTGTAGGAGCAAGGAGAAGTTGTCTGTAAAGTTGTTGGATGCTTATTTTCCATTTTGCAGTCCCTTGTCTCCCTCTTGTGGCCTCCTGGAGGCAACTAGCTGTGCAAAAAAAGACAGCCTGGCGGCCGGCTGTTGCAGTGTTGCCCTCTCAGGCAACACTGAGTGACTGACTGAGCCGCACCGTCTTATATAAAGTTCAGACGGAACTTTGCACGTGTCATAGTGGAGCCCTGAGGAGCCAGAGCCAGCTTTCTGACATCATAATGGGGCCTCAGAGATAAAAGCCTGGGCCCAGGCAGTGTTGGTCAGTGCTGCTCAGCAGGCAGCACTGGACTGGACTGGATTACAGGTGATACAAGGTGTGAAGGAACAAGGGGTGGCTGTGGGCATGCACTGGCTGCCGCTGCCAGTGTTTATCTGCATGGCAGCAGGGCATTTGGGCGTTGCCAGGAAGGCGTTTTTATGTAGATTCCTCCTCTTTCAGCACTGCATTGTGGTGCAAGCAAAAGAAGCAAATCCTGTCTGGCTTCCTCTCCGGCCTTTATTCACCTCCCGTGTAGCTGTGAGTGTGTGAGCCTGCAGGGCCCCATGGAATTGCCTAGAAGTAGGCTGAATCGCTGCAAGGGCTGAACAGCAGTATCGGGCAGGCTCGGGCAACGCGCGGCCCGTTCGGGTTATCGCTTCTCGGCCTTTTGGCTAAGATCAAGTGTAGTATCTGTTCTTATCAGTTTAAAATCTGATACGTCCCCTATCTGGGGACCATATATTAAATGGATTTTTAGAACAGGGAGATGGAAATAGAGCTTGCTCTGTCCACTCCACGCATTGACCTGGTATTGCAGTATTTCCAGGACCGGTGCACCCTTTCCTTATGTGTTGACTAAAATCAGATTCCAAAAGTGTTTTTTGTGTTTGCCATTGTTTCTGTCTTTCTGAAGGGATCTCCCCTTTTAATCCCATTATTTCAACACCTGTTGGACAATGCATGAGTGATAATGAGCTAATTGATTAAATGCAATTAATGAATACATTGCCACCTCTTGTTTTGTGTCGTCTGTGCGTCTGTGTTTCCGGCATTTCACATTGGAACAGCTCATTCACCTTCCTTGTCTTCTCTCCGCCCTCCCTTTTAGGTAAGTTAAAGAGCTGCACCTGAGCCAGCCACTGATTGATGCAGCACCACAGTCAAATAGTGGAGTGGAGTAGGGGAACAGCAAACAGCCATTAAAGCCGCCCGCCCGCCCGCCACAATGGACCTACCTGTGTACACTAGATGGATGTGATGGAATGTACTGTCGTCCCTACATTTCAAGAAGGAGTAAGAATTGCAGTTGCAACAAAGCCTTGCTTGCCTACAAAGAGAGCAGCAATTTGGATTTGTTACTATGTTACCTAGAAGAATAACAAACTGTGCAAGGATGGAGGTTGTAGGAGCAAGGAGAAGTTGTCTGTAAAGTTGGTGGATGCTTATTTTCCATTTTGCAGTCCCTTGTCTCCCTCTTGTGGCCTCCTGGAGGCAACTAGCTGTGCAAAAAAAGACAGCCTGGCGGCCGGCTGTTGCAGTGTTGCCCTCTCAGGCAACACTGAGTGACTGACTGAGCCGCACCGTCTTATATAAAGTTCAGACGGAACTTTGCACGTGTCATAGTGGAGCCCTGAGGAGCCAGAGCCAGCTTTCTGACATCATAATGGGGCCTCAGAGATAAAAGCCTGGGCCCAGGCAGTGTTGGTCAGTGCTGCTCAGCAGGCAGCACTGGACTGGACTGGATTACAGCTGATACAAGGTGTGAAGGAACAAGGGGTGGCTGTGGGCATGCACTGGCTGCCGCTGCCAGTGTTTATCTGCATGGCAGCAGGGCATTTGGGCGTTGCCAGGAAGGCGTTTTTATGTAGATTCCTCCTCTTTCAGCACTGCATTGTGGTGCAAGCAAAAGAAGCAAATCCTGTCTGGCTTCCTCTCCGGCCTTTATTCACCTCCCGTGTAGCTGTGAGTGTGTGAGCCTGCAGGGCCCCATGGAATTGCCTAGAAGTAGGCTGAATCGCTGCAAGGGCTGAACAGCAGTATCGGGCAGGCTCGGGCAACGCGCGGCCCGTTCGGGTTATCGCTTCTCTGCCTTTTGGCTAAGATCAAGTGTAGTATCTGTTCTTATCAGTTTAATATCTGATACGTCCCCTATCTGGGGACCATATATTAAATGGATTTTTAGAACAGGGAGATGGAAATAGAGCTTGCTCTGTCCACTCCACGCATTGACCTGGTATTGCAGTATTTCCAGGACCGGTGCACCCTTTCCTTATGTGTTGACTAAAATCAGATTCCAAAAGTGTTTTTTGTGTTTGCCATTGTTTCTGTCTTTCTGAAGGGATCTCCCCTTTTAATCCCATTATTTCAACACCTGTTGGACAATGCATGAATGATAATGAGCTAATTGATTAAATGCAATTAATGAATACATTGCCACCTCTTGTTTTGTGTCGTCTGTGTGTCTGTGTTTCCGGCATTTCACATTGGAACAGCTCATTCACCTTCCTTGTCTTCTCTCCGCCCTCCCTTTTAGGTAAGTTAAAGAGCTGCACCTGAGCCAGCCACTGATTGATGCAGCACCACAGTCAAATAGTGGAGTGGAGTAGGGGAACAGCAAACAGCCATTAAAGCCGCCCGCCCGCCCGCCACAATGGACCTACCTGTGTACACTAGATGGATGTGATGGAATGTACTGTCGTCCCTACATTTCAAGAAGGAGTAAGAATTGCAGTTGCAACAAAGCCTTGCTTGCCTACAAAGAGAGCAGCAATTTGGATTTGTTACTATGTTACCTAGAAGAATAACAAACTGTGCAAGGATGGAGGTTGTAGGAGCAAGGAGAAGTTGTCTGTAAAGTTGGTGGATGCTTATTTTCGATTTTGCAGTCCCTTGTCTCCCTCTTGTGGCCTCCTGGAGGCAACTAGCTGTGCAAAAAAAGACAGCCTGGCGGCCGGCTGTTGCAGTGTTGCCCTCTCAGGCAACACTGAGTGACTGACTGAGCCGCACCGTCTTATATAAAGTTCAGACGGAACTTTGCACGTGTCATAGTGGAGCCCTGAGGAGCCAGAGCCAGCTTTCTGACATCATAATGGGGCCTCAGAGATAAAAGCCTGGGCCCAGGCAGTGTTGGTCAGTGCTGCTCAGCAGGCAGCACTGGACTGGACTGGATTACAGCTGATACAAGGTGTGAAGGAACAAGGGGTGGCTGTGGGCATGCACTGGCTGCCGCTGCCAGTGTTTATCTGCATGGCAGCAGGGCATTTGGGCGTTGCCAGGAAGGCGTTTTTATGTAGATTCCTCCTCTTTCAGCACTGCATTGTGGTGCAAGCAAAAGAAGCAAATCCTGTCTGGCTTCCTCTCCGGCCTTTATTCACCTCCCGTGTAGCTGTGAGTGTGTGAGCCTGCAGGGCCCCATGGAATTGCCTAGAAGTAGGCTGAATCGCTGCAAGGGCTGAACAGCAGTATCGGGCAGGCTCGGGCAACGCGCGGCCCGTTCGGGTTATCGCTTCTCTGCCTTTTGGCTAAGATCAAGTGTAGTATCTGTTCTTATCAGTTTAATATCTGATACGTCCCCTATCTGGGGACCATATATTAAATGGATTTTTAGAACAGGGAGATGGAAATAGAGCTTGCTCTGTCCACTCCACGCATTGACCTGGTATTGCAGTATTTCCAGGACCGGTGCACCCTTTCCTTATGTGTTGACTAAAATCAGATTCCAAAAGTGTTTTTTGTGTTTGCCATTGTTTCTGTCTTTCTGAAGGGATCTCCCCTTTTAATCCCATTATTTCAACACCTGTTGGACAATGCATGAGTGATAATGAGCTAATTGATTAAATGCAATTAATGAATACATTGCCACCTCTTGTTTTGTGTCGTCTGTGTGTCTGTGTTTCCGGCATTTCACATTGGAACAGCTCATTCACCTTCCTTGTCTTCTCTCCGCCCTCCCTTTTAGGTAAGTTAAAGAGCTGCACCTGAGCCAGCCACTGATTGATGCAGCACCACAGTCAAATAGTGGAGTGGAGTAGGGGAACAGCAAACAGCCATTAAAGCCGCCCGCCCGCCCGCCCGCCCGCCCGCCACAATGGACCTACCTGTGTACACTAGATGGATGTGATGGAATGTACTGTCGTCCCTACATTTCAAGAAGGAGTAAGAATTGCAGTTGCAACAAAGCCTTGCTTGCCTACAAAGAGAGCAGCAATTTGGATTTGTTACTATGTTACCTAGAAGAATAACAAACTGTGCAAGGATCGAGGTTGTAGGAGCAAGGAGAAGTTGTCTGTAAAGTTGGTGGATGCTTATTTTCCATTTTGCAGTCCCTTGTCTCCCTCTTGTGGCCTCCTGGAGGCAACTAGCTGTGCAAAAAAAGACAGCCTGGCGGCCGGCTGTTGCAGTGTTGCCCTCTCAGGCAACACTGAGTGACTGACTGAGCCGCACCGTCTTATATAAAGTTCAGACGGAACTTTGCACGTGTCATAGTGGAGCCCTGAGGAGCCAGAGCCAGCTTTCTGACATCATAATGGGGCCTCAGAGATAAAAGCCTGGGCCCAGGCAGTGTTGGTCAGTGCTGCTCAGCAGGCAGCACTGGACTGGACTACAGCTGATACAAGGTGTGAAGGAACAAGGGGTGGCTGTGGGCATGCACTAGCTGCCGCTGCCAGTGTTTATCTGCATGGCAGCTGGGCATTTGGGCGTTGCCAGGAAGGCGTTTTTATGTAGATTCCTCCTCTTTCAGCACTGCATTGTGGTGCAAGCAAAAGAAGCAAATCCTGTCTGGCTTCCTCTCCGGCCTTTATTCACCTCCCGTGTAGCTGTGAGTGTGTGAGCCTGCAGGGCCCCATGGAATTGCCTAGAAGTAGGCTGAATCGCTGCAAGGGCTGAACAGCAGTATCGGGCAGGCTCGGGCAACGCGCGGCCCGTTCGGGTTATCGCTTCTCGGCCTTTTGGCAAAGATCAGTGGTGGGGGACTGCTACTGGTCTGCGTCAGAAGGAGTGATCGGGGTCCTCCTTGTGGGGGCCCCGGATTGTGTTCGGGGGTGATCGTGGGTTGGAGAATATATCGACCTGCAAAATGGCGAAAACGGCTCAAGGACTTGAGGACACGGTGCGATTGGAAGTCGAGGAGGGATTTCGTGACCGAATTGGATTGGATCAGATCGTGAGGGAGATTCTGCAGAAGCTCCCTTATCTCAAGGTAACGGATGTGTTAGCTTTGCAAGATTTCCAGAGGCAAGGAATTTATGATATCACTCTTTGTTTTGAGGATATATGTAAGAAAGTGTATGCGGATATATTGAAGATGAAGGAGGAGAAGAAAGTGACTGTTTTGGAGCATATAAGAGTGATACCATCGTTTAAACAGCAAAAGAAAATGTTAATAGTGCACATGTATAACCCAAAAGTTAAGGACGACACGGTGAAGGTTTTTTTGACAAGATATTGCAAGGAAGTAGTTTTTGACAGAAGATTGGTGAACAAACATGGATATTTGAATGGTAAAAGAAGATTTTTTGTTATATTTAAAGAAGATTGTGAGGTACCTGCAGTTTTTTCAATTGGTGGAGAGAGGGGCTTTTGTTACTACCCAGGACAGGATATGTATTGCAGGCATTGTTTTGTTTATGGCCATGTACAGGAAAATTGTCCAGTGAAAGAAGAGGTATGTAGGAACTGTAATAAACCAGGACATAGTGCTAGAGAATGTCAGGTAGCAAGGTTGTGTGACATATGTGGAAGTGGGAATCATCTAGCAAGAAAATGTGTACACTGGGGGAAGCAGGTGCAGGCAAGGGAGGATGGAGTTAAGAGAATTGGGAATAGTTCCATTAGAGGCAAAAGTACATATGCAGACAGAGTTAAAAGTATAAGTCATGGCTTGCAAGATGTTGCAAAAGTACAAGCAGATAGAAGGATTGTTGGTGCTTGTAGTTCCACAGAAGATGGTGGACAAACAGTTTTGGAGGGAAAACCAGTTTTGGAGGGAAAAACAGTTTTGGAGGGAAATGCATATTCAAATGAGGGGGAGGGGCTTGAGGACATTTTGAATGAGATCTTTCTGGCTCCTTCAGTGATGGTAGAGAATATCTCCAATAGTAGTGAGAGTGATGTGGATGGGGAGGATTGCCCTGATCCTGCAGTTGGGGAAGGTGAGGAGATGGAGTGCCAGGGTGATAGCTCTGATGTCTCCTTGACTCCAGGACAAAGAGTTTTAAGTGAAGAAGAATATGAAGATGCTGATGATGTTGATATTGAGAGAGGAATGGAGGAAGGGGAGGCCGCTTCTGCCAGTAAAAGAACTAGGGTAGAAGGGTCTTGGACTGGGTTGCAGAGGGATCCTGTCTTAACTGGAGGTAGTCAGATGTGCAGGGATTCTGATACAGGATCGCCTGATATAGGGGTTTTTTTAAGTCGCAAGGTTGAGAGACAGGGCCCTTTTAAGTAAGAATATGGCTGACAAAATGGTGAGCATTGCTATAGTCGCAATAATGAGTGTGTTGGTAGCTACACTGAATGTGCGGAGCATTGGATCCAGCACAAGAAGAGCTGTAATTTTTGACCACCTAAGCACATTGAAGGTTGATGTGATATGCTTGCAAGAGTGTGCTATAAGATCTGCACCCCATAGCAGTGAGTGGCCTCAGGGGCAGTCCTTCTGGTCGCCTTGCGCTGAGAATAAAAATGAAGGCATTGGTATTTTACTCAAGAACAGTAATTTTAAAGTTTTGGAGTGTAATGTGATTTTACCAGGTCGTTTTATGATATTGGTTTTAGAGTTTTTAGGACAACGTATTAGGATTTTTAATGCTTATGCACCAGCAGATAAGCAGGCACGTGTGTCATTTTTAGAAACTCTTAAACTTTTTATGCCTGGTAGGGTTTTTACCATTGTCTTAGGTGATCTTAATTGTATCAGAAGTATTAATGATCGCCAGAGCTCTACAGATGTCAAGTTAGATATTACCTCTAATGCTTTAAATAATATGGTGCAGGACTTACGTTATACAGACGCAGGGCTGATGGTTACCACCGAGGAGAATTTTACATACATAGCTGATAGTGGGAGATCAAAATCCCGGATTGATTATATTTTTGCGTCCGAAGGAGTTAAGGTGGCTCGATGTGACCAAGTGATGACCAGCTTTTCAGATCATAAGATTATTACTGCGGAAATAAGTGTCTCAGAGTCAGCTGTCTTTGGCAGAGGGCTCTGGAAATTAAATATAAGTCTTTTGCAGGATGAAGAGGTAGTGGAAGATTTTAAAAAAGTGTTTTTATCTTGTGTTGATAAACAGAAGTGTTTTAGCAGCATACTGGTCTGGTGGGATTGGGCCAAGGAGAAGTTTGCTGGGTTTTTTAAACAAATTTGTTTTAAGAAGGCACAAGATAGGAAGAAGAAGGAAGCCATTTTAATCTCAAGATTGGAAGCACTTTATAAATTCAGGAATATTGGTTTTGATGTGAGTAGCGAAATTGAGGACATTAGGGAGGAGAGGAGAAAGTGCTTGAAAGAAAGTGGGAGAAACATTGTGTACCGTGCAAAAGTACAGCATATGGAGGAGAATGAGAAGTGTACTCGGTACTTTTTTAAGAAATGTTTTAATTCCAAAGGGCTTTTTAAATCGATTCTAACCCCAGATGGTGAAGTGACTGGGAAGGAGATGGTGAAGGGAATCGTTGGCTTTTATGAAACACTTTTTAATAATGATAGCAGAGCGTCTGAAGTGGAGATTAATGACTATTGTAAGATTTTATCCAATAATGTGCCAGAGGAAAGTGTTGGCTTTTTAACGGAAGATGTGAGGAAGGGGGAGGTCAAGCGCGCCATGGAGGGTATGGCAAAAGGGAAAACTCCTGGTAGCGATGGCCTCCCTGCTGAGTTTTATTGTTCTTATTGGCATATAATTGGGGAAGAATTTCATAAGGTTGTGCAATATATCTTTAGTTGCGGGCTTTTATCATCTTCTATGCAGAATGGGATTGTGACTTTGATTCATAAAAAAGGTGATGAAAAAGATATAAGAAATTGGCGCCCAATCACATTGTTAAATAATGATTATAAAATTGTGGCAAAGATTGTGGCAAACAGGTTAAACGATGTGATAGGTCTTATGGTAGGGGACTATCAGGTGTGCGCAGTACCTGGAAGAAAGATTTCTGACAACTTAGTGCTTTTAAGAGATATTATTTATTATTCAAATTTTAACAAAATTCCTTTATTTATTGAATCAACTGACTTTGAAAAAGCATATGATAAAGTGTCACACCGTTTTATGTTTACAGCTTTGAGACAGCTAGGCGTCCCTGAAAAACTGCTTAGAGTGATTAGAGGATTGTACAGTGGAGCTAATAGTCAAATATTAGTAAATGGTCATGTTAGTGAAGCATTTAGGGTAAGATCAGGAGTGAGACAGGGATGCCCTCTCTCCCCAATTCTTTTTATATGTGTAATTGAAACACTTTTAAAATCAGTTCAGCAGGACAAAGGAATGAGAGGAGTTTTTGTCCCAGGTGCCAATGGGAAAAATGTAAAATCGATAGGCTACATGGATGATGTGGCCTTTATCTGTAATTCTCAGAGTGATCTAAATAGAGCGAATCTCCATTTGAGGATTTTTTGTAGCTTGGCAGGGATGAATGTAAATTGGAGCAAATGCCAGCTAGTGAATTTTGGACAACAAATGGATGTAGTGGTGGATAAGATTCAAAAGAAAGAAGAGCTAGAAATACTAGGTATAATTTTTGAGAAAGATTTAAAAGGCAAGAAGAGTCATGCAATATTGGAGAAAAAGGTGGAGAAGAAGATAAATTTTTGGAAATTGAGAAAATTGTCTTTTAAAGGGAAAATTTTAATAATCAAAGCTGTGATTTTACCTCTACTTTTATACACAACGATGATCCTCCCGCCGGGGAAGTTATGGATGAGAAGAATGACGAGGAAACTGTTCATTTTTTACTGGGGATCAAAAATGGAAAAGATAAGAAGAGCGACTGTTATGAGCAACCCCGAGCGGGGAGGGTATGGTTTTCCAAATATAGAGGTTTTTATAAAAATGCATTATTTTTTATTGATTTTTAAAACCGTACAGTGCAACAACAGGACAGCTGACATGTGTAAGTATCTAGCAGGTTGGTTGCTTACAAAATGGGGATGGTGTGAAAGGGACCTGAGGAGACCCATGTCATTGGTAATGCCTGTTTTTTATACGGTCCTCAGGTCCTTTAGTGATCAATACCGATTGAGTTCCCTTGGTAAGCCTGAGAAAAGTGCAATAGTACAACATTTGAGGAAAGATGAGGTTTTGTGTGATGTGCCATTTTGCAGTTCTGCACAGTCAGCTAAGATATGGAAGTTATTTTACGTGTCTGGGCTGTCAAATAGACAAAAAGACGTGACATGGCTCTCATTACATGGCTGCCTCCCAACCCGATCTTTTATGAGTAGACGGGGCATTAATATACGAGAAGTATGTCCAAGAGAGGGTTGTGGAGGTATAGAAGATATTTACCACATATTTTGGGACTGCTTTTATGCCAGACAAGTTCTGTTTTTATTGGAGGGCCTGTTTGCTGCACTTACTGGTGTTAGGAATTTTATTTTTGAAAGGGTTTTAATTGGTCAAGATTTTACTTCTGATTTAAATGTACGCGTCTGCTGGATTGTTTTTACTATTTTTAAGGAGGTTTTATGGGATACTAGAAACCTGCTGGTTTTTGGAAAGAACATGCTAACTCCGAGAGAATGTAGAAAAGTGTTTTTATCCAGATTATTTACAGTGTTTTTATGTGATAAGAAGAGATTAGGTGATGGAAAAGCGGAAGAAATCTGGAAACATACGGAATGGAACAATTTTTGTAAGTAAACTTGATTATTTATTCTTTTACTAGAAGTGTCGACCAATAGTTTTTTTTCCAAATGATGTTTTTTTAGACCTTGTTTTATGGTTTGAGTCACATGACGTGAAACTGATTACAGAAATATAAACGAGAGTCTGCTAACTGAGGAAAAAAAAAAAAAAAAAAAAAAAAAATCTGTTCTTATCAGTTTAATATCTGATATGTCCCCTATCTGGGGACCATATATTAAATGGATTTTTAGAACAGGGAGATGGAAATAGAGCTTGCTCTGTCCACTCCACGCATTGACCTGGTATTGCAGTATTTCCAGGACCGGTGCACCCTTTCCTTATGTGTTGACTAAAATCAGATTCCAAAAGTGTTTTTTGTGTTTGCCATTGTTTCTGTCTTTCTGAAGGGATCTCCCCTTTTAATCCCATTATTTCAACACCTGTTGGACAATGCATGAGTGATAATGAGCTAATTGATTAAATGCAATTAATGAATACATTGCCACCTCTTGTTTTGTGTCGTCTGTGTGTCTGTGTTTCCGGCATTTCACATTGGAACAGCTCATTTACCTTCCTTGTCTTCTCTCCGCCCTCCCTTTTAGGTAAGTTAAAGAGCTGCACCTGAGCCAGCCACTGATTGATGCAGCACCACAGTCAAATAGTGGAGTGGAGTAGGGGAACAGCAAACAGCCATTAAAGCCGCCCGCCCGCCCGTAACAATGGACCTACCTGTGTACACTAGATGGATGTGATGGAATGTACTGTCGTCCCTACATTTCAAGAAGGAGTAAGAATTGCAGTTGCAACAAAGCCTTGCTTGCCTACAAAGAGAGCAGCAATTTGGATTTGTTACTATGTTACCTAGAAGAATAACAAACTGTGCAAGGATGGAGGTTGTAGGAGCAAGGAGAAGTTGTCTGTAAAGTTGGTGGATGCTTATTTTCCATTTTGCAGTCCCTTGTCTCCCTCTTGTGGCCTCCTGGAGGCAACTAGCTGTGCAAAAAAAGACAGCCTGGCGGCCGGCTGTTGCAGTGTTGCCCTCTCAGGCAACACTGAGTGACTGACTGAGCCGCACCGTCTTATATAAAGTTCAGACGGAACTTTGCACGTGTCATAGTGGAGCCCTGAGGAGCCAGAGCCAGCTTTCTGACATCATAATGGGGCCTCAGAGATAAAAGCCTGGGCCCAGGCAGTGTTGGTCAGTGCTGCTCAGCAGGCAGCACTGGACTGGACTGGATTACAGCTGATACAAGGTGTGAAGGAACAAGGGGTGGCTGTGGGCATGCACTGGCTGCCGCTGCCAGTGTTTATCTGCATGGCAGCAGGGCATTTGGGCGTTGCCAGGAAGGCGTTTTTATGTAGATTCCTCCTCTTTCAGCACTGCATTGTGGTGCAAGCAAAAGAAGCAAATCCTGTCTGGCTTCCTCTCCGGCCTTTATTCACCTCCCGTGTAGCTGTGAGTGTGTGAGCCTGCAGGGCCCCATGGAATTGCCTAGAAGTAGGCTGAATCGCTGCAAGGGCTGAACAGCAGTATCGGGCAGGCTCGGGCAACGCGCGGCCCGTTCGGGTTATCGCTTCTCGGCCTTTTGGCTAAGATCAAGTGTAGTATCTGTTCTTATCAGTTTAATATCTGATACGTCCCCTATCTGGGGACCATATATTAAATGGATTTTTAGAACAGGGAGATGGAAATAGAGCTTGCTCTGTCCACTCCACGCATTGACCTGGTATTGCAGTATTTCCAGGACCGGTGCACCCTTTCCTTATGTGTTGACTAAAATCAGATTCCAAAAGTGTTTTTTGTGTTTGCCATTGTTTCTGTCTTTCTGAAGGGATCTCCCCTTTTAATCCCATTATTTCAACACCTGTTGGACAATGCATGAGTGATAATGAGCTAATTGATTAAATGCAATTAATGAATACATTGCCACCTCTTGTTTTGTGTCGTCTGTGTGTCTGTGTTTCCGGCATTTCACATTGGAACAGCTCATTCACCTTCCTTGTCTTCTCTCCGCCCTCCCTTTTAGGTAAGTTAAAGAGCTGCACCTGAGCCAGCCACTGATTGATGCAGCACCACAGTCAAATAGTGGAGTGGAGTAGGGGAACAGCAAACAGCCATTAAAGCCGCCCGCCCGCCACAATGGACCTACCTGTGTACACTAGATGGATGTGATGGAATGTACTGTCGTCCCTACATTTCAAGAAGGAGTAAGAATTGCAGTTGCAACAAAGCCTTGCTTGCCTACAAAGAGAGCAGCAATTTGGATTTGTTACTATGTTACCTACAAGAATAACAAACTGTGCAAGGATGGAGGTTGTAGAAGCAAGGAGAAGTTGTCTGTAAAGTTGGTGGATGCTTATTTTCCATTTTGCAGTCCCTTGTCTCCCTCTTGTGGCCTCCTGGAGGCAACTAGCTGTGCAAAAAAAGACAGCCTGGCGGCCGGCTGTTGCAGTGTTGCCCTCTCAGGCAACACTGAGTGACTGACTGAGCCGCACCGTCTTATATAAAGTTCAGACGGAACTTTGCACGTGTCATAGTGGAGCCCTGAGGAGCCAGAGCCAGCTTTCTGACATCATAATGGGGCCTCAGAGATAAAAGCCTGGGCCCAGCCAGTGTTGGTCAGTGCTGCTCAGCAGGCAGCACTGGACTGTGTTGATTACAGCTGATACAAGGTGTGAAGGAACAAGGGGTGGCTGTGGGCATGCACTGGCTGCCGCTGCCAGTGTTTATCTGCATGGCAGCAGGGCATTTGGGCGTTGCCAGGAAGGCGTTTTTATGTAGATTCCTCCTCTTTCAGCACTGCATTGTGGTGCAAGCAAAAGAAGCAAATCCTGTCTGGCTTCCTCTCCGGCCTTTATTCACCTCCCGTGTAGCTGTGAGTGTGTGAGCCTGCAGGGCCCCATGGAATTGCCTAGAAGTAGGCTGAATCGCTGCAAGGGCTGAACAGCAGTATCGGGCAGGCTCGGGCAACGCGCGGCCCGTTCGGGTTATCGCTTCTCGGCCTTTTGGCTAAGATCAAGTGTAGTATCTGTTCTTATCAGTTTAATATCTGATACGTCCCCTATCTGGGGACCATATATTAAATGGATTTTTAGAACAGGGAGATGGAAATAGAGCTTGCTCTGTCCACTCCACGCATTGACCTGGTATTGCAGTATTTCCAGGACCGGTGCACCCTTTCCTTATGTGTTGACTAAAATCAGATTCCAAAAGTGTTTTTTGTGTTTGCCATTGTTTCTGTCTTTCTGAAGGGATCTCCCCTTTTAATCCCATTATTTCAACACCTGTTGGACAATGCATGAGTGATAATGAGCTAATTGATTAAATGCAATTAATGAATACATTGCCACCTCATGTTTTGTGTCGTCTGTGTGTCTGTGTTTCCGGCATTTCACATTGGAACAGCTCATTCACCTTCCTTGTCTTCTCTCCGCCCTCCCTTTTAGGTAAGTTAAAGAGCTGCACCTGAGCCAGCCACTGATTGATGCAGCACCACAGTCAAATAGTGGAGTGGAGTAGGGGAACAGCAAACAGCCATTAAAGCCGCCCGCCCGCCCGCCCGCCCGCCACAATGGACCTACCTGTGTACACTAGATGGATGTGATGGAATGTACTGTCGTCCCTACATTTCAAGAAGGAGTAAGAATTGCAGTTGCAACAAAGCCTTGCTTGCCTACAAAGAGAGCAGCAATTTGGATTTGTTACTATGTTACCTAGAAGAATAACAAACTGTGCAAGGATGGAGGTTGTAGGAGCAAGGAGAAGTTGTCTGTAAAGTTGGTGGATGCTTATTTTCCATTTTGCAGTCCCTTGTCTCCCTCTTGTGGCCTCCTGGAGGCAACTAGCTGTGCAAAAAAAGACAGCCTGGCGGCCGGCTGTTGCAGTGTTGCCCTCTCAGGCAACACTGAGTGACTGACTGAGCCGCACCGTCTTATATAAAGTTCAGACGGAACTTTGCACGTGTCATAGTGGAGCCCTGAGGAGCCAGAGCCAGCTTTCTGACATCATAATGGGGCCTCAGAGATAAAAGCCTGGGCCCAGGCAGTGTTGGTCAGTGCTGCTCAGCAGGCAGCACTGGACTGGACTGGATTACAGCTGATACAAGGTGTGAAGGAACAAGGGGTGGCTGTGGGCATGCACTGGCTGCCGCTGCCAGTGTTTATCTGCATGGCAGCAGGGCATTTGGGCGTTGCCAGGAAGGCGTTTTTATGTAGATTCCTCCTCTTTCAGCACTGCATTGTGGTGCAAGCAAAAGAAGCAAATCCTGTCTGGCTTCCTCTCCGGCCTTTATTCACCTCCCGTGTAGCTGTGAGTGTGTGAGCCTGCAGGGCCCCATGGAATTGCCTAGAAGTAGGCTGAATCGCTGCAAGGGCTGAACAGCAGTATCGGGCAGGCTCGGGCAACGCGCGGCCCGTTCGGGTTATCGCTTCTCGGCCTTTTGGCTAAGATCAAGTGTAGTATCTGTTCTTATCAGTTTAATATCTGATACGTCCCCTATCTGGGGACCATATATTAAATGGATTTTTACAACAGGGAGATGGAAATAGAGCTTGCTCTGTCCACTCCACGCATTGACCTGTTATTGCAGTATTTCCAGGACCGGTGCACCCTTTCCTTATGTGTTGACTAAAATCAGATTCCAAAAGTGTTTTTTGTGTTTGCCATTGTTTCTGTCTTTCTGAAGGGATCTCCCCTTTTAATCCCATTATTTCAACACCTGTTGGACAGTGCATGAGTGATAATGAGCTAATTGATTAAATGCAATTAATGAATACATTGCCACCTCTTGTTTTGTGTCGTCTGTGTGTCTGTGTTTCCGGCATTTCACATTGGAACAGCTCTTTCACCTTCCTTGTCTTCTCTCCGCCCTCCCTTTTAGGTAAGTTAAAGAGCTGCACCTGAGCCAGCCACTGATTGATGCAGCACCACAGTCAAATAGTGGAGTGGAGTAGGGGAACAGCAAACAGCCATTAAAGCCGCCCGCCCGCCCGTAACAATGGACCTACCTGTGTACACTAGATGGATGTGATGGAATGTACTGTCGTCCCTACATTTCAAGAAGGAGTAAGAATTGCAGTTGCAACAAAGCCTTGCTTGCCTACAAAGAGAGCAGCAATTTGGATTTGTTACTATGTTACCTAGAAGAATAACAAACTGTGCAAGGATGGAGGTTGTAGGAGCAAGGAGAAGTTGTCTGTAAAGTTGGTGGATGCTTATTTTCCATTTTGCAGTCCCTTGTCTCCCTCTTGTGGCCTCCTGGAGGCAACTAGCTGTGCAAAAAAAGACAGCCTGGCGGCCGGCTGTTGCAGTGTTGCCCTCTCAGGCAACACTGAGTGACTGACTGAGCCGCACCGTCTTATATAAAGTTCAGACGGAACTTTGCACGTGTCATAGTGGAGCCCTGAGGAGCCAGAGCCAGCTTTCTGACATCATAATGGGGCCTCAGAGATAAAAGCCTGGGCCCAGGCAGTGTTGGTCAGTGCTGCTCAGCAGGCAGCACTGGACTGGACTGGATTACAGCTGATACAAGGTGTGAAGGAACAAGGGGTGGCTGTGGGCATGCACTGGCTGCCGCTGCCAGTGTTTATCTGCATGGCAGCAGGGCATTTGGGCGTTGCCAGGAAGGCGTTTTTATGTAGATTCCTCCTCTTTCAGCACTGCATTGTGGTGCAAGCAAAAGAAGCAAATCCTGTCTGGCTTCCTCTCCGGCCTTTATTCACCTCCCGTGTAGCTGTGAGTGTGTGAGCCTGCAGGGCCCCATGGAATTGCCTAGAAGTAGGCTGAATCGCTGCAAGGGCTGAACAGCAGTATCGGGCAGGCTCGGGCAACGCGCGGCCCGTTCGGGTTATCGCTTCTCGGCCTTTTGGCTAAGATCAAGTGTAGTATCTGTTCTTATCAGTTTAATATCTGATACGTCCCCTATCTGGGGACCATATATTAAATGGATTTTTAGAACAGGGAGATGGAAATAGAGCTTGCTCTGTCCACTCCACGCATTGACCTGGTATTGCAGTATTTCCAGGACCGGTGCACCCTTTCCTTATGTGTTGACTAAAATCAGATTCCAAAAGTGTTTTTTGTGTTTGCCATTGTTTCTGTCTTTCTGAAGGGATCTCCCCTTTTAATCCCATTATTTCAACACCTGTTGGACAATGCATGAGTGATAATGAGCTAATTGATTAAATGCAATTAATGAATACATTGCCACCTCTTGTTTTGTGTCGTCTGTGTGTCTGTGTTTCCGGCATTTCACATTGGAACAGCTCATTCACCTTCCTTGTCTTCTCTCCGCCCTCCCTTTTAGGTAAGTTAAAGAGCTGCACCTGAGCCAGCCACTGATTGATGCAGCACCACAGTCAAATAGTGGAGTGGAGTAGGGGAACAGCAAACAGCCATTAAAGCCGCCCGCCCGCCACAATGGACCTACCTGTGTACACTAGATGGATGTGATGGAATGTACTGTCGTCCCTACATTTCAAGAAGGAGTAAGAATTGCAGTTGCAACAAAGCCTTGCTTGCCTACAAAGAGAGCAGCAATTTGGATTTGTTACTATGTTACCTACAAGAATAACAAACTGTGCAAGGATGGAGGTTGTAGAAGCAAGGAGAAGTTGTCTGTAAAGTTGGTGGATGCTTATTTTCCATTTTGCAGTCCCTTGTCTCCCTCTTGTGGCCTCCTGGAGGCAACTAGCTGTGCAAAAAAAGACAGCCTGGCGGCCGGCTGTTGCAGTGTTGCCCTCTCAGGCAACACTGAGTGACTGACTGAGCCGCACCGTCTTATATAAAGTTCAGACGGAACTTTGCACGTGTCATAGTGGAGCCCTGAGGAGCCAGAGCCAGCTTTCTGACATCATAATGGGGCCTCAGAGATAAAAGCCTGGGCCCAGCCAGTGTTGGTCAGTGCTGCTCAGCAGGCAGCACTGGACTGTGTGGATTACAGCTGATACAAGGTGTGAAGGAACAAGGGGTGGCTGTGGGCATGCACTGGCTGCCGCTGCCAGTGTTTATCTGCATGGCAGCAGGGCATTTGGGCGTTGCCAGGAAGGCGTTTTTATGTAGATTCCTCCTCTTTCAGCACTGCATTGTGGTGCAAGCAAAAGAAGCAAATCCTGTCTGGCTTCCTCTCCGGCCTTTATTCACCTCCCGTGTAGCTGTGAGTGTGTGAGCCTGCAGGGCCCCATGGAATTGCCTAGAAGTAGGCTGAATCGCTGCAAGGGCTGAACAGCAGTATCGGGCAGGCTCGGGCAACGCGCGGCCCGTTCGGGTTATCGCTTCTCGGCCTTTTGGCTAAGATCAAGTGTAGTATCTGTTCTTATCAGTTTAATATCTGATACGTCCCCTATCTGGGGACCATATATTAAATGGATTTTTAGAACAGGGAGATGGAAATAGAGCTTGCTCTGTCCACTCCACGCATTGACCTGGTATTGCAGTATTTCCAGGAACGGTGCACCCTTTCCTTATGTGTTGACTAAAATCAGATTCCAAAAGTGTTTTTTGTGTTTGCCATTGTTTCTGTCTTTCTGAAGGGATCTCCCCTTTTAATCCCATTATTTCAACACCTGTTGGACAATGCATGAGTGATAATGAGCTAATTGATTAAATGCAATTAATGAATACATTGCCACCTCATGTTTTGTGTCGTCTGTGTGTCTGTGTTTCCGGCATTTCACATTGGAACAGCTCATTCACCTTCCTTGTCTTCTCTCCGCCCTCCCTTTTAGGTAAGTTAAAGAGCTGCACCTGAGCCAGCCACTGATTGATGCAGCACCACAGTCAAATAGTGGAGTGGAGTAGGGGAACAGCAAACAGCCATTAAAGCCGCCCGCCCGCCCGCCCGCCACAATGGACCTACCTGTGTACACTAGATGGATGTGATGGAATGTACTGTCGTCCCTACATTTCAAGAAGGAGTAAGAATTGCAGTTGCAACAAAGCCTTGCTTGCCTACAAAGAGAGCAGCAATTTGGATTTGTTACTATGTTACCTAGAAGAATAACAAACTGTGCAAGGATGGAGGTTGTAGGAGCAAGGAGAAGTTGTCTGTAAAGTTGGTGGATGCTTATTTTCCATTTTGCAGTCCCTTGTCTCCCTCTTGTGGCCTCCTGGAGGCAACTAGCTGTGCAAAAAAAGACAGCCTGGCGGCCGGCTGTTGCAGTGTTGCCCTCTCAGGCAACACTGAGTGACTGACTGAGCCGCACCGTCTTATATAAAGTTCAGACGGAACTTTGCACGTGTCATAGTGGAGCCCTGAGGAGCCAGAGCCAGCTTTCTGACATCATAATGGGGCCTCAGAGATAAAAGCCTGGGCCCAGGCAGTGTTGGTCAGTGCTGCTCAGCAGGCAGCACTGGACTGGACTGGATTACAGCTAATACGAGGTGTGAAGGAACAAGGGGTGGCTGTGGGCATGCACTGGCTGCCGCTGCCAGTGTTTATCTGCATGGCAGCAGGGCATTTGGGCGTTGCCAGGAAGGCGTTTTTATGTAGATTCCTCCTCTTTCAGCACTGCATTGTGGTGCAAGCAAAAGAAGCAAATCCTGTTTGGCTTCCTCTCCGGCCATTATTCACCTCCCGTGTAGCTGTGAGTGTGTGAGCCTGCAGGGCCCCATGGAATTGCCTAGAAGTAGGCTGAATCGCTGCAAGGGCTGAACAGCAGTATCGGGCAGGCTCGGGCAACGCGCGGCCCGTTCGGGTTATCGCTTCTCGGCCTTTTGGCTAAGATCAAGTGTAGTATCTGTTCTTATCAGTTTAATATCTGATACGTCCCCTATCTGGGGACCATATATTAAATGGATTTTTAGAACAGGGAGATGGAAATAGAGCTTGCTCTGTCCACTCCACGCATTGACCTGGTATTGCAGTATTTCCAGGACCGGTGCACCCTTTCCTTATGTGTTGACTAAAATCAGATTCCAAAAGTGTTTTTTGTGTTTGCCATTGTTTCTGTCTTTCTGAAGGGATCTCCCCTTTTAATCCCATTATTTCAACACCTGTTGGACAATGCATGAGTGATAATGAGCTAATTGATTAAATGCAATTAATGAATACATTGCCACCTCTTGTTTTGTGTCGTCTGTGTGTCTGTGTTTCCGGCATTTCACATTGGAACAGCTCATTCACCTTCCTTGTCTTCTCTCCGCCCTCCCTTTTAGGTAAGTTAAAGAGCTGCACCTGAGCCAGCCACTGATTGATGCAGCACCACAGTCAAATAGTGGAGTGGAGTAGGGAAACAGCAAACAGCCATTAAAGCCGCCCGCCCGCCCGCCCGCCACAATGGACCTACCTGTGTACACTAGATGGATGTGATGGAATGTACTGTTGTCCCTACATTTCAAGAAGGAGTAAGAATTGCAGTTGCAACAAAGCCTTGCTTGCCTACAAAGAGAGCAGCAATTTGGATTTGTTACTATGTTACCTAGAAGAATAACAAACTGTGCAAGGATGGAGGTTGTAGGAGCAAGGAGAAGTTGTCTGTAAAGTTGGTGGATGCTTATTTTCCATTTTGCAGTCCCTTGTCTCCCTCTTGTGGCCTCCTGGAGGCAGCTAGCTGTGCAAAAAAAGACAGCCTGGCGGCCGGCTGTTGCAGTGTTGCCCTCTCAGGCAACACTGAGTGACTGGCTGAGCCGCACCGTCTCATATAAAGTTCAGACGGAACTTTGCACGTGTCATAGTGGAGCCCTGAGGAGCCAGAGCCAGCTTTCTGACATCATAATGGGGCCTCAGAGATAAAAGCCTGGGCCCAGGCAGTGTTGGTCAGTGCTGCTCAGCAGGCAGCACTGGACTGGACTGGATTACAGCTGATACAAGGTGTGAAGGAACAAGGGGTGGCTGTGGGCATGCACTGGCTGCCGCTGCCAGTGTTTATCTGCATGGCAGCAGGGCATTTGGGCGTTGCCAGGAAGGCGTTTTTATGTAGATTCCTCCTCTTTCAGCACTGCATTGTGGTGCAAGCAAAAGAAGCAAATCCTGTCTGGCTTCCTCTCCGGCCATTATTCACCTCCCGTGTAGCTGTGAGTGTGTGAGCCTGCAGGGCCCCATGGAATTGCCTAGAAGTAGGCTGAATCGCTGCAAGGGCTGAACAGCAGTATCGGGCAGGCTCGGGCAACGCGCGGCCCGTTCGGGTTATCGCTTCTCGGCCTTTTGGCTAAGATCAAGTGTAGTATCTGTTCTTATCAGTTTAATATCTGATACGTCCCCTATCTGGGGACCATATATTAAATGGATTTTTAGAACAGGGAGATGGAAATAGAGCTTGCTCTGTCCACTCCACGCATTGACCTGGTATTGCAGTATTTCCAGGACCGGTGCACCCTTTCCTTATGTGTTGACTAAAATCAGATTCCAAAAGTGTTTTTTGTGTTTGCCATTGTTTCTGTCTTTCTGAAGGGATCTCCCCTTTTAATCCCATTATTTCAACACCTGTTGGACAATGCATGAGTGATAATGAGCTAATTGATTAAATGCAATTAATGAATACATTGCCACCTCTTGTTTTGTGTCGTCTGTGTGTCTGTGTTTCCGGCATTTCACATTGGAACAGCTCATTCACCTTCCTTGTCTTCTCTCCGCCCTCCCTTTTAGGTAAGTTAAAGAGCTGCACCTGAGCCAGCCACTGATTGATGCAGCACCACAGTCAAATAGTGGAGTGGAGTAGGGGAACAGCAAACAGCCATTAAAGCCGCCCGCCCGCCACAATGGACCTACCTGTGTACACTAGATGGATGTGATGGAATGTACTGTCGTCCCTACATTTCAAGAAGGAGTAAGAATTGCAGTTGCAACAAAGCCTTGCTTGCCTACAAAGAGAGCAGCAATTTGGATTTGTTACTATGTTACCTAGAAGAATAACAAACTGTGCAAGGATGGAGGTTGTAGGAGCAAGGAGAAGTTGTCTGTAAAGTTGGTGGATGCTTATTTTCCATTTTGCAGTCCCTTGTCTCCCTCTTGTGGCCTCCTGGAGGCAACTAGCTGTGCAAAAAAAGACAGCCTGGCGGCCGGCTGTTGCAGTGTTGCCCTCTCAGGCAACACTGAGTGACTGACTGAGCCGCACCGTCTTATATAAAGTTCAGACGGAACTTTGCACGTGTCATAGTGGAGCCCTGAGGAGCCAGAGCCAGCTTTCTGACATCATAATGGGGCCTCAGAGATAAAAGCCTGGGCCCAGGCAGTGTTGGTCAGTGCTGCTCAGCAGGCAGCACTGGACTGGACTGGATTACAGCTAATACGAGGTGTGAAGGAACAAGGGGTGGCTGTGGGCATGCACTGGCTGCCGCTGCCAGTGTTTATCTGCATGGCAGCAGGGCATTTGGGCGTTGCCAGGAAGGCGTTTTTATGTAGATTCCTCCTCTTTCAGCACTGCATTGTGGTGCAAGCAAAAGAAGCAAATCCTGTTTGGCTTCCTCTCCGGCCATTATTCACCTCCCGTGTAGCTGTGAGTGTGTGAGCCTGCAGGGCCCCATGGAATTGCCTAGAAGTAGGCTGAATCGCTGCAAGGGCTGAACAGCAGTATCGGGCAGGCTCGGGCAACGCGCGGCCCGTTCGGGTTATCGCTTCTCGGCCTTTTGGCTAAGATCAAGTGTAGTATCTGTTCTTATCAGTTTAATATCTGATACGTCCCCTATCTGGGGACCATATATTAAATGGATTTTTAGAACAGGGAGATGGAAATAGAGCTTGCTCTGTCCACTCCACGCATTGACCTGGTATTGCAGTATTTCCAGGACCGGTGCACCCTTTCCTTATGTGTTGACTAAAATCAGATTCCAAAAGTGTTTTTTGTGTTTGCCATTGTTTCTGTCTTTCTGAAGGGATCTCCCCTTTTAATCCCATTATTTCAACACCTGTTGGACAATGCATGAGTGATAATGAGCTAATTGATTAAATGCAATTAATGAATACATTGCCACCTCTTGTTTTGTGTCGTCTGTGTGTCTGTGTTTCCGGCATTTCACATTGGAACAGCTCATTCACCTTCCTTGTCTTCTCTCCGCCCTCCCTTTTAGGTAAGTTAAAGAGCTGCACCTGAGCCAGCCACTGATTGATGCAGCACCACAGTCAAATAGTGGAGTGGAGTAGGGAAACAGCAAACAGCCATTAAAGCCGCCCGCCCGCCCGCCCGCCACAATGGACCTACCTGTGTACACTAGATGGATGTGATGGAATGTACTGTTGTCCCTACATTTCAAGAAGGAGTAAGAATTGCAGTTGCAACAAAGCCTTGCTTGCCTACAAAGAGAGCAGCAATTTGGATTTGTTACTATGTTACCTAGAAGAATAACAAACTGTGCAAGGATGGAGGTTGTAGGAGCAAGGAGAAGTTGTCTGTAAAGTTGGTGGATGCTTATTTTCCATTTTGCAGTCCCTTGTCTCCCTCTTGTGGCCTCCTGGAGGCAGCTAGCTGTGCAAAAAAAGACAGCCTGGCGGCCGGCTGTTGCAGTGTTGCCCTCTCAGGCAACACTGAGTGACTGACTGAGCCGCACCGTCTCATATAAAGTTCAGACGGAACTTTGCACGTGTCATAGTGGAGCCCTGAGGAGCCAGAGCCAGCTTTCTGACATCATAATGGGGCCTCAGAGATAAAAGCCTGGGCCCAGGCAGTGTTGGTCAGTGCTGCTCAGCAGGCAGCACTGGACTGGACTGGATTACAGCTGATACAAGGTGTGAAGGAACAAGGGGTGGCTGTGGGCATGCACTGGCTGCCGCTGCCAGTGTTTATCTGCATGGCAGCAGGGCATTTGGGCGTTGCCAGGAAGGCGTTTTTATGTAGATTCCTCCTCTTTCAGCACTGCATTGTGGTGCAAGCAAAAGAAGCAAATCCTGTCTGGCTTCCTCTCCGGCCATTATTCACCTCCCGTGTAGCTGTGAGTGTGTGAGCCTGCAGGGCCCCATGGAATTGCCTAGAAGTAGGCTGAATCGCTGCAAGGGCTGAACAGCAGTATCGGGCAGGCTCGGGCAACGCGCGGCCCGTTCGGGTTATCGCTTCTCGGCCTTTTGGCTAAGATCAAGTGTAGTATCTGTTCTTATCAGTTTAATATCTGATACGTCCCCTATCTGGGGACCATATATTAAATGGATTTTTAGAACAGGGAGATGGAAATAGAGCTTGCTCTGTCCACTCCACGCATTGACCTGGTATTGCAGTATTTCCAGGACCGGTGCACCCTTTCCTTATGTGTTGACTAAAATCAGATTCCAAAAGTGTTTTTTGTGTTTGCCATTGTTTCTGTCTTTCTGAAGGGATCTCCCCTTTTAATCCCATTATTTCAACACCTGTTGGACAATGCATGAGTGATAATGAGCTAATTGATTAAATGCAATTAATGAATACATTGCCACCTCTTGTTTTGTGTCGTCTGTGTGTCTGTGTTTCCGGCATTTCACATTGGAACAGCTCATTCACCTTCCTTGTCTTCTCTCCGCCCTCCCTTTTAGGTAAGTTAAAGAGCTGCACCTGAGCCAGCCACTGATTGATGCAGCACCACAGTCAAATAGTGGAGTGGAGTAGGGGAACAGCAAACAGCCATTAAAGCCGCCCGCCCGCCACAATGGACCTACCTGTGTACACTAGATGGATGTGATGGAATGTACTGTCGTCCCTACATTTCAAGAAGGAGTAAGAATTGCAGTTGCAACAAAGCCTTGCTTGCCTACAAAGAGAGCAGCAATTTGGATTTGTTACTATGTTACCTAGAAGAATAACAAACTGTGCAAGGATGGAGGTTGTAGGAGCAAGGAGAAGTTGTCTGTAAAGTTGGTGGATGCTTATTTTCCATTTTGCAGTCCCTTGTCTCCCTCTTGTGGCCTCCTGGAGGCAACTAGCTGTGCAAAAAAAGACAGCCTGGCGGCCGGCTGTTGCAGTGTTGCCCTCTCAGGCAACACTGAGTGACTGACTGAGCCGCACCGTCTTATATAAAGTTCAGACGGAACTTTGCACGTGTCATAGTGGAGCCCTGAGGAGCCAGAGCCAGCTTTCTGACATCATAATGGGGCCTCAGAGATAAAAGCCTGGGCCCAGGCAGTGTTGGTCAGTGCTGCTCAGCAGGCAGCACTGGACTGGACTGGATTACAGCTGATACAAGGTGTGAAGGAACAAGGGGTGGCTGTGGGCATGCACTGGCTGCCGCTGCCAGTGTTTATCTGCATGGCAGCAGGGCATTTGGGCGTTGCCAGGAAGGCGTTTTTATGTAGATTCCTCCTCTTTCAGCACTGCATTGTGGTGCAAGCAAAAGAAGCAAATCCTGTCTGGCTTCCTCTCCGGCCTTTATTCACCTCCCGTGTAGCTGTGAGTGTGTGAGCCTGCAGGGCCCCATGGAATTGCCTAGAAGTAGGCTGAATCGCTGCAAGGGCTGAACAGCAGTATCGGGCAGGCTCGGGCAACGCGCGGCCCGTTCGGGTTATCGCTTCTCGGCCTTTTGGCTAAGATCAAGTGTAGTATCTGTTCTTATCAGTTTAATATCTGATACGTCCCCTATCTGGGGACCATATATTAAATGGATTTTTAGAACAGGGAGATGGAAATAGAGCTTGCTCTGTCCACTCCACGCATTGACCTGGTATTGCAGTATTTCCAGGACCGGTGCACCCTTTCCTTATGTGTTGACTAAAATCAGATTCCAAAAGTGTTTTTTGTGTTTGCCATTGTTTCTGTCTTTCTGAAGGGATCTCCCCTTTTAATCCCATTATTTCAACACCTGTTGGACAATGCATGAGTGATAATGAGCTAATTTATTAAATGCAATTAATGAATACATTGCCACCTCTTGTTTTGTGTCGTCTGTGTGTCTGTGTTTCCGGCATTTCACATTGGAACAGCTTATTGACCTTCCTTGTCTTCTCTCCGCCCTCCCTTTTAGGTAAGTTAAAGAGCTGCACCTGAGCCAGCCACTGATTGATGCAGCACCACAGTCAAATAGTGGAGTGGAGTAGGGGAACAGCAAACAACCATTAAAGCCGCCCGCCCGCCCGCCCGCCCGCCACAATGGACCTACCTGTGTACACTAGATGGATGTGATGGAATGTACTGTCGTCCCTACATTTCAAGAAGGAGTAAGAATTGCAGTTGCAACAAAGCCTTGCTTGCCTACAAAGAGAGCAGAAATTTGGATTTGTTACTATGTTACCTAGAAGAATAACAAACTGTGCAAGGATGGAGGTTGTAGGAGCAAGGAGAAGTTGTCTGTAAAGTTGGTGGATGCTTATTTTCCATTTTGCAGTCCCTTGTCTCCCTCTTGTGGCCTCCTGGAGGCAACTAGCTGTGCAAAAAAAGACAGCCTGGCGGCCGGCTGTTGCAGTGTTGCCCTCTCAGGCAACACTGAGTGACTGACTGAGCCGCACCGTCTTATATAAAGTTCAGACGGAACTTTGCACGTGTCATAGTGGAGCCCTGAGGAGCCAGAGCCAGCTTTCTGACATCATAATGGGGCCTCAGAGATAAAAGCCTGGGCCCAGGCAGTGTTGGTCAGTGCTGCTCAGCAGGCAGCACTGGACTGGACTGGATTACAGCTGATACAAGGTGTGAAGGAACAAGGGGTGGCTGTGGGCATGCACTGGCTGCCGCTGCCAGTGTTTATCTGCATGGCAGCAGGGCATTTGGGCGTTGCCAGGAAGGCGTTTTTATGTAGATTCCTCCTCTTTCAGCACTGCATTGTGGTGCAAGCAAAAGAAGCAAATCCTGTCTGGCTTCCTCTCCGGCCTTTATTCACCTCCCGTGTAGCTGTGAGTGTGTGAGCCTGCAGGGCCCCATGGAATTGCCTAGAAGTAGGCTGAATCGCTGCAAGGGCTGAACAGCAGTATCGGGCAGGCTCGGGCAACGCGCGGCCCGTTCGGGTTATCGCTTCTCGGCCTTTTGGCTAAGATCAAGTGTAGTATCTGTTCTTATCAGTTTAATATCTGATACGTCCCCTATCTGGGGACCATATATTAAATGGATTTTTAGAACAGGGAGATGGAAATAGAGCTTGCTCTGTCCACTCCACGCATTGACCTGGTATTGCAGTATTTCCAGGACCGGTGCACCCTTTCCTTATGTGTTGACTAAAATCAGATTCCAAAAGTGTTTTTTGTGTTTGCCATTGTTTCTGTCTTTCTGAAGGGATCTCCCCTTTTAATCCCATTATTTCAACCTGTTGCAGGAAAATTTTATGGGCCAGTTTGTGGAAGACCCGACTAGAGGTGAAGCTCTGTTGGATCTGGTCATTTCTAATAATGCAGATCTTGTTGGGAATGTCAATGTTCGTGAAAACCTCGGTAACAGTGATCATAATATAGTTACATTTTACCTATACTGTAAAAAACAAACGCAGGCTGGGAGGGCAAAAACATTTAATTTTAAGAAAGCCAATTTCCCCAGGATGAGGGCTGCAATTCAGGATATAGACTGGGAAGAACTAATGTCAAATAATGGAACAAATGATAAATGGGAGATTTTCAAATCTACTTTGAGTTATTATAGTGCAAAATTTATTCCTACAGGTAACAAGTATAAACGACTCAAATTAAACCCGACATGGCTTACACCTTCTGTGAAAGGGGCAATACATGACAAAAAAAGGGCATTTAAAAAATACAAATCTGAGGGTACAGCTGTAGCCTTTGTAAAATATAAAGAGCTTAATAAAATCTGTAAAAATGTAATAAAATTAGCAAAAATACAAAATGAAAGGCAGGTGGCCAAGGATAGTAAAACAAATCCTAAAAAATTCTTCAAGCATATAAATGCAAAAAAGCCAAGGTCTGAACATGTAGGACCCCTAGATAATGGTAATGGGGAGTTGATCACAGGGGATCAAGAGAAGGCAGAGTTACTAAATGGGTTCTTTAGCTCTGTATATACAACAGAAGAAAGAGCAGCTGATGTAGCCGGTGCCAGTGCTGTTAATATATCAGTTGATATACTGAATTGGATGAATGTAGAGATGGTCCAAGCTAAATTAAATAAAATAAATGTGCACAAGGATCCGGGACCGGATGGGTTACACACTAGAATTCTTAAAGAGCTTAGTTCAGTTATTTCTGTCCCCCTTTTCATAATATTCAGAGAATCTCTAGTGACTGGTATAGTGCCAAGGGACTGGCGCAGGGCAAATGTGGTGCCTATTTTCAAAAAGGGCTCTAGGTCTTCCCCGGGTAATTATAGACCAGTAAGCTTAACATCCATCGTGGGGAAAATGTTTGAGGGGCTATTGAGGGACTATATACAGGATTATGTGACAATAAATAGCATTATAAGTGACAGCCAGCACGGTTTTACTAAGGACAGAAGTTGTCAAACTAACCTAATCTGTTTTTATGAAGAGGTGAGCAGAAGTCTAGACAGAGGGGCCGCTGTGGATTTAGTGTTTTTGGACTTTGCAAAGGCATTTGACACTGTCCCCCATAGACGCCTAATGGGTAAATTAAGGACTATAGGTTTAGAAAATATAGTTTGTAATTGGATTGAGAATTGGCTCAAGGACCGTATCCAGAGGGTTGTGGTCAATGATTCCTTCTCTGAATGGTCCCCGGTTATAAGTGGTGTACCCCAGGGTTCAGTGCTGGGACCACTATTATTCAACTTATTTATTAATGATATAGAGGAAGGGATTAATAGCACTATTTCTATTTTTGCAGATGACACCAAGCTATGTAATATAGTTCAGACTATGGAAGATGTTCATGAATTACAGGCAGATTTAAACAAACTAAGTGTTTGGGCGTCCACTTGGCAAATGAAGTTTAATGTAGATAAATGTAAAGTTATGCATCTTGGTACCAACAACCTGCATGCATCATATGTCCTAGGGGGCGCTACACTGGCGGATTCACTTGTTGAGAAGGATCTGGGTGTACTTGTAAATCATAAACTCAATAACAGCATGCAGTGTCAATCAGCTGCTTCAAAGGCCAGCAGGATATTGTCGTGTATTAAAAGAGGCATGGACTCGCGGGACAGGGATGTAATAATGCCACTTTACAAAGCATTAGTGAGGCCTCATCTAGAATATGCAGTTCAGTTCTGGGCTCCAGTTCATAGAAAGGATGCCCTGGAGTTGGAAAAAATACAAAGAGGAGCAACGAAGCTATTAAGGGGCATGGAGAATTTAAGTTATGAGGAAAGATTGAAAGAATTAAACCTATTTAGCCTTGAAAAAAGAAGACTAAGGGGGGACATGATTAACTTATATAAATATATTAATGGCACATACAAAAAATATGGTGAAATCCTGTTCCTTGTAAAACCCCCTCAAAAAACAAGGGGGCACTCCCTCCGTCTGGAGAAAAAAAGGTTCAAGCTGCAGAGGCGACAAGGCTTCTTTACAGTGAGAACTGTGAATTTATGGAATAGCCTACCGCAGGAGCTGGTCACAGCAGGGACAGTAGATGGCTTTAAAAAAGGGTTAGATAATTTCCTAGAACAAAAAAATATTAGCTCCTATGTGTAGAAATTTTTCCTTCCCTTTTCCCTTCCCTTGGTTGAACTTGATGGACATGTGTCTTTTTTCAGCCGTACTAACTATGTAACTATGTAACTATGTAACACCTGTTGGACAATGCATGAGTGATAATGAGCTAATTTATTAAATGCAATTAATGAATACATTGCCACCTCTTGTTTTGTGTCGTCTGTGTGTCTGTGTTTCCGGCATTTCACATTGGAACAGCTTATTCACCTTCCTTGTCTTCTCTCCGCCCTCCCTTTTAGGTAAGTTAAAGAGCTGCACCTAAGCCAGCCACTGATTGATGCAGCACCACAGTCAAATAGTGGAGTGGAGTAGGGGAACAGCAAACAGCCATTAAAGCCGCCCGCCCGCCCGCCCGCCCGCCACAATGGACCTACCTGTGTACACTAGATGGATGTGATGGAATGTACTGTCGTCCCTACATTTCAAGAAGGAGTAAGAATTGCAGTTGCAACAAAGCCTTGCTTGCCTACAAAGAGAGCAGCAATTTGGATTTGTTACTATGTTACCTAGAAGAATAACAAACTGTGCAAGGATGGAGGTTGTAGGAGCAAGGAGAAGTTGTCTGTAAAGTTGGTGGATGCTTATTTTCCATTTTGCAGTCCCTTGTCTCCCTCTTGTGGCCTCCTGGAGGCAACTAGCTGTGCAAAAAAAGACAGCCTGGCGGCCGGCTGTTGCAGTGTTGCCCTCTCAGGCAACACTGAGTGACTGACTGAGCCGCACCGTCTTATATAAAGTTCAGACGGAACTTTGCACGTGTCATAGTGGAGCCCTGAGGAGCCAGAGCCAGCTTTCTGACATCATAATGGGGCCTCAGAGATAAAAGCCTGGGCCCAGGCAGTGTTGGTCAGTGCTGCTCAGCAGGCAGCACTGGACTGGACTGGATTACAGCTGATACAAGGTGTGAAGGAACAAGGGGTGGCTGTGGGCATGCACTGGCTGCCGCTGCCAGTGTTTATCTGCATGGCAGCAGGGCATTTGGGCGTTGCCAGGAAGGCGTTTTTATGTAGATTCCTCCTCTTTCAGCACTGCATTATGGTGCAAGCAAAAGAAGCAAATCCTGTCTGGCTTCCTCTCCGGCCTTTATTCACCTCCCGTGTAGCTGTGAGTGTGTGAGCCTGCAGGGCCCCATGGAATTGCCTAGAAGTAGGCTGAATCGCTGCAAGGGCTGAACAGCAGTATCGGGCAGGCTCGGGCAACGCGCGGCCCGTTCAGGTTATCGCTTCTCGGCCTTTTGGCTAAGATCAAGTGTAGTATCTGATACGTCCCCTATCTGGGGACCATATATTAAATGGATTTTTAGAACAGGGAGATGGAAATAGAGCTTGCTCTGTCCACTCCACGCATTGACCTGGTATTGCAGTATTTCCAGGACCGGTGCACCCTTTCCTTATGTGTTGACTAAAATCAGATTCCAAAAGTGTTTTTTGTGTTTGCCATTGTTTCTGTCTTTCTGAAGGGATCTCCCCTTTTAATCCCATTATTTCAACACCTGTTGGACAATGCATGAATGATAATGAGCTAATTGATTAAATGCAATTAATGAATACATTGCCACCTCTTGTTTTGTGTCGTCTGTGTGTCTGTGTTTCCGGCATTTCACATTGGAACAGCTCATTCACCTTCCTTGTCTTCTCTCCGCCCTCCCTTTTAGGTAAGTTAAAGAGCTGCACCTGAGCCAGCCACTGATTGATGCAGCACCACAGTCAAATAGTGGAGTGGAGTAGGGGAACAGCAAACAGCCATTAAAGCCGCCCGCCCGCCCGCCCGCCCGCCACAATGGACCTACCTGTGTACACTAGATGGATGTGATGGAATGTACTGTCGTCCCTACATTTCAAGAAGGAGTAAGAATTGCAGTTGCAACAAAGCCTTGCTTGCCTACAAAGAGAGCAGCAATTTGGATTTGTTACTATGTTACCTAGAAGAATAACAAACTGTGCAAGGATGGAGGTTGTAGGAGCAAGGAGAAGTTGTCTGTAAAGTTGGTGGATGCTTATTTTCCATTTTGCAGTCCCTTGTCTCCCTCTTGTGGCCTCCTGGAGGCAACTAGCTGTGCAAAAAAAGACAGCCTGGCGGCCGGCTGTTGCAGTGTTGCCCTCTCAGGCAACACTGAGTGACTGACTGAGCCGCACCGTCTTATATAAAGTTCAGACGGAACTTTGCACGTGTCATAGTGGAGCCCTGAGGAGCCAGAGCCAGCTTTCTGACATCATAATGGGGCCTCAGAGATAAAAGCCTGGGCCCAGGCAGTGTTGGTCAGTGCTGCTCAGCAGGCAGCACTGGACTGGACTGGATTACAGCTGATACAAGGTGTGAAGGAACAAGGGGTGGCTGTGGGCATGCACTGGCTGCCGCTGCCAGTGTTTATCTGCATGGCAGCAGGGCATTTGGGCGTTGCCAGGAAGGCGTTTTTATGTAGATTCCTCCTCTTTCAGCACTGCATTGTGGTGCAAGCAAAAGAAGCAAATCCTGTCTGGCTTCCTCTCCGGCCTTTATTCACCTCCCGTGTAGCTGTGAGTTTGTGAGCCTGCAGGGCCCCATGGAATTGCCTAAAAGTAGGCTGAATCGCTGCAAGGGCTGAACAGCAGTATCGGGCAGGCTCGGGCAACGCGCGGCCCGTTCGGGTTATCGCTTCTCGGCCTTTTGGCTAAGATCAAGTGTAGTATCTGTTCTTATCAGTTTAATATCTGATACGTCCCCTATCTGGGGACCATATATTGAATGGATTTTTAGAACAGGGAGATGGAAATAGAGCTTGCTCTGTCCACTCCACGCATTGACCTGGTATTGCAGTATTTCCAGGACCGGTGCACCCTTTCCTTATGTGTTGACTAAAATCAGATTCCAAAAGTGTTTTTTGTGTTTGCCATTGTTTCTGTCTTTCTGAAGGGATCTCCCCTTTTAATCCCATTATTTCAACACCTGTTGGACAATGCATGAGTGATAATGAGCTAATTGATTAAATGCAATTAATGAATACATTGCCACCTCTTGTTTTGTGTCGTCTGTGTGTCTGTGTTTCCGGCATTTCACATTGGAACAGCTCATTCACCTTCCTTGTCTTCTCTCCGCCCTCCCTTTTAGGTAAGTTAAAGAGCTGCACCTGAGCCAGCCACTGATTGATGCAGCACCACAGTCAAATAGTGGAGTGGAGTAGGGGAACAGCAAACAGCCATTAAAGCCGCCCGCCCGCCCGCCACAATGGACCTACCTGTGTACACTAGATGGATGTGATGGAATGTACTGTCGTCCCTACATTTCAAGAAGGAGTAAGAATTGCAGTTGCAACAAAGCCTTGCTTGCCTACAAAGAGAGCAGCAATTTGGATTTGTTACTATGTTACCTAGAAGAATAACAAACTGTGCAAGGATGGAGGTTGTAGGAGCAAGGAGAAGTTGTCTGTAAAGTTGGTGGATGCTTATTTTCCATTTTGCAGTCCCTTGTCTCCCTCTTGTGGCCTCCTGGAGGCAACTAGCTGTGCAAAAAAAGACAGCCTGGCGGCCGGCTGTTGCAGTGTTGCCCTCTCAGGCAACACTGAGTGACTGACTGAGCCGCACCGTCTTATATAAAGTTCAGACGGAACTTTGCACGTGTCATAGTGGAGCCCTGAGGAGCCAGAGCCAGCTTTCTGACATCATAATGGGGCCTCAGAGATAAAAGCCTGGGCCCAGGCAGTGTTGGTCAGTGCTGCTCAGCAGGCAGCACTGGACTGGACTGGATTACAGCTGATACAAGGTGTGAAGGAACAAGGGGTGGCTGTGGGCATGCACTGGCTGCCGCTGCCAGTGTTTATCTGCATGGCAGCAGGGCATTTGGGCGTTGCCAGGAAGGCGTTTTTATGTAGATTCCTCCTCTTTCAGCACTGCATTGTGGTGCAAGCAAAAGAAGCAAATCCTGTCTGGCTTCCTCTCCGGCCTTTATTCACCTCCCGTGTAGCTGTGAGTGTGTGAGCCTGCAGGGCCCCATGGAATTGCCTAGAAGTAGGCTGAATCGCTGCAAGGGCTGAACAGCAGTATCGGGCAGGCTCGGGCAACGCGCGGCCCATTCGGGTTATCGCTTCTCGGCCTTTTGGCTAAGATCAAGTGTAGTATCTGTTCTTATCAGTTTAATATCTGATACGTCCCCTATCTGGGGACCATATATTAAATGGATTTTTAGAACAGGGAGATGGAAATAGAGCTTGCTCTGTCCACTCCACGCATTGACCTGGTATTGCAGTATTTCCAGGACCGGTGCACCCTTTCCTTATGTGTTGACTAAAATCAGATTCCAAAAGTGTTTTTTGTGTTTGCCATTGTTTCTGTCTTTCTGAAGGGATCTCCCCTTTTAATCCCATTATTTCAACACCTGTTGGACAATGCATGAATGATAATGAGCTAATTGATTAAATACAATTAATGAATACATTGCCACCTCTTGTTTTGTGTCGTCTGTGTGTCTGTGTTTCCGGCATTTCACATTGGAACAGCTCATTCACCTTCCTTGTCTTCTCTCCGCCCTCCCTTTTAGGTAAGTTAAAGAGCTGCACCTGAGCCAGCCACTGATTGATGCAGCACCACAGTCAAATAGTGGAGTGGAGTAGGGGAACAGCAAACAGCCATTAAAGCCGCCCGCCCGCCCGCCCGCCCGCCACAATGGACCTACCTGTGTACACTAGATGGATGTGATGGAATGTACTGTCGTCCCTACATTTCAAGAAGGAGTAAGAATTGCAGTTGCAACAAAGCCTTGCTTGCCTACAAAGAGAGCAGCAATTTGGATTTGTTACTATGTTACCTAGAAGAATAACAAACTGTGCAAGGATGGAGGTTGTAGGAGCAAGGAGAAGTTGTCTGTAAAGTTGGTGGATGCTTATTTTCCATTTTGCAGTCCCTTGTCTCCCTCTTGTGGCCTCCTGGAGGCAACTAGCTGTGCAAAAAAAGACAGCCTGGCGGCCGGCTGTTGCAGTGTTGCCCTCTCAGGCAACACTGAGTGACTGACTGAGCCGCACCGTCTTATATAAAGTTCAGACGGAACTTTGCACGTGTCATAGTGGAGCCCTGAGGAGCCAGAGCCAGCTTTCTGACATCATAATGGGGCCTCAGAGATAAAAGCCTGGGCCCAGGCAGTGTTGGTCAGTGCTGCTCAGCAGGCAGCACTGGACTGGACTGGATTACAGCTGATACAAGGTGTGAAGGAACAAGGGGTGGCTGTGGGCATGCACTGGCTGCCGCTGCCAGTGTTTATCTGCATGGCAGCAGGGCATTTGGGCGTTGCCAGGAAGGCGTTTTTATGTAGATTCCTCCTCTTTCAGCACTGCATTGTGGTGCAAGCAAAAGAAGCAAATCCTGTCTGGCTTCCTCTCCGGCCTTTATTCACCTCCCGTGTAGCTGTGAGTGTGTGAGCCTGCAGGGCCCCATGGAATTGCCTAGAAGTAGGCTGAATCGCTGCAAGGGCTGAACAGCAGTATCGGGCAGGCTCGGGCAACGCGCGGCCCGTTCGGGTTATCGCTTCTCGGCCTTTTGGCTAAGATCAAGTGTAGTATCTGTTCTTATCAGTTTAATATCTGATACGTCCCCTATCTGGGGACCATATATTGAATGGATTTTTAGAACAGGGAGATGGAAATAGAGCTTGCTCTGTCCACTCCACGCATTGACCTGGTATTGCAGTATTTCCAGGACCGGTGCACCCTTTCCTTATGTGTTGACTAAAATCAGATTCCAAAAGTGTTTTTTGTGTTTGCCATTGTTTCTGTCTTTCTGAAGGGATCTCCCCTTTTAATCCCATTATTTCAACACCTGTTGGACAATGCATGAGTGATAATGAGCTAATTGATTAAATGCAATTAATGAATACATTGCCACCTCTTGTTTTGTGTCGTCTGTGTGTCTGTGTTTCCGGCATTTCACATTGGAACAGCTCATTCACCTTCCTTGTCTTCTCTCCGCCCTCCCTTTTAGGTAAGTTAAAGAGCTGCACCTGAGCCAGCCACTGATTGATGCAGCACCACAGTCAAATAGTGGAGTGGAGTAGGGGAACAGCAAACAGCCATTAAAGCCGCCCGCCCGCCCGCCCGCCCGCCACAATGGACCTACCTGTGTACACTAGATGGATGTGATGGAATGTACTGTCGTCCCTACATTTCAAGAAGGAGTAAGAATTGCAGTTGCAACAAAGCCTTGCTTGCCTACAAAGAGAGCAGCAATTTGGATTTGTTACTATGTTACCTAGAAGAATAACAAACTGTGCAAGGATGGAGGTTGTAGGAGCAAGGAGAAGTTGTCTGTAAAGTTGGTGGATGCTTATTTTCCATTTTGCAGTCCCTTGTCTCCCTCTTGTGGCCTCCTGGAGGCAACTAGCTGTGCAAAAAAAGACAGCCTGGCGGCCGGCTGTTGCAGTGTTGCCCTCTCAGGCAACACTGAGTGACTGACTGAGCCGCACCGTCTTATATAACGTTCAGACGGAACTTTGCACGTGTCATAGTGGAGCCCTGAGGAGCCAGAGCCAGCTTTCTGACATCATAATGGGGCCTCAGAGATAAAAGCCTGGGCCCAGGCAGTGTTGGTCAGTGCTGCTCAGCAGGCAGCACTGGACTGGACTGGATTACAGCTGATACAAGGTGTGAAGGAACAAGGGGTGGCTGTGGGCATGCACTGGCTGCCGCTGCCAGTGTTTATCTGCATGGCAGCAGGGCATTTGGGCGTTGCCAGGAAGGCGTTTTTATGTAGATTCCTCCTCTTTCAGCACTGCATTGTGGTGCAAGCAAAAGAAGCAAATCCTGTCTGGCTTCCTCTCCGGCCTTTATTCACCTCCCGTGTAGCTGTGAGTGTGTGAGCCTGCAGGGCCCCATGGAATTGCCTAGAAGTAGGCTGAATCGCTGCAAGGGCTGAACAGCAGTATCGGGCAGGCTCGGGCAACGCGCGGCCCGTTCGGGTTATCGCTTCTCGGCCTTTTGGCTAAGATCAAGTGTAGTATCTGTTCTTATCAGTTTAATATCTGATACGTCCCCTATCTGGGGACCATATATTGAATGGATTTTTAGAACAGGGAGATGGAAATAGAGCTTGCTCTGTCCACTCCACGCATTGACCTGGTATTGCAGTATTTCCAGGACCGGTGCACCCTTTCCTTATGTGTTGACTAAAATCAGATTCCAAAAGTGTTTTTTGTGTTTGCCATTGTTTCTGTCTTTCTGAAGGGATCTCCCCTTTTAATCCCATTATTTCAACACCTGTTGGACAATGCATGAGTGATAATGAGCTAATTGATTAAATGCAATTAATGAATACATTGCCACCTCTTGTTTTGTGTCGTCTGTGTGTCTGTGTTTCCGGCATTTCACATTGGAACAGCTCATTCACCTTCCTTGTCTTCTCTCCGCCCTCCCTTTTAGGTAAGTTAAAGAGCTGCACCTGAGCCAGCCACTGATTGATGCAGCACCACAGTCAAATAGTGGAGTGGAGTAGGGGAACAGCAAACAGCCATTAAAGCCGCCCGCCCGCCCGCCCGCCCGCCACAATGGACCTACCTGTGTACACTAGATGGATGTGATGGAATGTACTGTCGTCCCTACATTTCAAGAAGGAGTAAGAATTGCAGTTGCAACAAAGCCTTGCTTGCCTACAAAGAGAGCAGCAATTTGGATTTGTTACTATGTTACCTAGAAGAATAACAAACTGTGCAAGGATGGAGGTTGTAGGAGCAAGGAGAAGTTGTCTGTAAAGTTGGTGGATGCTTATTTTCCATTTTGCAGTCCCTTGTCTCCCTCTTGTGGCCTCCTGGAGGCAACTAGCTGTGCAAAAAAAGACAGCCTGGCGGCCGGCTGTTGCAGTGTTGCCCTCTCAGGCAACACTGAGTGACTGACTGAGCCGCACCGTCTTATATAAAGTTCAGACGGAACTTTGCACGTGTCATAGTGGAGCCCTGAGGAGCCAGAGCCAGCTTTCTGACATCATAATGGGGCCTCAGAGATAAAAGCCTGGGCCCAGGCAGTGTTGGTCAGTGCTGCTCAGCAGGCAGCACTGGACTGGACTGGATTACAGCTGATACAAGGTGTGAAGGAACAAGGGGTGGCTGTGGGCATGCACTGGCTGCCGCTGCCAGTGTTTATCTGCATGGCAGCAGGGCATTTTGGCGTTGCCAGGAAGGCGTTTTTATGTAGATTCCTCCTCTTTCAGCACTGCATTGTGGTGCAAGCAAAAGAAGCAAATCCTGTTTGGCTTCCTCTCCGGCCTTTATTCACCTCCCGTGTAGCTGTGAGTGTGTGAGCCTGCAGGGCCCCATGGAATTGCCTAGAAGTAGGCTGAATCGCTGCAAGGGCTGAACAGCAGTATCGGGCAGGCTCGGGCAACGCGCGGCCCGTTCGGGTTATCGCTTCTCGGCCTTTTGGCTAAGATCAAGTGTAGTATCTGTTCTTATCAGTTTAATATCTGATACGTCCCCTATCTGGGGACCATATATTAAATGGATTTTTAGAACAGGGAGATGGAAATAGAGCTTGCTCTGTCCACTCCACGCATTGACCTGGTATTGCAGTATTTCCAGGACCGGTACACCCTTTCCTTATGTGTTGACTAAAATCAGATTCCAAAAGTGTTTTTTGTGTTTGCCATTGTTTCTGTCTTTCTGAAGGGATCTCCCCTTTTAATCCCATTATTTCAACACCTGTTGGACAATGCATGAGTGATAATGAGCTAATTGATTAAATGCAATTAATGAATACATTGCCACCTCTAGTTTTGTGTCGTCTGTGCGTCTGTGTTTCCGGCATTTCACATTGGAACAGCTCATTCACCTTCCTTGTCTTCTCTCCGCCCTCCCTTTTAGGTAAGTTAAAGAGCTGCACCTGAGCCAGCCACTGATTGATGCAGCACCACAGTCAAATAGTGGAGTGGAGTAGGGGAACAGCAAACAGCCATTAAAGCCGCCCGCCCGCCCGCCACAATGGACCTACGTGTGTACACTAGATGGATGTGATGGAATGTACTGTCGTCCCTACATTTCAAGAAGGAGTAAGAATTGCAGTTGCAACAAAGCCTTGCTTGCCTACAAAGAGAGCAGCAATTTGGATTTGTTACTATGTTACCTAGAAGAATAACAAACTGTGCAAGGATGGAGGTTGTAGGAGCAAGGAGAAGTTGTCTGTAAAGTTGGTGGATGCTTATTTTCCATTTTGCAGTCCCTTGTCTCCCTCTTGTGGCCTCCTGGAGGCAACTAGCTGTGCAAAAAAAGACAGCCTGGCGGCCGGCTGTTGCAGTGTTGCCCTCTCAGGCAACACTGAGTGACTGACTGAGCCGCACCGTCTTATATAAAGTTCAGACGGAACTTTGCACGTGTCATAGTGGAGCCCTGAGGAGCCAGAGCCAGCTTTCTGACATCATAATGGGGCCTCAGAGATAAAAGCCTGGGCCCAGGCAGTGTTGGTCAGTGCTGCTCAGCAGGCAGCACTGGACTGGACTGGATTACAGCTGATACAAGGTGTGAAGGAACAAGGGGTGGCTGTGGGCATGCACTGGCTGCCGCTGCCAGTGTTTATCTGCATGGCAGCAGGGCATTTGGGCGTTGCCAGGAAGGCGTTTTTATGTAGATTCCTCCTCTTTCAGCACTGCATTGTGGTGCAAGCAAAAGAAGCAAATCCTGTCTGGCTTCCTCTCCGGCCTTTATTCACCTCCCGTGTAGCTGTGAGTGTGTGAGCCTGCAGGGCCCCATGGAATTGCCTAGAAGTAGGCTGAATCGCTGCAAGGGCTGAACAGCAGTATCGGGCAGGCTCGGGCAACGCGCGGCCCGTTCGGGTTATCGCTTCTCGGCCTTTTGGCTAAGACCAAGTGTATTTATACAGGAGGTTTTTAGTCAGAAGGTGCTCAGGTACCCTCTCTCTCGGCCTCGGGGGATCGTCCAGGTTCGCCTGGACTTCACCCCCGTGCTGCTATTTGGGAGAGAGGCTTAGTCCTGAGCAACGAGTTGCGATCCCCCCCCCAGCCCTTTGGTGTGTCTCCTTGAACCCAAAGGGCGCAGCGCAAGCTGTGCGGTACCGACCTGGCCACGCAAATGGCAGGCGGACCTGATGCGGTGCCGGTATACGCCCGGTTGCGGAATACTGCAAGATTTATCTTGGCAGAGGGTGGAGGCGGTCCTCGTGGTCTCAAGTTCCTTGTCCACGATATTTTGGAAAAGCGGTTGGCGGTCCACAAGAACGAGATTTTGGCGATCCAGGACTACCCAAGGCGTGGAGTGTACGATGTAACCTTTATGGGAGAAGGAATCCTCCGTGATGCCATGGGAAAAGCTGAGAGGCAACAAGGTGAACTCATGGCCTTGGGAGTCCAGGTAATTGAACACGCTTTTGAAGTAACCAAACTCGTAGTGATTAAAATGTATTCCCCATACGTGAAAGATCAGGAAGTGGCAGCGTTTCTTGCTGCATACTTTAAGAACGTTAAGCTGCTGGGGAGAGTTATGAACGAGTGCGGTGTGTGGACCGTCAAATGGAAATTTATTGTTACGCTAATAAAGGACCCCTCCACCCAAGAAACGAAGCTACCACCTGCTCGTTTTAAACTTGGGAATGTGAATGGCGACCTCTATTTCTCAGGAATGCCAAACTTCTGCAGGGCCTGCGGTACCTATGGACATACCAGTTTTAACTGCGATGTCACCTGCAGGAACTGTGGAAGTAAACAACACACAATGAGAGAATGTACAGGAGAGAAAAAATGCAATTTTTGTCAAAAAACTGGTCATCTTTATTATGCTTGTCCACATAGGTACCGAGGCGAAGAAGATGAGCAACCCGAGGTGCCCCCACGTGCTCCACCAGCAGAGCAGTCCCGTCCTCAAGGAGGAGAACAAGCTGTTGCGGCGAAAGAGCAGAGAGGTACCTGGGCTTCAAGGGTACGGCCAGCCGAAGCGAAAACAGGTGCCTCTCAGCCAGTAACCTCAGGGGATAAAATGGAGCCCAGCGCCAAGGAAAAACGGCAGGCCAAGAGGAAGCAGGCCATCGATGAATCTGTGGCATCCCAGACGGCTGGTTGCTCAGGCGGTGCCGGGCCTGCTCCTAATCCTGGGTCTCTAGAGACCGACTCGGAAGGAGAAAACTGGGTACAGGTGGGTCCCCGTAAAAAGGGGAAGCAAGAACGTGCCAGTAGGAGGGAGACAGGGGAGGAGCAGATGGATACGTCCGTGCGGAAAGATGTGGCTCCTCCCGGGACCCCCTCCTCGCCTGCACTGGTGAGGAGAACGGGCACTGCTCCCTCCGTATTATCGGACACCCCGCCATGCGCACAACCTCCCCCTCTAGACCGGCCTTCACGGGCCCAGGGGGGAGTGGCGGGGCCCTTGGGGGACCCACCAGACATGGACCCAGTCGGTCAACCGAGAGAGATCCAGGTGAGGCTGTGCGAGTCTGGGCTCCCCGTGTACGAGGTGAGTGTTGCTGGCTCAGCTCTCAGCGACAGTAGTTCTTCTCCTGCCTCGTCCCTCTTTTCAGTTGAGTCGGATGAGGGCGGGGCCATGAGTTCAAGTGAGGTTTCGGGTATTGCTGGTGGAGGAGCAATCTGATTTTAAGTACGCCTATTATTTATTATTTTAAAATCAGAATTTTGCTTTAACTCTCCACGATGTCTGAGCTCATGGGAATCTCCCTCAACGTGAGGGGCGCCAAGTCAAAAGTGAGAAGGGTTGCTCTCTTCAATTTTTTATCTTGCCTGGCAGCCTCTGTATTTTTCCTGCAGGAGTGCGGCATTCCCCATACAATGAGATATGAAAATTACAAAAAGGATTGGAAGTATGGTCCATCCGTCTGGTCTGGATCCAACGAGTCCAGATCAGCAGGGGTCGCCATTCTTTTTAAGGGAAACGTTTTAATTGATTTTATTCAAGAAATCTTACCAGGACGTATTTTAATGGTTAAAGCTTTTATTGATGGTGTAAAGTGGCAGTTTTTAAATTTTTACGGATCACCAGAAAAGAACGAAAGAGCGAGGATGCTGGAGATTTTACCGCTTTTTATCAACACATCTGAGCCTTTTATCCTCGCAGGTGATTTTAATTGTATCCTGAGAGGAGAACGCCGGCTTACCAACAGTACGAGTAGGAACTATGACAAGACCTCTGGACTGCTCAAGGATATCGTGACTGATTTTAAATTAAAAGACATATACAAAGAATGTAACAGGAGCAGTCCAGAGGAAGCCGGCGTTACCTGGAGCAACGCCACCTGTAGCTCCAGGATTGATTTTATCTTTTGTTCTGAAAATTTACTGCCTTTTAATTGTGAAGTTTTAACCAATGTGTTTTCAGATCACAGGCTTTTATCTTTTAAAGTAAAGCATGATCTTAATAATATTGTATGTAAAAAGTCCTGGAAGATGAATGTTTCCCTTTTAGACGATCCACAGGTTTTAGCAGATTTTATTGAATTTTACCAAGAAAGCAGGCGGGTAAGAGACACACGTACTCCCATCAGTGCATGGTGGGAGAAAATGAAAAAGAAAATAAAAGATTTTTTTATTAAGAAAAGCGTGGCGAAAGCCAAAGAGAAATACGCTTTTTTAAAATTCTCAATACCCGTCTGCAGACCCTGTACAAAATGCAAGATCATGACATAGCCGTTAAAGATGACATCACCAATTTGAAAAAGGAGATAGCCCAGTGCCTGGAGCAGAAAGGTAAAGAGATTATATTCCGTTCAAAAATACAACATGTGGAGGAGAACGAGACCTGCTCCAGGTACTTTTTTAAGAAAATAAATAACAAAAAGGCAATTATCAAAAATATAGAAGGGGTGTCAGATGTACAGGGTCTTTTAAGTAAAGTTCATGAGTTTTACACTGACCTTTTTAATGTTAAGACTGTGGATCATAATTTTATGCGTGACTCACTGAAGGAGATTACTACTGTTTTAGACCCTGTCTCCCAGAATTTTTTATTACAGGAGCTGACGGAGCAGGAGGTTTTAGAAACTGTTAAGAGTTTTAAAACAGGGAAAGTTCCCGGACCGGACGGTATACCCAGTGAGTTTTATGTAAAATTTTATGACATTTTAAAAGAGGATCTTTTTAACCTTTTTTCTGATGTTTTTAATTCCAAGATGCTGCCTAAGTCCTGGCGGAAGGGTGAGGTCTCCCTGCTGTATAAGACGGGTGACATCGCAGTTTTAAAGAATTGGAGACCAATAACCCTTCTAAATAGCGACTATAAAATTATGGCTAAAATATGTGCAAATAGATTAAAAGCCATAATACCCCACATTATACACTCTGACCAGGTGTGTGGGGTGCCAGGCCGCAGCATCTGGGATAATTTAAACCTAATAAAAGACGTGATTGAGGACACGAGGTCTAGAAAAGTTAAATTAGCCATTTTATCTATAGACTTTGAGAAGGCGTTCGACCGTGTCTCTCATTTTTATCTTTTTAAGGTTTTAGAACGTATGGGTATACCTGAAGGATTTTTATTATCTATTAAAGCCTTTTACAGAGAATGCACCAGCAAAATTTTAGTGAATGGTTTTAAGACACAGGACGTATTTTTAAACTCTGGGGTGAAGCAGGGGTGTCCCTTGTCCCCACTGCTTTTTATATGTGCATTGGAGCCTCTGTTATGCGCAATTCGCCGCGATAAGTGTATCCGTGGAGTCCCCCTGCCCGGGGGAGGCGGCGTAGAGGCCAAAGCAGTGGGGTACATGGATGATGTGGCGGTTTCATGTAGGGACGCCCTGTCGCTTCAGAGAACCCTTAGACAAATCGAGTTTTACTGCTGTGCTTCCGGTTTTAAAGTAAACTTCAGCAAGAGTCATATTTTAAACATAGGAAGCATGGCTCTTAGAGATATACCGGTTCCTGTGTCTGATAATATTAAAATTTTAGGTGTCTCCTTCAGTGAGTACGACAATGGTTTTATCAGTTGGGACATGGTGGCGCAGAAGGTAAATCAAAAAATATGCATGTGGAACATGAGGAAGCTTACCATGGAGGGAAACATTTTAATAATTAAAATGATAATTTTACCTTTGCTTTTATACTTAAGCATGGTTTTCCCTCCTCCCACGGTTTTATTAAGAAAAATTACTAAAGCTTGTTTTACCTTCTTTTGGAGTTCCAGAATGGAGAAACTTAAACGTGAGACGGTAATGAAAATCAAACCAAAGGGTGGCAAAGACTTTCCAGATTTTAATAGGTTTCTTTTAATCAAGTACTTTTGTTTCTGTCTTAATTCTCTTTTTAAACAACATCATTGGTCTTATTTTCTACGTTTTAATACTGGGTTTTTTATGCGAAGGATGGGGTGGTTTGAAATTGTTTTAACCTCACCTTATGCTTTTAATCTACCAGCAAATTACGTGATTTTAGAGAAAATAGTGGCCTTGTTTAATTTTAAAGGGAAAAATTTTAATGACATGATAAACAGTAAGAAACTTATAAAAGACATAAGAGGAAATGAAGTCGTCACTAATATTGAAAATTTTAACAATGAACGCTGTGCTTTTATCTTCAAAATGGTTAATGTGTTTTATCTTTTTAATACACAGATGGACCTGGCCTGGAGCTGCGTTCATCAATGTCTTCCATGCCGGGCATTCCAATTCAGGAGAGGATTCACGAGGTCTGCCGTCTGTCCGAGGGAAGGCTGCCAGGCTGAGGAGACCGTGCGTCATATTTTTTGGACTTGCGATTTTACAAAACATATTTGGATAAAGATATTCCCTCTAATGAAGAAGATGGCAGACCTAAAGGACTTGAGTTACGAAATGATTTTATATGGACTCTTTGGATGCCCAACCGCGAACCAAAAGACTATTGCATGGAAGACGATGAACTGCGTAAAAGAAGCTCTGTGGAAGGCCAGGAACATCCTGATTTTTAAGCACGATGTTTTATCTGTTGACGATGTTTTAGGTCTTTGTTTTAGCGAGATGTACATTTATTATTTATTAGATAAAAAAAGAAATGCCACCCTTTCAAATAAATGGTTTGTAAAAGAATGGAACTCCAATATATAAGAATTTGCCACCATGTCCCCTTTTATGTGTTTTTACGTAAATTGATTTTATTACTGTAATTCATTGTAAAAAGCTGTAATTTATTGTAAATGTTTTTTGAATTTTAAGTAATAAATCATTGACACCCCCGCGAGGGGGTAGCCAACTGAAAAAAAAAAAAAAATCTGTTCTTATCAGTTTAATATCTGATACGTCCCCTATCTGGGGACCATATATTAAATGGATTTTTAGAACAGGGAGATGGAAATAGAGCTTGCTCTGTCCACTCCACGCATTGACCTGGTATTGCAGTATTTCCAGGACCGGTGCACCCTTTCCTTATGTGTTGACTAAAATCAGATTCCAAAAGTGTTTTTTGTGTTTGCCATTGTTTCTGTCTTTCTGAAGGGATCTCCCCTTTTAATCCCATTATTTCAACACCTGTTGGACAATGCATGAGTGATAATGAGCTAATTGATTAAATGCAATTAATGAATACATTGCCACCTCTTGTTTTGTGTCGTCTGTGTGTCTGTGTTTCCGGCATTTCACATTGGAACAGCTCATTCACCTTCCTTGTCTTCTCTCCGCCCTCCCTTTTAGGTAAGTTAAAGAGCTGCACCTGAGCCAGCCACTGATTGATGCAGCACCACAGTCAAATAGTGGAGTGGAGTAGGGGAACAGCAAACAGCCATTAAAGCCGCCCGCCCGCCCGCCCGCCACAATGGACCTACCTGTGTACACTAGATGGATGTGATGGAATGTACTGTCGTCCCTACATTTCAAGAAGGAGTAAGAATTGCAGTTGCAACAAAGCCTTGCTTGCCTACAAAGAGAGCAGCAATTTGGATTTGTTACTATGTTACCTAGAAGAATAACAAACTGTGCAAGGATGGAGGTTGTAGGAGCAAGGAGAAGTTGTCTGTAAAGTTGGTGGATGCTTATTTTCCATTTTGCAGTCCCTTGTCTCCCTCTTGTGGCCTCCTGGAGGCAACTAGCTGTGCAAAAAAAGACAGCCTGGCGGCCGGCTGTTGCAGTGTTGCCCTCTCAGGCAACACTGAGTGACTGACTGAGCCGCACCGTCTTATATAACGTTCAGACGGAACTTTGCACGTGTCATAGTGGAGCCCTGAGGAGCCAGAGCCAGCTTTCTGACATCATAATGGGGCCTCAGAGATAAAAGCCTGGGCCCAGGCAGTGTTGGTCAGTGCTGCTCAGCAGGCAGCACTGGACTGGACTGGATTACAGCTGATACAAGGTGTGAAGGAACAAGGGGTGGCTGTGGGCATGCACTGGCTGCCGCTGCCAGTGTTTATCTGCATGGCAGCAGGGCATTTGGGCGTTGCCAGGAAGGCGTTTTTATGTAGATTCCTCCTCTTTCAGCACTGCATTGTGGTGCAAGCAAAAGAAGCAAATCCTGTCTGGCTTCCTCTCCGGCCTTTATTCACCTCCCGTGTAGCTGTGAGTGTGTGAGCCTGCAGGGCCCCATGGAATTGCCTAGAAGTAGGCTGAATCGCTGCAAGGGCTGAACAGCAGTATCGGGCAGGCTCGGGCAACGCGCGGCCCGTTCGGGTTATCGCTTCTCGGCCTTTTGGCACGATCCCGTGTCAAGAGGAGGTCAGCATGTCATGCCCTTGGCCTTTTGGCATCGCCACTTCGGTGGCTTAAGCCAACTGCTGCTATAAGGGGGTAGGCTGGGTGATCAACTGTCGAGCGATCATGGGAGCTAGGCTTCGATACGCTGGGATCGGGGAAACCCGGATCAAGAATGGATTTGGCATTGACGTACCCGTGAACAAGAAGGACCTTTTTTCATTGAAACACCTGGTGAATGAAGTCATTTTCAAGACCCTCAACGTGAGTAGGAACGACATCCTTTGTCTTCAAGATCCCAGAGGTAATCGCTTCACTTTGGTTCTTAAAAGTTTGAATGCTTGTTACAACTTGTATGCCGCAATTAATGCTAACTTGCAAAACCCTGGGTTGGATGGACTTATCTTCACCGTTTTATATAACAACGATGTTCCACTGGTTGTTTTGATGTACAATCCTTATGTGATGGTGGATGATATTACTTCCTTCTTAAAGAAGTACTGCTCTTACGTCAGCTATTCTCACCAGGTGTTAAATGCTGAATCCCTCTGGACAGGGAAGCATAAATTCTTTGTGAGATTTGAGGAGGATCCTTCAGGGCCTCTGGGTGTGAAATACCCTCCCAGGAATTTTGCCATCGGCCGGGACAAAGGCTACTTATTTTTTCCCCAGCCTCCTGTGTTTTGCAGGAAATGTAAAAGATATGGCCATGTTCATGAAGATTGTACGCAAGAAGGTGTTACATGTAACAAATGTAATCAGGACGGTCACCTGGCCAAGGATTGCAAAAACCCAATTGTGTGTAACATGTGCAGCATTGTGGGTCATGCCTTTAAAGACTGTCCAGAGCGTGCTAAAAACAGAAGGGTTAGGACTCTGGCGGAAGTAGTTGCAGGTGAACCTGGCAGTATGAGGTCTAATGTGATTCAGGGCCCAGCTGCCCCGGGAACTGAGGAGTCAGTGCCTGCCCAGGTGTCTGATGGGACTCTCCCTGAGTTAAATCGGTCTGGAAATACGCTGGCTGATGAAATGGAGGTAGCACCTGTTGAGAAAGACCTGCCTCACCCCTCTGATGACCTGACTGGGTTAAGAGGTGATGGGGAGGTGGATGGTTCTTTATCCAAATCACCTGTCTTTTCCTGGGAAGGAATTCTGGTGGACCAACAAGGTGAAGGTGGTCAAGGGGACTTTTCAACTGCACTTGTGAGGCCTTCTGAGGAGGAGGAAGGAGGTTCATCTTCTAAGAGACTTCGCACCATGTTGTCTCCTCTGAGTGAAGATGGAGTGAGCCCGGATAGGGGAGTCTACCCCATTTCTCATTTTCCTGAGGACTTTCCTTTTTTAGGAGAAGACGTGGACAAAGCTATCTTTGTGTCCGGTTGTCAGCCACCAGGAGGTGTAGGCTGATTAAACAGTGGGGTATTGGTGGATATCTACGGAAAAAGATCAAAATATGGACCCCAAAATTACACTTAATGTCTTATCCTTGAATGTTAGGCAAATTACATCAAAGCCTAGACGTGCTGTTGTGCTGGACTATGTTAGGAATCTTGGGGCAGAGATCATATGCCTGCAAGAGTGTGGTATATCTGAGTCACTGGGGGAGGGGGATTGGCCATATGGGCAGTATGTCTGGTCAGGATCTAGTTCCAATAAGAATGATGGGGTGGGGATCCTATTAGGAAATATGGGTATGGATCTGGAGAGTTATACAGTGGTGGAAACAGGTAGATGTGTAATTGCAGTGGTATGTTGCAGGGGAGTTAGGGTTAGGGTGGTGAATACTTATTGTCCTATAGATAGAGCAAAAAGGCTGGCGTTGTTGGAAAAGCTAAGTTTGTTCTTACCTGGAAGGATTCCTACCTTTTTTTTGGGAGACTTTAATTGTTCTTTTGATGGGGATGGTCTGGATGTAACTGGGAAAAAGCTTAACCAACTTATATCTGATTTTTCTTTTATAGATGCAGCCGAATTGTCATTGGGTAAACCACCACCGCCAACATATAAATCAGATAGAGGGGTATTGAGTCAAGAATTGATCGTATTTGCATATCTAAGGGTTTAGTGTGTAATAAGATGGTTCAGAATGAGGTACCTTTTTCAGACCATGTATGTTTACGGGTATGGGTGGAGGTAAGTAGTAAACTTTGTTTTGGGAAAGGGGTGTGGAAGTTGAATACTAGATTATTGGAGGATGTTGAAGTGATGGATGAGTTCAAACGAAAGTATGATGTGTGGAAGGGAGAAAAAGATAGTTTTGTGGATGTGCTTAAATGGTGGGATTGGATGAAAGGGCAGATTAAAAAATTTTTTGTGAGATGGGGATACAAGCAGGCTGCTAGGAAACGTAACCAGTATAAGGAATTGAATATTAGGATAGAATGGTTGCGGAAGATGGGTGAGAAGGGAATTGATTTGAGTGATTTGCTAGAGGAGGCAAGGAACGAGTTAAAGCAAGTTTTGGAAAGAAAGGGAAAGGAGATTATTTTTAGGTCTAAAGTGGAGTACTTAGATAAAAATGAAAAATGCACAAGGTTTTTTTTCAAGAAAATGTGTGGTAAGAAAGATGATATGGATGAAATTGTTAATGCGAAGGGGGAGCGTATAGTGGGTATGGATGTGTTAAAAGTGGTGGAATCGTTTTATTCAGAACTATATGGCAAAAAGTGGATTGATATCGGGTTGATGGATGAAGTTTTGAATGGTTTGGAAAATGTTCTTAGAGAGGAGGATTGTGTGGGGTTGAATGAGGATGTAACGTCTGAAGAAGTAAAGAAAGTGATAATGAGTGCGGGGAAAAATAAAACACCTGGTAAAGATGGTATTCCTGTGGAATTTTATGTGAAGGCCTGGGAGATAATAGGGTTGGATTTGGTGGAAGTATGTAAGTTTATATGGGATAAGGGGGTTTTGTGTGAGTCTATGAAAGAGGGTGTGATTGTTTTGATTTATAAGAAAGGGGATAAGAAGTGTTTGGGTAATTGGAGACCGATTTCACTGCTGAATGTGGATTATAAATGTTTTAGTAAAATTTTGGCTAATCGTATGCGTGAGGTGGTAGGAAAGGTTGTGGGTGAAGACCAAGTCTGTGCTGTGCCAGGTAGGAGTATGTCTGATAATTTGGTTTTGCTGAGAGATTTGATTGGGGACTGTATGAGTAGGAAACAGAAGTGTATGATGCTTGCGTTAGATTTCGAAAAGGCGTTTGATAGAGTGTCGCATGTGTTTATGTTTGCTGTACTTGTTAGGATGGGCTTCCCAGTGAGGTTTTTGGAAGGTGTGAAGTGTTTGTATAGGGATGTGTCAAGTGAAGTGTTGGTGAATGGTAATTTAAGTTCAAAAGTATGTGTGAGATCTGGGGTAAGACAGGGGTGTCCTATGTCCCCAGTTTTGTTTATTTGTGTGATCGAAAGTTTGATGTGTTTGGTAAGAAAAGATAAAGTGGTGAAAGGTTTTTTGATCCCAGGGAGTGGAGGTAAATACGTTAAAATTCTGGGTTATATGGATGATGTTGTGGTTATGAGTGATTGTATGGCTGGGTTGAATAGAGCAAAATTATGGTTGGATTTTTTTTGTGGGGCATCAGCTTTTAAGGTGAATTGGGATAAGTGTGTCTTTAAGTGCTTTGGGGATAGGAGGGTAAGTATGGAGGGAGTGAGGAATGAAGTGGGTGCAGTAAAAGTGTTGGGGATACAGTTTAATGAGGACTTGAGAGGGAATGAGAGTTGGGATGAATGTGGCAAGAGGATTGAGAAGAAATTGAATTTTTGGAGACTTAGAGACCTGACTTTATCAGGGAAGGTGTTGATAATTAAGACAGTGATTTTGCCTATTTTGGTTTTTGTGGCTAGTATTTTTCCCTCCGCTAGTAGGAAAATCAAAAAGTCAGAGAAAATGGTGTTTACCTTTCTGTGGGGAAGTAAAATGGAAAAGTTGAAGCGTGAGTATGTTTATAAGTCTTGTGAGAATGGAGGTTTGGGTTTTCCGAATGTGGAGGTCTTTCTTGGGTTAAATTATATTAAAACAGTGGTGGGGCTCTTGGGAAAAGGAAATAAGAGTGCGTATATGGTAAGGTATATGGCCGGTTGGATGCTTTATGGGTTAAATTGGTTTAAGAGAGATGCTACTGTGCCTGTTGCTTATGTATGTCCGGTATGGTATGTTGTGATTGAAAGGTTCATTAGGAAATATGATTTGATTGCAGTGCCTATGGGTGGGTTTCTGGATAAGAAGGCTGTGCTAAAAAGATTGTGTGTGAATGAGGTTGTGTGTAACATTGTGGGTTTGCGAGGAGAGGATGTTGTGGATACTTGGAAGAAGTTAGGCGTGAGAGGTATGTCCAATAGACAAAAGGACATAGTGTGGATGGCGTTGCATGATATATTGCCTGTTAGAGATGTGCAGAGGAGGAGAATGCTAGTTAGATTTGAGGTGTGTCCAAGGGGTGGGTGTAATTCACGGGAGACTGTTAGGCATCTTTTTTGGGACTGCAATTATTCGTATGAGGTATGGAGGAGGATGGGTGGCGTCTGTAAGGAGTTAGCTGGGGTGAAGTTTGTGGATTGGAAGGTTGCGATGTTTGCTATAGGGGCTTGTAACAGAGTAAGTGATAGGATCTTATGGTTGATTATGGCGTGTATAATGGAAAGCTTATGGGATGTACGTAATTTAGGTGTTTTCAAACATAAGTGGGTACCCATTGGTGAGTGTGTGAGGATGGTTTTGTCAAGACTATACGTAGTCTATCGTTGGGATAGTCAGTGCGGTGGTGGTATAGACGCAGAGGGGATATGGAAATTTAAGAAGTGGAGAAGGTTGGTGAAATATAGCTAACTGATAAGATTTATTCCTGTTTTATTTTTGTTCTTCACAATCCTTTCTGTGTCTTGATTATTATTGTTTGGAATAAAATAGCCATGATGATGTACGACTAAGGCAACTTATGCCTTAAAATGCAAAATGGTTTGTGTACTGTTGCTTTAAGTTAAACTGAATGGTTTTAAAAAAAAAAAAAAAAAAAAAAAAAAAAAACTGTTCTTATCAGTTTAATATCTGATACGTCCCCTATCTGGGGACCATATATTAAATGGATTTTTAGAACAGGGAGATGGAAATAGAGCTTGCTCTGTCCACTCCACGCATTGACCTGGTATTGCAGTATTTCCAGGACCGGTGCACCCTTTCCTTATGTGTTGACTAAAATCAGATTCCAAAAGTGTTTTTTGTGTTTGCCATTGTTTCTGTCTTTCTGAAGGGATCTCCCCTTTTAATCCCATTATTTCAACACCTGTTGGACAATGCATGAGTGATAATGAGCTAATTGATTAAATGCAATTAATGAATACATTGCCACCTCTTGTTTTGTGTCGTCTGTGTGTCTGTGTTTCCGGCATTTCACATTGGAACAGCTCATTCACCTTCCTTGTCTTCTCTCCGCCCTCCCTTTTAGGTAAGTTAAAGAGCTGCACCTGAGCCAGCCACTGATTGATGCAGCACCACAGTCAAATAGTGGAGTGAAGTAGGGGAACAGCAAACAGCCATTAAAGCCGCCCGCCCGCCCGCCCGCCCGCCACAATGGACCTACCTGTGTACACTAGATGGATGTGATGGAATGTACTGTCGTCCCTACATTTCAAGAAGGAGTAAGAATTGCAGTTGCAACAAAGCCTTGCTTGCCTACAAAGAGAGCAGCAATTTGGATTTGTTACTATGTTACCTAGAAGAATAACAAACTGTGCAAGGATGGAGGTTGTAGGAGCAAGGAGAAGTTGTCTGTAAAGTTGGTGGATGCTTATTTTCCATTTTGCAGTCCCTTGTCTCCCTCTTGTGGCCTCCTGGAGGCAACTAGCTGTGCAAAAAAAGACAGCCTGGCGGCCGGCTGTTGCAGTGTTGCCCTCTCAGGCAACACTGAGTGACTGACTGAGCCGCACCGTCTTATATAAAGTTCAGACGGAACTTTGCACGTGTCATAGTGGAGCCCTGAGGAGCCAGAGCCAGCTTTCTGACATCATAATGGAGCCTCAGAGATAAAAGCCTGGGCCCAGGCAGTGTTGGTCAGTGCTGCTCAGCAGGCAGCACTGGACTGGACTGGATTACAGCTGATACAAGGTGTGAAGGAACAAGGGGTGGCTGTGGGCATGCACTGGCTGCCGCTGCCAGTGTTTATCTGCATGGCAGCAGGGCATTTGGGCGTTGCCAGGAAGGCGTTTTTATGTAGATTCCTCCTCTTTCAGCACTGCATTGTGGTGCAAGCAAAAGAAGCAAATCCTGTCTGGCTTCCTCTCCGGCCTTTATTCACCTCCCGTGTAGCTGTGAGTGTGTGAGCCTGCAGGGCCCCATGGAATTGCCTAGAAGTAGGCTGAATCGCTGCAAGGGCTGAACAGCAGTATCGGGCAGGCTCGGGCAACGCGCGGCCCGTTCGGGTTATCGCTTCTCGGCCTTTTGGCTAAGATCAAGTGTAGTATCTGTTCTTATCAGTTTAATATCTGATACGTCCCCTATCTGGGGACCATATATTAAATGGATTTTTAGAACAGGGACATGGAAATAGAGCTTGCTCTGTCCACTCCACGCATTGACCTGTTATTGCAGTATTTCCAGGACCGGTGCACCCTTTCCTTATGTGTTGACTAAAATCAGATTCCAAAAGTGTTTTTTGTGTTTGCCATTGTTTCTGTCTTTCTGAAGGGATCTCCCCTTTTAATCCCATTATTTCAACAGCTGTTGGACAATGCATGAGTGATAATGAGCTAATTGATTAAATGCAATTAATGAATACATTGCCACCTCTTGTTTTGTGTCGTCTGTGTGTCTGTGTTTCCGGCATTTCACATTGGAACAGCTCATTCACCTTCCTTGTCTTCTCTCCGCCCTCCCTTTTAGGTAAGTTAAAGAGCTGCACCTGAGCCAGCCACTGATTGATGCAGCACCACAGTCAAATAGTGGAGTGGAGTAGGGGAACAGCAAACAGCCATTAAAGCCGCCCGCCCGCCCGCCCGCCACAATGGACCTACCTGTGTACACTAGATGGATGTGATGGAATGTACTGTCGTCCCTACATTTCAAGAAGGAGTAAGAATTGCAGTTGCAACAAAGCCTTGCTTGCCTACAAAGAGAGCAGCAATTTGGATTTGTTACTATGTTACCTAGAAGAATAACAAACTGTGCAAGGATGGAGGTTGTAGGAGCAAGGAGAAGTTGTCTGTAAAGTTGGTGGATGCTTATTTTCCATTTTGCAGTCCCTTGTCTCCCTCTTGTGGCCTCCTGGAGGCAACTAGCTGTGCAAAAAAAGACAGCCTGGCGGCCGGCTGTTGCAGTGTTGCCCTCTCAGACAACACTGAGTGACTGACTGAGCCGCACCGTCTTATATAAAGTTCAGACGGAACTTTGCACGTGTCATAGTGGAGCCCTGAGGAGCCAGAGCCAGCTTTCTGACATCATAATGGGGCCTCAGAGATAAAAGCCTGGGCCCAGGCAGTGTTGGTCAGTGCTGCTCAGCAGGCAGCACTGGACTGGACTGGATTACAGCTGATACAAGGTGTGAAGGAACAAGGGGTGGCTGTGGGCATGCACTGGCTGCCGCTGCCAGTTTTTATCTGCATGGCAGCAGGGCATTTGGGCGTTGCCAGGAAGGCGTTTTTATGTAGATTCCTCCTCTTTCAGCACTGCATTGTGGTGCAAGCAAAAGAAGCAAATCCTGTCTGGCTTCCTCTCCGGCCTTTATTCACCTCCCGTGTAGCTGTGAGTGTGTGAGCCTGCAGGGCCCCATGGAATTGCCTAGAAGTAGGCTGAATCGCTGCAAGGGCTGAACAGCAGTATCGGGCAGGCTCGGGCAACGCGCGGCCCGTTCGGGTTATCGCTTCTCGGCCTTTTGGCTAAGATCAAGTGTAGTATCTGTTCTTATCAGTTTAACCCCTTCCCGACATTTGCCGTACATGTACGTCATGGAAAGTACTGACTTCCCGCATCTTGCCGTACATTTACGCCAAATGTTTGGGACCGGCTCAGAAGCTGAGCCGGTCCCATCATCACCGGATCTCAGCTGTATCTTACAGCTGACATCCGGCTGTAACGGCGGGGACCGAAATTAGCTTCGATCCCCGCCATTAACCCCTTAAGTGCAGCGCTCAAACGCGATCGCTGCACTTAAGGTGTTTGCAGCTCATCGGAACCCCAGTAATGAAATTGCCGGGGTTCCGGTGGCTGCAATGGCAACCGGAGGCCTAATACTGGCCTCCCGGTCTGCCTAGCACCGAAGCCGGTCAAGATCCGCCCGGCGGCGGAGCCTGATCGGCTTCCGTAGCTGTCGGCAAGATGGCGCCGGGTCAGGAGCTGATCCGGCGTCATCAGCGGTGGAAGTCAGCTGTACTGTACAGCTGACATCCACCTGTAACGGCAGGAACCGGAGCTAGCTCCGATCCCTGCCATTAACCCCTTCGATGCAGCAATCGAAAGCGATTGCTGCATCGTAGCGGTTACTAGCAGATCGCCAGCCCTGACAGGCAATCGGGACTGGCGACTGCTGTTATGGCAACAGGAGACACAATGGTCTCCTGCTCTGCCATTACGGAAGCCGATTTAGGCCCCGCCGGGAGGCGAAGCCTAATCGGCTTGCTGTCAGTGAATGACTGACAGATCTAATACATTGCACTACATAGGTAGTGCAATGTATTAGAAAAAAAAAAATCTGACCGTTGGAACTTCAAGTCCCCTAGTGGGACTTGAGAAAAAGTGTCAAAAAAGTATAAAAAAGTGTAAAAAAAAGTGCACAAAATAAAAGTTTGAAAACAGTAAAAGTTTCAAGTAATCAAATAAAACACAATCCCCCTTTTACTCTTATCAAGTCCTTTATTATTGAAAAATAATAATAAACCATATGTATTTGGTATCGCCACGACCGTAACGACCGGAGGTATCAAAATATTATATTATTTATTGCACGCGGTGAACAGCGTAAAAAAAACCCGTAAAAAACGTTACCAGAGTTTCTGTTTTTTGGTCACTTTGCCCTACAAATATTAGAATAAAAAGTGATCAAAAAGTCGCACGTATCCAAAAATGGTACCTATAAAAACTATAGCTCGTCCCGCAAAAAACAAGCCCTCATACACCTCCGTCGACAAAAAAATTAAAAAGTTATGGTTCTCACAACTTGGCGACAGAAAAAATACATTCTTTTTACAAAAGTAATTTTATTGTGCAAAAAGTTGTAAAACATGAAAAAGTTCTATAAATTAGGTATCGCCGGAATCGTACTGACCCGCAGAATAAAGTTAACATGTAATTTATAACGCATGGTGAACGCTGTATAAAAAAAAACCCGAAAAAAGCTGTGCCAGAATTGCGTTTTTTTGTTTACCTGGCATCCCAAAAAATAGGATAAAAGGTGATCAAAAAGTCACATGTACCCCAAAATGGTACCAATAATAACTACAGCTCGTCCCGCAACAAACCAGCCCGCATACCACTACGTCTATGAAAAATAAAGGAAATAAAAAAATATGCAGTTGTGCCCGAGGGGAACATTTCTTCTGTTTGAAGAGGCGATTTTTCAAGGACCTAAAATTAGGGAACCAGGAAAGGGAGGGCCCAAACATATCCGCTGGAAGCGACGGTGCCTGTATTATACCAGGACAACACTTTCCCAGCAAAATTCCCCAAACTACAAAGGTGCGGAGTGTGGACCAAAAGGGGGATAAGAAATGACACCATTTATCAGTGCGACACCGGCCTGTGCGGAAAGGATTGCTTCACAGCGTAACACACATCTATGGATTATTTTATTGTTTTTTTTTACCCCGTTATTATACCACCTGACTATGCCCCTTATATACTCCGCCGGGCTTACATATGCCCTACATTATAAACGGAAACACCAATAAGACTCCAAACAAAACTACTACCAATCAAAATCCACGCTCCAAAAGCCAAATGGCATTTCCTCCCATCTGAACCCTACACCGTCCCCAAACAGCAGTTTCCTTCCACATATATGGCATCGTCATACCCGGGAGAACCCTTTTAGCAATTTTTGGGGTGTGTGTCTCCAGTGGCATAAGCTGGGCACGACATATTTGCCACTGAATGGCATATCTAGGGAAAAATATAAATTTTTAATTTGCACCATCCACAGCGCATTCATTTATGGAAAAGATCTGTGGGGTGAAAATGCTCACTACACCCCTTAATAAATGCCTTGAGGGGTGCAGTTTCCATAATGGGGTCACTTCCCAGGGGTTTATTTTTATTATTTCACATCTGAGCCTCTGCAGTTGTGAACCAATACTTTGTAAATCGCCAAATTAGGCCTCAATTTTACATGGTACCCTTTCACTCCTGAGCCTGGTCGACTGTCCAGGCAAGAGATTAGGGCCACATGTAGGGTGTTTCTAAAACCAGGAAACCCAGCATAATAATTAGAGAGCTGTCTCGTTATGGTGGCACAAGCTGGGCACCACATATTGTCCACATATCTGTGGAAAAAATCCCATTTTCACTCTGCAACATCGAGTTCACACTAATTTCTACAAAACACCTGCAGGGTTAACATGCTCACTACACCCGTAGGTAAAAGCATTGAGGGGTGTAGTTTCCAAAATGGGGTCACTTCTGGGGGGTTTCCACTGTTTTGGGCCCACAGGCGCCCAGAAACCAATCCAGAAACATCTGCACTCCAAATGGCGGTCCTTCCCTTCTGAGCCCTGCCGTGTGCCCAAACAGCAGTTTATGACCACATATGGGGTATTGCCGTACTCGGTAGAAATTGCTTTACAAATGTTGGGTTCTTTTTTTCCTTTATTTGTTGCGAAAATGAAAAAATTTGCGCTAAAGCTATGTCTTATTGAAGAAAAAGGATTGTTTTTATTTTCACTGCCCAATTCTAATAAATTCTATGAAACATCTGTGGGGTCAAAATGCTCACTACGCCCCTAGATGAATTCCTCAAGAGGTGTAGTTTCCTAAATGGTGTCACTTTTTGGGCGTTTTCATTGTTTTTTCCCCTCAGGGGCTTTGCAAATGTGACATGGCCGCCGCAAACCATTCCTGCTCAATGTGATCTCCAAAAGCCAAATAGCGCTCTTTCCCTTCTAAGCCAAGCCGTGTCTCCAAACAGCCGTTTATTACCACATGTGGGGTATTGTTTTACTCGGGAGAAATTGCTTTACAAATTTTGTGGTGCTTTTTCTCCTTCAGTCCTTGTGGAAATGAGTAAAAATAAGCTAAACCTACATTTTCTTTGAAAAAATGTTGATTTTTATTTTCAGGGCCTACTTCCAATAATTTCTGCAAAAAACCTGTGGGGTCAAAGAGCTCACTATACCCCTAGATATATTCCTCAATGGGTGTAGTCTCCAAAATGGGGTCACTTGTGGGGGGTTTCCACTGTTTTGTCTCCTCAGGGACTTCGTAAATGTGACCTGGCCTCCGCAAACCATTCCTGCTAAACTTGAGCTCCAAAAGCCAAATAGCGCTCTTTCCCTTCTCAGCCCTGCCGTGTCTCCAAACAACCGTTTATTACCACATGTGGGGCATTGTTTTACTCGGGAGAGATTGGTTTACAAATTTTACGGTGCTTTTTCTCCTTCAGTCCTTGTGGAAATGAGAAAAAATTAGCTAAACCTACATTTTCTTTGAAAAAATTTAGATTGTCATTTTCAGGGCCTATTTCCAATAATTTATGCAAAAAACCTGTTGGGTCAAAACGCTCACTATACCCCTAGATAATTTCCTCAATGGGCGTAGTTTCCGAAATGGGGTCATTTGTGGGGGGTTTCCACTGTTTTGTCCCCTCAGGGGCTTTGTAAATGTGACATGGCCTCCACAAACCATTCCTGCTAAACTTGAGCTCCAAAAGCCAAATAGCGCTCTTTCCCTTCTCAGCCTCGCCGTGTCTCCAAACAACCGTTTATTACCACATGTGAGGTATTGTTTTACTCGGGAGAAATTGCTTTACAAATTTTACGGCGCTTTTTCTCCTTTAGTCTTTGTGAAAATGAGAAAAAAAATCGCTAAACCTACATTTTCTTTGAAGAAATGTTGATTTTAATTTTCACGGCCTACTTCTAATAATTTCTGTAAAAAAGCTGTGCGGTCAAAATGCTCACTGTACCCCTAGATAATTTCCTTGAGGTGTGTAGTTTCCCAGATGGGGTCACTTTTGGGGGATTTTGACTGTTTTGGCACCGCAAGAGCCCTTCAAACCTGACATGGTGCCTAAAATTTATTCTAACAAAAATAAGGCCCCAAAATCCACCAGGTGCTCCTTTGCTTCTGAGGCCGATGCTTCAGTCCAGTAGCACGCTACGGCCACATGTGGGATATTTCCTAAAACTGCAGAAACTGGGCAACAAATATTGAGTTGCATTTCTCTGGTAAAACCTTCTGTGTTATAAAAAAAATTGTACTAAAAATTTATTTCTGCAAAAAAATATGAAATTTGTAAAATTCACCTCTACATTGCTTTAATTCCTGTGACATGTGTAAAGGGTTAAGACATTTTCTAAATGCTGTTTTGAATACTTTGAGGGGTGAAGTTTTTAAAATGGGGTGACTTTTTGGGCGTTTCTAATATATAAGGCCCTCAAAGCCACTTCACAACTGAACTGGCCCCTGTAAAAATGGCCTTTTGAAATTTTCTTGAAAATGTGAGAAATTGCTGCTAAAGTTCTAAGCCTTGTGAGGTCATAGAAAAATAAAAGGATGTTCAAAAAACGATGCCAATCTAAAGTAGACATATGGGTGATGTTAATTAGAAACAATTTTGGGTGGTATAACTGCCTGTCTTACAAGCAGATACATTTAAATTGAGAAAAATGCAAATTTTTGCAATTTTTCGCTAAATTTTGGTGTTTTTCACAATTAAATACTGAACATATCGAGCAAATTTTGCCAGTAACATAAAGTCCAATGTGTCACGAGAAAACAATCTCAGAATCGCTTGGATAGGTGAAAGCATTCCGGAGTTATTACCACATAAAGTGACACATGTCAGATTTGAAAAATGAGGCTCGGTCAGGAAGGTCAAAAGTGGCTAAAGAGGGAAGGGGTTAATATCTGATACGTCCCCTATCTGGGGACCATATATTAAATGGATTTTTAGAACAGGGAGATGGAAATAGAGCTTGCTCTGTCCACTCCACGCATTGACCTGGTATTGCAGTATTTCCAGGACCGGTGCACCCTTTCCTTATGTGTTGACTAAAATCAGATTCCAAAAGTGTTTTTTTGTGTTTGCCATTGTTTCTGTCTTTCTGAAGGGATCTCCCCTTTTAATCCCATTATTTCAACACCTGTTGGACAATGCATGAGTGATAATGAGCTAATTGATTAAATGCAATTAATGAATACATTGCCACCTCTTGTTTTGTGTCGTCTGTGTGTCTGTGTTTCCGGCATTTCACATTGGAACAGCTCATTCACCTTCCTTGTCTTCTCTCCGCCCTCCCTTTTAGGTAAGTTAAAGAGCTGCACCTGAGCCAGCCACTGATTGATGCAGCACCACAGTCAAATAGTGGAGTGGAGTAGGGGAACAGCAAACAGCCATTAAAGCCGCCCGCCCGCCCGCCCGCCACAATGGACCTACCTGTGTACACTAGATGGATGTGATGGAATGTACTGTCGTCCCTACATTTCAAGAAGGAGTAAGAATTGCAGTTGCAACAAAGCCTTGCTTGCCTACAAAGAGAGCAGCAATTTGGATTTGTTACTATGTTACCTAGAAGAATAACAAACTGTGCAAGGATGGAGGTCGTAGGAGCAAGGAGAAGTTGTCTGTAAAGTTGGTGGATGCTTATTTTCCATTTTGCAGTCCCTTGTCTCCCTCTTGTGGCCTCCTGGAGGCAACTAGCTGTGCAAAAAAAGACAGCCTGGCGGCCGGCTGTTGCAGTGTTGCCCTCTCAGGCAACACTGAGTGACTGACTGAGCCGCACCGTCTTATATAAAGTTCAGACGGAACTTTGCACGTGTCATAGTGGAGCCCTGAGGAGCCAGAGCCAGCTTTCTGACATCATAATGGGGCCTCAGAGATAAAAGCCTGGGCCCAGGCAGTGTTGGTCAGTGCTGCTCAGCAGGCAGCACTGGACTGGACTGGATTACAGCTGATACAAGGTGTGAAGGAACAAGGGGTGGCTGTGGGCATGCACTGGCTGCCGCTGCCAGTGTTTATCTGCATGGCAGCAGGGCATTTGGGCGTTGCCAGGAAGGCGTTTTTATGTAGATTCCTCCTCTTTCAGCACTGCATTGTGGTGCAAGCAAAAGAAGCAAATCCTGTCTGGCTTCCTCTCCGGCCTTTATTCACCTCCCGTGTAGCTGTGAGTGTGTGAGCCTGCAGGGCCCCATGGAATTGCCTAGAAGTAGGCTGAATCGCTGCAAGGGCTGAACAGCAGTATCGGGCAGGCTCGGGCAACGCGCGGCTCGTTCGGGTTATCGCTTCTCGGCCTTTTGGCAAGATCGGGTGTAGTATTTCTGCATCTGGTTTTGTTGGGAGGTGTCCGGGGTACCCTGCTCCTTGGCCTTGGGGGATCGTCTCTTTTCACAGAGAGACTTCACCCCCTTGCTGCTATTTGGGGAGTGGGCTTAGCCCCCGGACAACGAGTGGCGATCGCGCCTTTTCCAAGAGGTCAACCGGCCTTGAGGCGTCATTAAACGAGCGTTCCAAGGGCGTTTTGTCGGGCATCGTAGGTGTCTGGGGTACCCTAATCCTTGGCCTTGGGGGAGGGTTTCACTTAATTGTGGAATCTGAGCCCTTGCTGCTATAAGGGACAGGCTTAGCCCCCGGGCACTGAAAATGCCATTCACATTTGGTTTCGCATCCGGGGACACCCGGTTGCGCCAGTCCGTCCGCATCGAGGTGGAAGAAGGCCATCGTCAGCGGAAGAACCTTCGCTTCATTGTGGAGGTGATTCTGCTGGACTTCCTGGGGCTCAAGCGGGCGGACATCCTGTGTCTCAATGACCAGGAAAGCCGCGGTCGGTACACCATCTCCTTTACGGCCGCGGCATGCTGCGAGAATATGCACAAGAAACTATCTGATGCGGGCCAGAGTGAGGAGCGGCTAAATGGACTGAACTTTTTATTCCTCTACGGGGAGGAAGAGGTCCCGCTCGTGATATGTATGTTCAGTCCATTTGTCCCAGAGTGTGACATTGAAACCTTCCTCAGTCGTTACTGCAGGGAGGTCCGCTTCTCACACAAGATCTTGAATACCCAGAGCTTCTGGAATGGGAAAAGAAAATATTGGGTGAAGTTCCGCCAGGATCCCAATGGCATTGGAGGCTTTCACCACCCACCCCAGAACTTTGCCATTGGGAAGAATCGAGGATTCTTATTTTACCCCCAGATGCCAATAGCCTGCCGGAACTGCTTGAGATATGGCCACACCAGAGAACATTGTGACCGGCCCCATGTGGTGCAGTGTAACAGGTGTGGCCAGGTTGGACACGTGGCGGCAAAATGCAGTTCCGAGGTGTTGTGCAATCTGTGCGGCATGACTGGGCATGCTTTTAAAGACTGCCCCCACAGAGCGAAGTCTGGGCCACCCAGACCAGGGCCAGAGCGGCAGTTTGCAACATGTGCAGACGCCGCTGGTAATGCCCCAAAACGAGCATTGACGACTGAGGGGTCCAGGCCAAAGTCCTTCACAGCTCCATCGGGGGGCCCACCGATGTCAGCCTCGAGGGACGGCCACAGGGATTCCACTGGGTCCAGGCAGAGCAGGAGGAATTCTGACTCTGCTGGACATAAGTTGACCGGCACCTCTGCAGACGGGTCCTCTGCTCCGCCTGCAGTGGACCCTGTTGAGGCAGTGGTTAGCGACAGGCGTCGTGCTTCCGTAGGTTCTGCGGTAAGACCTGACGCCTGTCCCAAGAGTGTGGGCATGGAGCGGAGACACTCTGTGTCAAACGAGGGCTCCATTAAGAAAACCCCCAAACATGCTGGATTGGAGCCTCGTTTTGACCATTACCGGTCAACAGGGGGGCCAGAGCAAAGTTCCTCCACTGCGGTTGTAGAGGGGCTTGCGATGAAGGCTCCCCGTAAGCAGGCAAAGGTTGCCAAAAGTGATGGGACCTCACAGGCCCCTGTGCAGCTGCCAAGTAGAGACATCAGCGATATCTTCAGCCAGGGGCCAGAGATGGGTGAGAGCGACTTCGAGGAGATGGATAGGAGCCATTCTGCTAAGAGACAGCGAGAGGAGGAGGAGTCCGGAGTTCGGAGGAAAGCTGCCTACCGGAGTTCCGATGAAAGCAGTGTGGGGGTTGGAGCCGCCCACGTATCTGGCTCTGACCCTACCAACATTAAAGATTTGTTGACCCCTCAAAAAGGGGGTCCAGATTCGCAGCTGATCTCCGAGTACGACTCTTCTGGTTCGGACTCTGACTTAAACTGAGACTATGTTGGTTCCTATCAAAGTCGCCTCACTAAATGTGAGGTCCCTAAAGAGCCCTGTTCGCAGGACTGCTTTATTTTCATTTTTAGAGACTGTGGACTTTGACCTTTGCCTGCTTCAGGAATGTGGAATCCCTAATGACTTGGAATATGAAGATCTAAAGATGGACTGGAAACTAGGCCCCTCAGTCTGGTCTGGTGGAAATGACTGTCGCTCTGCGGGGGTTGGATTGCTCTGCCGAGGTCGTTTTATCTCCATCCAAACAGTGACTGAAATCATGCCCGGCAGAGCTATTTTAATACATTTGCTTTTTAATGGAATTTTAATTCGTGTTTTAAACGTTTATGCCCCTCCTTCCAAACAGGAGAGGGCAGAACTATTAGAAATTTTACCATTGTTTTGTGTTGGGTCTACCCCCCTGCTGGTGGGTGGCGATTTTAACTGTGTACGAGATGGAGAACACCGGCAGGGTGGGGATTTTAATCGAAAAATTGACCGTACTTCTTACCTGCTCAAGAATTTTATTGGTGATTTTAAATTGAAAGATTGCTGGAGGGAACTCTTGCCTGCAGACCCAGGCCCCACCTGGTCCAATGGAAGAGTGAGCTCCAGAATTGATTTTATTTTCACTTCTAACAGTTTTATTCCCAAAAAATGTTTGCTTTTAACAAATATTTTATCTGATCACAAGCTCCTTTCGGTGCACTTGGAGCTAGAGGGGGAGCAAAAAGCTTGTAGGGGTCCCTGGAGACTAAACACCACGCTCCTGGAGGACCCCATCATTAAAGAGGAGTTTGTGCGGACCTACCAGTGTTGGCAGTCCCATAGAGCGCCCAGTCAGCCTATGCTACACTGGTGGGAGGGCATTAAACCCAAAATCAGAGCTTTTTTTATTCGAGCAGGTAAGAAGAAAGCAAAAGAGAAAAAACAATGGTTTTATGTTCTTAATAAACGTTTACATGTACTTTTTAAATTGAAGGAGATTGGTATGGATGTTGATGATGATATCTTAAATCTTAAAGCTGAAATAAAACATGCCATAGAAGAGAAAGGGAAACAAATAATTTTTAATTCACATGTAAAGCACCTCGAGGATGGCGAGAAGTGTTCCCGGTTCTTCTTCAAAAAGGTAATGGATAAACGAGATGTCATTTTAAACCTTGAAGGAGAAACCACTATGGTCGGCATTTTAAATTCTGCTTTTAATTTCTACCAATCTCTTTTTAACAAGAAAAATATTGATCCTTCCTTTTTAGAACATGTTCTTAATTCCCTTGATGCCAAGCTAGATATTTTAGACCAGGAAGTTTTATCCCGTAATATTACCTTGGAGGAACTTTTATTTGCTTTTAAAAGTTTTTCTAATGGGAAAGCTCCTGGGGAAGATGGTCTGCCCATCGAATTTTATCATGCTTTTTGGGAAATTTTAAAGAATGACATGTTTTTATTGTATAAGGAAGTTTTTATTGCTGAAGAGCTGCCCCCTTCCTGGAGGAGGGGGATTGTGTCCTTAATTTTTAAAAAAGGTGAGAAGGACCAGTTAAAAAACTGGCGTCCTATTACTCTTTTAAACGTTGATTGTAAAATTTTAGCTAAACTAATAACAATCCGTTTTAAACCTTTTATTCATAAATTAATCCATCCAAACCAGGTATGTGGGGTACCTGGGAGGTCAATTACTGAGTCCCTGAATATTTTACGTGACATCATTTGGTATTTTAAAGAAAGGGGTCAAAGTCTTGCTATTTTATCCTTAGATTTCGAGAAGGCTTTTGACCGGGTCTCCCATGAATATCTTTTTATGGTTCTTAAAAAGATGGCTGTTCCTGAAATTATTTTAACACGTATTAAGCTTTTATATCGATCCTGTTTTAGCCAAATTTCTATCAACGGATTTTTAACTAAAGGTGTTCCTCTTTTATCAGGGGTGAAACAGGGGTGCCCGTTGTCTCCGCTTCTTTTTATTTGTGCCATAGAACCTCTGTTCACCCTAATAAGAGATGATAAAGTCATCAGAGGCGTGCCCATACCTGGAGGAAGGGGGAACCAGGTAAAAATCCTAGGCTATATGGATGACGCCACCATCCTATGCCCAGACGCCGCTTCTATGAGAAGGGCATTGAGGAACACCGGCTTTTTTTGTGAAGCCTCTGGTTTTAAATTAAACGTTGATAAATGTGACTGTTTTTATACTGGTGTATGGGATTCCTCTGTGACACCAGGAGTTAACATGCAGCAGGATCAGATAAAAATTTTAGGAATTGTTTTTAATCAAGAAAACGATGGGAGACCCAATTGGGATTCAGTAATTGCCAAAATGGAAAAAAAGGTTTTAATGTGGAATTTGAGAAATCTCACCATGGAGGGAAAAGTTTTAATAATTAAATCTGTTTTATTACCTATAATGCTCTATGTAGCTATGGTTTTCCCTCCAACAATTTTATATATTAAAAAAGTGACCAGGATCTGTTTTATGTTTTTATGGGGTTCCAAAATGGAAAAACTAAAACGTGATTTTATGTACAGATGTAAGGACAATGGCGGGAGAGATGTTCCTAACCTTTTTAACTTCTTTTACATTAAATACTTTTGCTTCTGTTTTAAAATGTATAATTCTGATGGTATTTTTAGCTACTTTTTAAAGTATGCTACGGGCATGATTTTTAAACGATGGTTTCGTGTCCCTTTGAATTCTCCTGTGCTTCTGTGTCCCCCAAAACAATATGCGGTGCTCGAAAAAACTGTCAGGCTCCTAGGTCTCCAAGAATTGGGGCCTGACATATTGGGGGACCAGAAAAAAGTGTCACTCTCCTGTAGGTGGCAGGAAGATACACTGGCAGTTTCAAATTTCTCACAGGCAAGGTCCAAGGTGGTGTGGCGGAACGTTTTCGGGAAATTTATGGCAAATGTGCACAGGGACCTTGCCTGGGCAATCGTTCACCAGTGCCTCCCTACCCGTGAATTCCAGCATAGGCGAGGACTGGTGGCGAGAGCCAAGTGCCCGTAATGCACCTGTTTTGGAACTGCCCATATGCACAGGAGGTTTGGAGGAAGGTAGGCCCATTGCTGAAATGGGCCTGCGGTCTTAAAGATCTTAAATTTGAATACGTGTTTTATGGTCTTTTTAACTGCCCAAGTTTTAAACAGCAAATGGTCTGTTGGATCATTTTAAACTGTTTTAAGAATGCCATCTGGAAGGTTAGGAACATTCTGCTTTTTAAACATGATTTTATTGACGTTAAAAATTGTGTGAAATATGCCCTAAGTGAAATGTATATTTATTATCTTAGGGACAAAAAGCAGCTAGGGGTAAAAGAAGCAACATCCATGTGGTGTTTGCAAATGTGGAATACCATAACATTGTAAATAAAAATGGTTTTATTCTTTTATGTCTTTTATGCCCTGTACAAATTTTATCCTGCTATTGTTCTGTACTTTTATTATAACATCTGTATTACTGGTCTTATTATTATTCTTTTGTATTCATTTAAATGTATGAATATTTATGTATTATGCCATTGATTTTATCTTGTGGTTTCAATTCTTAAAAAAAAGTCTGTAAAATATATTATTTTTGCCAATAAAAAACTTTGTTGAAACCTTATCTGTTCTTATCAGTTTAATATCTGATACGTCCCCTATCTGGGGACCATATATTAAATGGATTTTTAGAACAGGGAGATGGAAATAGAGCTTGCTCTGTCCACTCCACGCATTGACCTGGTATTGCAGTATTTCCAGGACCGGTGCACCCTTTCCTTATGTGTTGACTAAAATCAGATTCCAAAAGTGTTTTTTGTGTTTGCCATTGTTTCTGTCTTTCTGAAGGGATCTCCCCTTTTAATCCCATTATTTCAACACCTGTTGGACAATGCATGAGTGATAATGAGCTAATTGATTAAATGCAATTAATGAATACATTGCCACCTCTTGTTTTGTGTCGTCTGTGTGTCTGTGTTTCCGGCATTTCACATTGGAACAGCTCATTCACCTTCCTTGTCTTCTCTCCGCCCTCCCTTTTAGGTAAGTTAAAGAGCTGCACCTGAGCCAGCCACTGATTGATGCAGCACCACAGTCAAATAGTGGAGTGGAGTAGGGGAACAGCAAACAGCCATTAAAGCCGCCCGCCCGCCCGCCACAATGGACCTACCTGTGTACACTAGATGGATGTGATGGAATGTACTGTCGTCCCTACATTTCAAGAAGGAGTAAGAATTGCAGTTGCAACAAAGCCTTGCTTGCCTACAAAGAGAGCAGCAATTTGGATTTGTTACTATGTTACCTAGAAGAATAACAAACTGTGCAAGGATGGAGGTTGTAGGAGCAAGGAGAAGTTGTCTGTAAAGTTGGTGGATGCTTATTTTCCATTTTGCAGTCCCTTGTCTCCCTCTTGTGGCCTCCTGGAGGCAACTAGCTGTGCAAAAAAAGACAGCCTGGCGGCCGGCTGTTGCAGTGTTGCCCTCTCAGGCAACACTGAGTGACTGACTGAGCCGCACCGTCTTATATAAAGTTCAGACGGAACTTTGCACGTGTCATAGTGGAGCCCTGAGGAGCCAGAGCCAGCTTTCTGACATCATAATGGGGCCTCAGAGATAAAAGCCTGGGCCCAGGCAGTGTTGGTCAGTGCTGCTCAGCAGGCAGCACTGGACTGGACTGGATTACAGCTGATACAAGGTGTGAAGGAACAAGGGGTGGCTGTGGGCATGCACTGGCTGCCGCTGCCAGTGTTTATCTGCATGGCAGCAGGGCATTTGGGCGTTGCCAGGAAGGCGTTTTTATGTAGATTCCTCCTCTTTCAGCACTGCATTGTGGTGCAAGCAAAAGAAGCAAATCCTGTCTGGCTTCCTCTCCGGCCTTTATTCACCTCCCGTGTAGCTGTGAGTGTGTGAGCCTGCAGGGCCCCATGGAATTGCCTAGAAGTAGGCTGAATCGCTGCAAGGGCTGAACAGCAGTATCGGGCAGGCTCGGGCAACGCGCGGCCCGTTCGGGTTATCGCTTCTCGGCCTTCTGGCTGAGATCAAGTGTAGTGCTGGTTACTTGTAGTCAGTGCTGCCTGGTCTTAGTTGGGAGGTGCTCAGGTACCCTCTCTTTCGGCCTCGGGGGATCGTCCAGGTTCGCCTGGACTTCACCCCCGTGCTGCTATTTGGGAGAGAGGCTTAGTCCTGAGCAACGAGTTGCGATCCACATATCCCCCGTGTAGGCTTCGGCCGAAAAGGGGAAAAGCTGCGTAGACGTTACGTCACCAACGGGTGGCGTAACTTTCCTTGAAAACCCCTCACCATGGACGAAAGTCCTGGTGAGATACCGGCGTATGCCCGGATAAAGAATACAATCCGTGTAATTGTATCAGAAGAGAAGGCGACGACCTGCGGCCTGAAGTTCTTGGTGGAGACCGTGCTTGTTGGCATTTTCAACATTCAGAAGCGGGAGATATTGGCGGTACAAGACTATCCTAGGAGAAGAACATACGACATAACTTTTGTACAGAATGGAGTGTTCCAAGATCTGCTGGCGGCATACATGGTAAAAAACGATCCGAGACTGGACGGTATTGAATTTTACGAACATGTGTTGGACATCACTAAGATGATTGTGATAAAAATGTACTGCCCGTTTGCTGATTTAAAAGATGTGATGTCCTTTTTATCCCCCTATTTCAACAGTGTAAAATGTATTGGCAAAATAATGAACGAAGTTGGAGTTTGGACGTCAAAGTGGAGATTTTTAGTAACTTGTTATAGAGATGCCAATACAGCAGGGGGGATAATGTTGCCGCCAGCACGCTTTAAATTAGGTGATATGGCAGGAGATCTTTTTTATACAGGAATGCCTCCATTCTGTAGAAAATGTCAAAAGTACGGTCACACCAAAGAGTTCTGCGAAAGCACCTGTAGGAACTGTGGCAGCTCCGAGCACGAGGCCAAAACTTGCCCTCTGGGGAAAAGGTGTCGTTTTTGCAGCCGAGTTGGTCATCTATATGCTACTTGTCCCCACAGATCGGAACAACCCGAGGTCCGGCCGAGGCGTCCAGAGCAGCCAGCAGGCCAGATCGCCCCCGCACAAGGAGAGGAACCAAGAGGTGAAGAGGCAGATGACATGGACACCTCCAGCAGACCCCCCCAAACAGGTGACCCAAAGGAGCAAAGGCGGTTTAAGAGAAGAGCCAGTGATCAGCGGACGAAAAAGCCCCCTCAGGAAACGGAGGAGATGGGTAGTTCGGATGAAGCTGATCCGCCTGGGCCGCAGGAGATGCTGGGTCAGCCTGTACCTGAGGCAGAGGACCCGGGTGGAGCGGCAGCTAGGTCTAAGAGGCGTAGGGCGTACTCAGAGGTGGCAGCGGGGGTGCCGATGGGAGTACCTGCTAGAGCGAAAGCAGGGAAACCAGTTGACGCGCCCCCGGAAGCACCAGCTGAAGGTCTCCCCCCTTCTCGCCAGTTGGGGGAGACAAGCATAGCTACCTCTGAGGTGACAGAAGTCCCTGAAACGGCCGCGAGTGCGTTTCCTGCCCCTATCGTAGGGGAGGAGGCTGCCATACAAAATGCTCCAGAAACCTTGCCCGTGGAGTCCATCTGGGACCCATTTGCGATAAGTGCCTCAGGTATGGCGGGGGGTCAGCTGTCTGACATGAGTTCCTCTCCAATCTCCTCAACTTATACAGTCGGTTTGAAGTCGGAGGGCGATGAGAGTTCGAGTGAGGTCTCTGGTAACGCCGAGGACTGCTGAGGCCACCTCGGGTAAGATTACATAAGACTGTCTCTTTTCCCTTTTCCTCATGGCAGAGTTAGGTGGCATTTCCTTAAATGTTAGGAGCGTGCATTCCAAGACGAGAAGAGCTGCCCTGTTTGACTATCTTTCTATTTTTTCCGCCACCGTTTTTTTCCTACAGGAATGCTGTATCCCACATCGCACGAACTACAACAAATATAAGGAAGACTGGAGACTCGGACCTTCAGTGTGGTCCGGGTCTAACGATTCCAGAGCCGCAGGTGTCGCCATTTTATTTAAAGGGAACGTTTTAATTGACAGTTTTAATGAAATTTTACCAGGTAGAATTTTATTGGTCAAAGCTTTTATAGACGGTATTAGATGGCAGTTTTTAAATTTTTATGGGTCCTCGGACAAGAATGAAAGAGCTAGAATGCTAGAGATTTTACCCCTTTTTTTAAACGATTCAGAGCCACTTGTTTTAGCGGGTGATTTTAATTGTATTTTAAAGGGGGAACGCCGGTTCTCTAACTCAGTAAGCAGGAATTATGACAAAACCTCCTCATTATTAAAAGATATAGTTACTGATTTTAAACTTACTGATGTTTTTAAGAAATGTAACAGCAATTTATCTGCAGAGGCCGGCGTCACCTGGAGCAATGTGAACTGTAGCTCCAGGATCGATTTTATATTCTGCTCTTATCAAGTACTGCCTTTTAAATGTGATCTTAATCCCAATGTTTTATCTGATCATAAATTATTGTATTTTAAAGTTAAAAATGATATTGGGAAAAATACTGTCAAAAAAGCCTGGAAAATGAACGTTTCCCTTTTAGATGATCTGCAAATTTTATCTGATTTTATTACCTTTTATAAGGGCTGCAGACGGGTAAGACATCCAAATATGTCCATAGTCTCATGGTGGGAGAAAATAAAAATAAAAATAAGAGACTTTTTCATAAAAATCGGAAGGAGAAAAGCAAAAGAAAAACAGGATTTTTTTGCTAATTTGAATACCCGTCTGCAGACCCAATACAAGTTCAGAGAACAGGGTATGCAGGTGGAGGAGGAGATTATGGAGATTAGGAAGGAGATCTCCCAGTGCCTGGAGCAGAGAGGTAAGGAAATTGTCTTTCGTTCAAAAATGAAACACCTCGAGGAAAATGAGACCTGCTCCAGGTACTTTTTTAAGAAAATTAACGATAAGCATACCCTGTTAGACAATGTTGATGGAGATACAAACACTGACAATATTTTAAAAAAGGTACACAGATTTTATGCGGATCTTTTTAATATAAAGCTTGTTAATGTTGATTTGATGAACGACTCATTGAAGGAGGTTGACGCTGTTTTAAATCCTGTCTCCAAAGATTTTTTATTACAGGATATTACGGAACAGGAGATTTTAGATACAATCAAGAGTTTTAAAACAGGTAAAGTCCCTGGCCCTGATGGTATACCCATAGAGTTTTATGTCACATTTTATGGAGTTTTAAAAGAGGATCTCTATTCCCTTTTTACTCAAGTTTTTAGAACAAAAGCCCTCCCGGGGTCCTGGAAGAAAGGTGAGGTGTCCCTGCTTTATAAAAAGGGGGACAAAACAGATATTAAAAACTGGAGGCCTATCACCTTACTAAACGCAGACTACAAAATAATGGCCAAGATTTGCGCGAATAGGCTAAAGGCTGTTATAGAGAAAATCGTCCACTCCAACCAAGTCTGTGGGATACCTGGGAGGAGCATATGGGACAATTTAAACCTTTTAAAAGATGCTATTGGTGATACGAAGGAGAGAAAAGGCAGATTGGCGGTTTTATCCATAGATTTCGAGAAAGCCTTTGATAGAGTATCACATTTTTATCTTTTTAAGGTTTTAGAGAAGATGGGTATACCAGAAGGTTTTTTACAGTCTCTGAAGGCCTTTTATGAAAATTGTACGAGCAAGATTTTAGTAAAGGGTTTTAAGACACAGGATGTCCTTTTAAACTCCGGAGTGAAGCAGGGGTGTCCCTTGTCCCCACTACTTTTTATATGTGCGATCGAGCCTCTACTCTGCAGATTGAGGAATGACAGGCAGATATGTGGAGTCCCCCTGTCGGGCGGGGGGGGACTAGAGGCAAAAGTAGTGGGGTACATGGATGATGTCGCGGTCCTGTGCAGGGACGCCCCGTCACTGCAAAAAGCATTACAACAGATATACCAATTTTGCTGCTCCTCCGGTTTTAAAGTCAATTTTAATAAAAGTAATATTTTAAATATTGGCAATATGATTTTACAGGACATTCCAGTCCCTGTGTCGGAGTCTGTACAGATTTTAGGGGTCTCCTTCAATGAGTCAAACAATGGTTTTATCAGTTGGGACTTGGTGGCACAAAAAGTTAATAAGAAAATTTGTTTATGGAATCTTAGAAAACTGACAATGGAGGGAAAAATTTTAATCACAAAAATGGTGATTTTACCAATTTTATTATATCTAAGTATGGTTTTCCCTCCCCCTGATATTTTATTAAAAAAGATTACCAAGGCATGTTTTACATTTTTTTGGAATTCTAGGATGGAGAAGCTCAGGAGAGAAAAAGTGATGTTGCCAAAGCTAATGGGTGGTAAAGATTTTCCAAATATAAAAGCATTTCTTTTAATCCATTTTTTTACACTGTGTCTTAATACTGTTTTTAAGGAACACTACTGGTCTTATTTTATCCGTTTTAACACTGGCTATTTTATGAGGAGGTACGGATGGTTCTCTACGGTTTTAAGCTCGCCATATGCTTTTAACCTGCCAGACCAGTATAAGATTTTAGAAAAAATAGTGAACCTTTTTAACCTAAAAGACAAAAGAATAGAAGATGTAAAAAATAGTAAATATGTTTTAAAGGAAATAAAAGAAAATGTTTTAATAGCCCCCATTAGCAATTTTAATGAAAACAAGTGCAAATTCATCTGGAGCATGGTTAATGCTAAATTCATTTTTAATTCACAGAAGGATCTGGCCTGGAGCTGCGCCCACGAGTGTCTTCCATGCCGGGCATTCCAGCATCGAAGGGGACTGACCAACTCGGCTGCGTGTTCAAGGGGAGGATGCCGCGATGACGAGACAGTCTTACATCTTTTTTGGCAATGTTATTTTTCTCAACTAATATGGACAAAAATCCTCCCCTTGATGAAGAAGATAACCGGAATAAAGAAAATTACAAGCGAAGGCGTATTTTACGGATGTCTGGAGTGCCCAACAAGGACTCAGAGAATTATGGCATGGAAGATTACTAACTGCGTTAAAGCAGCTCTGTGGGCGGCCAGGAATATTCTTTTATTCAAACATGAAATTTTATCTGTGAATGATGTTTTAGGAATTTGTTTTTATGAAATGCATAAATATTATCTTTTAGACAAAAAATTATCTCCTGTTTTAAGTAGAAAATGGTTTTTTAGTGAATGGAATTCTATAATATGATGCCACCAAGTGCCCTTTTATAAATTGTATGATTTTAATCTGACAATTTGTATTTATTTTTTAACCATTGTTGTAAAATTTGAATCTCTGTAAAAATGTTGAAAAATGTTGATTTATTGTAAAACCTGAAAAATTTTAAATAAACGGTTACCCCCAAAGTTGGGGTAGTCAACTTAAAAAAATCTGTTCTTATCAGTTTAATATCTGATACGTCCCCTATCTGGGGACCATATATTAAATGGATTTTTAGAACAGGGAGATGGAAATAGAGCTTGCTCTGTCCACTCCACGCATTGACCTGGTATTGCAGTATTTCCAGGACCGGTGCACCCTTTCCTTATGTGTTGACTAAAATCAGATTCCAAAAGTGTTTTTTGTGTTTGCCATTGTTTCTGTCTTTCTGAAGGGATCTCCCCTTTTAATCCCATTATTTCAACACCTGTTGGACAATGCATGAGTGATAATGAGCTAATTGATTAAATGCAATTAATGAATACATTGCCACCTCTTGTTTTGTGTCGTCTGTGTGTCTGTGTTTCCGGCATTTCACATTGGAACAGCTCATTCACCTTCCTTGTCTTCTCTCCGCCCTCCCTTTTAGGTAAGTTAAAGAGCTGCACCTGAGCCAGCCACTGATTGATGCAGCACCACAGTCAAATAGTGGAGTGGAGTAGGGGAACAGCAAACAGCCATTAAAGCCGCCCGCCCGCCCGCCAGCCACAATGGACCTACCTGTGTACACTAGATGGATGTGATGGAATGTACTGTCGTCCCTACATTTCAAGAAGGAGTAAGAATTGCAGTTGCAACAAAGCCTTGCTTGCCTACAAAGAGAGCAGCAATTTGGATTTGTTACTATGTTACCTAGAAGAATAACAAACTGTGCAAGGATGGAGGTTGTAGGAGCAAGGAGAAGTTGTCTGTAAAGTTGGTGGATGCTTATTTTCCATTTTGCAGTCCCTTGTCTCCCTCTTGTGGCCTCCTGGAGGCAACTAGCTGTGCAAAAAAAGACAGCCTGGCGGCCGGCTGTTGCAGTGTTGCCCTCTCAGGCAACACTGAGTGACTGACTGAGCCGCACCGTCTTATATAAAGTTCAGACGGAACTTTGCACGTGTCATAGTGGAGCCCTGAGGAGCCAGAGCCAGCTTTCTGACATCATAATGGGGCCTCAGAGATAAAAGCCTGGGCCCAGGCAGTGTTGGTCAGTGCTGCTCAGCAGGCAGCACTGGACTGGACTGGATTACAGCTGATACAAGGTGTGAAGGAACAAGGGGTGGCTGTGGGCATGCACTGGCTGCCGCTGCCAGTGTTTATCTGCATGGCAGCAGGGCATTTGGGCGTTGCCAGGAAGGCGTTTTTATGTAGATTCCTCCTCTTTCAGCACTGCATTGTGGTGCAAGCAAAAGAAGCAAATCCTGTCTGGCTTCCTCTCTGGCCTTTATTCACCTCCCGTGTAGCTGTGAGTGTGTGAGCCTGCAGGGCCCCATGGAATTGCCTAGAAGTAGGCTGAATCGCTGCAAGGGCTGAACAGCAGTATCGGGCAGGCTCGGGCAACACGCGGCCCGTTCGGGTTATCGCTTCTCGGCCTTTTGGCTAAGCTCAAGTAGTTTAGTCACTAGGCAGTCCAGAACCAGGACAGTAGCCCCTTCGGCCTTGTGGCATCGGCGATTTATCGTCTTAAGCCACATGCTGCTATAGGGGGGGTGAATCCTGCTGTATGGATATTTAAGAAGGGATCGCAGGATTGACTCTATGGAGGAAATCTCTGTTCTTTATTGCCCTTAGGAACTGCGGATCATGTTGAAGGACCGAGGGGATTTGCCGGCTTCGGTGCGGCTGCGAAACACCATTCGTATTCGGATACAGGAAGGATATCGGGAGAAGATCAACGATCATTACATCTTTGAGAAGATTTTGCTGGGTCATCTTGCTTTTCAACCGGAGGAACTGCTGTGTTTCCAGGATTTTTCCAGGTCTGGTTTTTTTGATCTAACCTTCTATGCAATTGGGAACTGTCATAATTTATACCAACGTTATCAAAAATTTGAAAAACATGCGGATTTTGAAGGGATAAAATTGGAATTCCTTTATATGCATGAGGAAGTGCTTCTAACTGTGCACGTTTTTAACCCTTACATTGATGACGATGATATTACAAGTTTTCTCTTGAGATACTGTGCAAGGGTGAGATACCTGAAGAAATTGACCAATAAGTGGGGAGTATGGAATGGCAAGAGGCAGTACGTGGTGGTCTTTAAAGAAGATCCTGGAGATCCTAGAGGTCGGAGAACTCCACCAGCTTTCTTCTCCCTGGGTAAGAGCAGAGGATGTTTGTTCTATAGAGGTCAATCTTATTACTGCAGGAATTGTATGTCATATGGACACTTACAAGAGAGTTGCCCATCTGGCCAAAAATGTTCAAATTGCAACAGTGCGGAACATACTACCAGAGGATGCCCCAAGTTAGAAAAAACCTGTGATTTATGCGGGAAGGATGACCATTTGTTTGGGGCATGTCCAGCAAGGGTGAAAAAGAAAACATATGCGGAAGCAGCAAAAAGCGGTCCCTCTGAGCCATCTATGACCACAATACAAACCTCCATTCAACAGGACATAGAAGACATTCTAACAGAGAATAATTTTTTGGACATCCTAAGCAGCAGTAATTTACCTCCAAATTTACCGGTTGAGCAGGAGATATCAAGTGGAGAAAGTCCGGAGGTTGTTGCCTCTGGGGGGGGAAACCCCCTTGGAGGCAGCCTTGTTTCTTCTTTCCTTACAGGTGCGGTCCAGCAGGAGGAGGGTCCGGCTACGAAGAGGAAGAAGAGTCCAAACAGAGAGGCGTCACAAAGCCAGGAGTCCAGTAAAGAGGAGAATCAGCAAGGAAAAAGAGAAGCTCCAGAAGAGAAGATCATTGTGGAGGAGGAAGAGGGGGACGAGATGGATAAAACCGTGTGTCTTAAAAGGCCAGGAGGAAAGAAAGGCAAAGGGGAGGGAAGATGTAAAAAGAAAGCCTTACAGGAGTCTGATGGAGAGGGTGAACCTGTCACCCTTCGGAGGATGTGTAGTAGTGACTCAGGAACATGAGTGCACTAAAATGTTTCTCCTTAAATGTAAGGAGTATTAAAGGAAAGGTGAGAAGAGCAGCAGGTTTAAGTTATTTGGGTTCTATGCCGGCAGATATTTTGTTTTTACAGGAATGTGGCATAGGTTTTGATGTGGACATTAAGCCATTAGAAAAGGAATGGACTAAAGGGCCTTCAGTATGGTCCACTGGTCTAGATAATAGATCAGCAGGTATTTGTATTTTGTTTAACAGCCCAGATTGGGAAACTTTAAGTTTTCAGGAAATTATACCTGGACGTTTGCTTTACGTAACTGCTGTTCTGCACAAAAAAGTTTTCCGTTTCTTTAATATTTATGCACCTCCCGGGAAAAAAGGGAGGGTGGAGCTTTTGGAAGCACTTTCTCTCTTTGTTCCAGATGCGAGACCAACAATTATCTGCGGTGATTTCAACACTGTCCTGGACAAAAGAGATCGGAAGAGGAAAAGGGACCAAGAAGACACTAAAGAGGACATTGCTAGTAAAGTACTGAGAACTTTGGTATCTGATACAAATCTAACAGACGCATGGGTCTCGTGTAAGGCAGGTGATGCTGGGTACACATGGTCAAATGGACAAACCAGCTCACGTATAGATTATGTGTTTGTGTCAAAAAATGTAACAATTATTGATTGTAAGTTAGAGGATAATGTATTTTCAGACCATCATGGGTTATTAGTTGAAATAGGTTTTGAAGGAGGTTTAGAATGTGGAAGAGGGTTCTGGAAGCTAAACAGACTTCTTTTAGAAGACCAGAGAGTAGTAGAAAGTTTTTCTAATATGTTTTTTAAGTTTAAGTTTTCCAGAATCAAATATACGTCCAGTCTTTGCTGGTGGCTACGTGTTAAAAAAGACATTAAAAATTTCTTCAAAAAGTGGGGACGGAAGATCGCCGCAGAAAAAAGAGAAGAGCTACATGGTGTAGTTTTTAAACTTCGGGCCCTACAGGCTGCAAAAGAAAGGGGTTATGATGTGGAGGAAAGGATCTCCTTTCTTAAAATGGAAAGGGAGAAAAAAATTAAGGAGAATGGTAAAAAAATTATTTTTGGTACTAAAACAAAATGGGTTGAAGAAGGAGAGAAATGTTCAAGTTATTTCTTTAAAAAAATTAAGAAGAAGGAAAAAATGATCTCTTTAAAATATGGAGATGGGTATGTGGAGAATACCCAGGGGATGCTTAAAGTGGCAAGCAACTTTTATGCATCTCTATTTTCACAGGAGAGAAGAGATAATAGTTGTGTTAATCAATTTCTAAATGTTTTAGATTCTAATCTGACGGAGGAAGACTGTAAAGGCCTACTGGAGGAGGTAACAGAAGAGGAAATTTTGGATACTTTAAAAAGCTTTGGTAAAAACAAAACCCCTGGAGTAGATGGGCTGACATATGAATTTTATATAAAGTTTTGGGATATTATAAAAGAGGAGGTTACCTTGATATGCAGAGATATTTTAAAGGAGTCCTCTGTACCCTCTAGCCTTCAGGAGGGGGTTATTACTTTGTTATTTAAAGGAGGTGACAAGCAGGACATTGGAAACTGGAGGCCGATAACTTTATTAAATTGTGATATGAAACTAGCGGCAAAAATTTTGGCCAATAGAATGAAAAAGGTCATTCACAAGGTAATAGGTGAGGACCAATCCTGTGCAGTACCTGGGAGATGCATTGCCCAGAGCTTGTCAGTACTGAGAGATGCGTTACTGTATAGTACAGACAGGAAACAAGCAGTTTGTTTATTAAGTCTTGATTTCAAAAAAGCTTATGATTCAGTTAACCAGTCCTTTTTATTTCAGGTCTTGGAGAAAATGGGGTTTCCGACCGGTTTTGTTAATAAAATTAAAACCCTATATAAGGGAGCATATAGTACTGTTGAAATTAATGGTATGTTTAGTGAAGGGGTGCCACTCTTGTGTGGAGTAAGGCAGGGGTGCCCTCTTTCACCAATCCTCTTTATTTGTGCTTTGGAGCCATTTTTAATAACCTTGAGGAATGATAAGATTATCAGAGGAATTTTTTTGCCTGGGTCTAATGGAGATCAAGTGAAATGCATTGCATATATGGATGATGTTAATATTGTTGCATCTACAGGCACAAGTGTACAGCGAGTCATCCTTTGGTCAAGAATGTTTGAAGGTGCCGCAGGGTTAGTACTTAATATTAACAAATGTGCTTGTATGACATTGGGTGCATTTCAGCAAGAACTGCCAGACCAGATAAAATTATCTGATAAAATAAAAGTCCTTGGGATTTGGTTCAATAAAGAGGTCTCAGGAGAGGAAAGTTGGGAGATGGTCAAAACTAAAATGCAAAATAAAGTAAATTTTTGGAAATTAAGGGATCTCTCCATGGAAGGTAAAGTTTTGGTAATCAAAGCAGAACTTTTGCCGGTCATTTTATTTGTGGGCCTTGTATTTCCCATGAATAATTTATGGTTAAAAAGACTTAAAAAAGTTTTATTCTTTTTTCTTTGGAGCTCGCAGATGGAAAAACTATCCAGAGACAAGGTATGCAGAGAAAAAAGGCAAGGAGGCAAGAGTATGCCTGATCTTGATATGTTCATTTACTTGAAATTTTTCAGCTTCGTGATAAAATGTGTGTTATCCAATACAAAATGTGGTATGTGGACATTATTCTTCACAGGTTATGTCCTGCAGAAATATTCATGGGTAAAGTTGGAGTTACACAGACCTTATGCTCTGATTCTCCCCAAGTTTTACGAGGTGGTGGAAAAAATTGTAGTGCAGTTTAAACTACAGCATGTAAACATTGAGGTGTTAAAAGATCAGAGAAAGCTAACATATTACGTGCAGCAAAAGAAAATTACATTACCAATCGAACGGTATCCAGTTGCAGTAGCCAAACAAATTTGGAAAAATGTGTCTGCTAATTGTTTATTTAACCCCTTAACGCCGAAGGACGGATATATCCGTCCTCAGCAGCTGCTAGTTCGCGCAAGAGGACGGATATATCCGTCCTGTGATCGCGCGGGTACTGACAGTTTACCCACGCGATCAGCGGCAGGAGCACGGCTGTTATACACAGCCTGGCTCCTGCTGCAACTGCCGGAATCGAAGCACGCGCCGATTCCGGCAGTTTAACCCATTAAATGCCGCTGTCAACAGTGACAGCGGCATTTAATGTGTTTGACAGAGGGGGGAACTCCCTCTGTCTCCCGATCGGCGCCCCCGCAAACAAATCGCGGGTCGCCGTCGGGTTTCCATGACAGCCGGGGGTCTAACAAAGACCCCCAGGTCTGTCTTCAGCATCTGCCTGTTAGGCGATGCCGGAGGCATGACCTAATAGGTTGCCTGTCAGTTTTACACTGACAGGCAATAATGCTTTGGTATACGAAGTATACCAAAGCATTATATATGCGATCGGCACATCGCATAGTGAAGTCCCCTGGTGGGACTAAAAAAAAAAAAGTAAAACCGTTAAATAAAGTTTGTGAAAAAAAAAATAAAAAAAATTACAGTCAAAGTCAAATAAAACTACTTTTTTGCCCCAAAAAGTGGTTTTATTTAATAAAACGGTCAAAACAAATCACACATACACATATATGGTATCCCCGCGATCGTAACAACTTGACCAATAAAATGAACACATTAATTAAACCGCCGGATGAACGGCGTCCAAAGAAAACGCAAAAAACAACGGCAAAATTCTCTCTTTTCTCCCATTCCCCCCATAAAAAATAAAATAAAAGTTCATCTATAAGTCCTATGTACCCCAAAATAGTACTAATGAAAACTACACATTGTCCCGCAAAAATCAATCCCACGTACGGCCACATCGACGGAAAAATAAAAAAATTACGCCTCTTGGAACGCGGCGATGCAAAAACAAGTAATTTTTTTCTAAAAGGGTTTTTATTGTGCAAACGTAGAAAAAACATATAAAACCTTTACACATTTGGTATCCCTGTAATCGTGCCGACCCATAGAATAAAGTTAACATGTTATTTACGCTGCATAGTAAACGGCGTAAATTTATGTAAATTTATAACGTGAAAATTAATGCTGGAATAGCTGCTTATTTTCAATTCTCTCCTAAAATAAAGTTAATAAAAGTTAATCAATATGTTATAAGCATCTAAAAATGGTACAATTACAAAATACAACTCGTCCCGCAAAAAACAAGCCCTTATACGGCTATGTCGACGGAATAAAAAAAGAGTTACGACTCTTGGAATGCGACCGTGGAAAAACAAAAAATAATCCTTGGTCATTAACGTGCAAAATGGCCCGGTCATTAAGGGGTTAATCCGCAGAAGGATCTAGCCTGGGCAGCAGTGCATCAGTGTGTCCCTGTTAGGGATTTTCAGCATAATAGGGGTTTAGTTAGATCAGCCAAATGTCCCAGAAGCCATTGTGGTGAGTCAGAAACTGTGGAACATCTACTATGGGCGTGTAAATATGCAAATGACGTCTGGGAGAAAGCATCTAGCTTCATAAAGGAGGTTGGTAAGGTGCAGACTATTGGTTACAAACAGGTACTATATGGAGTCTCCTTAAATCTAATGAGATGTGAAAACCGAGTCGCTTGGCAAGTGATAAATTCTGTGAAAGATGCATTGTGGAAAGCAAGAAACATCGCTCTCTTTAAAAGAGAAGAGATTACTCCCAGAGATTGTATTAAATTGGTGGTTGCTAACATGTACATCTATTTTCTGTTGGATTGTAAAAAATCGCAAAGTAATGCTGTGAATTTGTGGAAAGTTGAGCAGTGGTCAAATTATTTCCAGATTTAATTGACTTTCTATTTTTCTGTTTTTCAGAATATCAGCCTCATGGACAGCCTTAAAGGGAAAGGAACATTGTAAAGGGAAAGATATGAGGATATCTGGTGTTATGGCTAGATGTAATGCTATTGTGTAGAAGTGTAATTCAATTACATTGTAATATTTTTGTGTTATGAGGAATATCATATGATTCTGATTGTATTGTGTTTTTTTTTTGTGGTATTTCTATTGTATTATGGTTTTGTGATATATTTGTAAAATTTTGTGAAGTTTTGTGTATTTTTTGTGTGAGATGTATAAATTGTATTGTGTTTCTCAATAAAAAGATAAAAAAAAAATCTGTTCTTATCAGTTTAATATCTGATACGTCCCCTATCTGGGGACCATATATTAAATGGATTTTTAGAACAGGGAGATGGAAATAGAGCTTGCTCTGTCCACTCCACGCATTGACCTGGTATTGCAGTATTTCCAGGACCGGTGCACCCTTTCCTTATGTGTTGACTAAAATCAGATTCCAAAAGTGTTTTTTGTGTTTGCCATTGTTTCTGTCTTTCTGAAGGGATCTCCCCTTTTAATCCCATTATTTCAACACCTGTTGGACAATGCATGAGTGATAATGAGCTAATTGATTAAATGCAATTAATGAATACATTGCCACCTCTTGTTTTGTGTCGTCTGTGTGTCTGTGTTTCCGGCATTTCACATTGGAACAGCTCATTCACCTTCCTTGTCTTCTCTCCGCCCTCCCTTTTAGGTAAGTTAAAGAGCTGCACCTGAGCCAGCCACTGATTGATGCAGCACCACAGTCAAATAGTGGAGTGGAGTAGGGGAACAGCAAACAGCCATTAAAGCCGCCCGCCCGCCCGCCACAATGGACCTACCTGTGTACACTAGATGGATGTGATGGAATGTACTGTCGTCCCTACATTTCAAGAAGGAGTAAGAATTGCAGTTGCAACAAAGCCTTGCTTGCCTACAAAGAGAGCAGCAATTTGGATTTGTTACTATGTTACCTAGAAGAATAACAAACTGTGCAAGGATGGAGGTTGTAGGAGCAAGGAGAAGTTGTCTGTAAAGTTGGTGGATGCTTATTTTCCATTTTGCAGTCCCTTGTCTCCCTCTTGTGGCCTCCTGGAGGCAACTAGCTGTGCAAAAAAAGACAGCCTGGCGGCCGGCTGTTGCAGTGTTGCCCTCTCAGGCAACACTGAGTGACTGACTGAGCCGCACCGTCTTATATAAAGTTCAGACGGAACTTTGCACGTGTCATAGTGGAGCCCTGAGGAGCCAGAGCCAGCTTTCTGACATCATAATGGGGCCTCAGAGATAAAAGCCTGGGCCCAGGCAGTGTTGGTCAGTGCTGCTCAGCAGGCAGCACTGGACTGGACTGGATTACAGCTGATACAAGGTGTGAAGGAACAAGGGGTGGCTGTGGGCATGCACTGGCTGCCGCTGCCAGTGTTTATCTGCATGGCAGCAGGGCATTTGGGCGTTGCCAGGAAGGCGTTTTTATGTAGATTCCTCCTCTTTCAGCACTGCATTGTGGTGCAAGCAAAAGAAGCAAATCCTGTCTGGCTTCCTCTCCGGCCTTTATTCACCTCCCGTGTAGCTGTGAGTGTGTGAGCCTGCAGGGCCCCATGGAATTGCCTAGAAGTAGGCTGAATCGCTGCAAGGGCTGAACAGCAGTATCGGGCAGGCTCGGGCAACGCGCGGCCCGTTCGGGTTATCGCTTCTCGGCCTTTTGGCTAAGATCAGAGTTTATTGCTCTGGTCTTGGTCAGGGGGTGCGGGTTTTCCCTTGGGAGGAACCAGAGTGGTGATCGTTCTGTGATCGTGGATCGGCAGGTATAGTCAGCATGGATGCAGCAAGGACAACACCAGTGGAGAGAACCATTCGAATTAAGGTAGACCCAAGTGATTTTGGTAAGAACACCATTGAATTTGTTGGAAGGAAGCTGGTGGTCGACATGGCAGGTATCCCTCTTTATAAATTATTCTGTGTGCAAGAAAACAGAAAGCAAGGATTGTATGATGTGTCCTTTCAAGAAGAAAATGACTGTTTAAATTTCTATGAAGCCTTAAAAGTGAATGCTAACTGTGAGGTTTTGAAAAATGTCTCTTTTGTGCCTCTATTTGCTATGGGAGAGAGGGTACTATTTGTACACGTCTTCAACCCATTTACCCAGCTGGACTTAATCAAGAACTTTCTGAGTTTATATTGCACCAGTGTGAAAGGGGGAACCAAAATGACCAGCTCATTGAAAGTGTTCAATGGAACTTATACATTTTTCGTCCAGTTTAAGCTGGACCCGGATTGTATTGGTGGAGTTAAGAGCCCTCCATTGTCCTTTTCCATTGCTGGCTATAGAGGATATTTGTATTATCAAAATATGCCAAAATTTTTCCGGTTCTGTCACCAGTTTGGTCACACTAAGGAGTGCTGCCCTGGGGTGAAGGTGTGCAAGAATTGTAAGATGGCTGGACATGAGGCAGGTGCATGTATGGAACCCCGATCGTGTGATCTGTGTGGTGAAGTGGGGCACCTGTATAGAGATTGCCCAGTGGGCAAGAAGAGAAAGGAGAAGGAGAAAGAGGAAAAGGAAAGAGAGGCACAGAGACAGAAGAATATCCAGAAGCAAGAGGAAGCCAATGAGAGGTTAAGGATAGAAAGGGAGGTGGAGGAGCAAAGGCAGAAAGAAATCCTTGTTGCAATATTGGCTGAGGCTGAGCGAGATAGCACGCAGGTGCAGGCAATTGAGGAAACTTTCATTGAGGACATGCCAAGCCCTGTGGTAGAAGAATCTCAGAGGATATCAGAATGGTCTTCCTCTGGAGTGTTGAGTCCAGTGAGAGAAGTGGAGATGTCTTTTCGCCCACAGAGAGTGGGGAACTTTCCAAAAAAACAGAGAATTGAAGTGGTGGAGACGCAAAGTGTGGAGACGGCGAACGCCTTTCAGGCATTGTTTGAGCCGAACATGGAGTATGAGACTAGTGAAGAAAACTCTCCCGGGCCTTTAACCCGGAAAGTTTGAGGGTTCTGCTTTGTGTTTTTTCACCTTTTTCTGCCTAGGGCAGTTATAAAATGTCGTTTAAAATTTTGTCTTCCAATGTCCGGGTGTTTAAAAACCGGGCCAGGAGAGCAGCCATTTTGGAGGAATTGTCTTTCAGTGGAGCAGATTTAATTTGTGTGCAGGAGTGTGGGATATAGTATATAGTTAAGCAGGAGGAGTGGGGTTTTGGTGCAGCAATATGGTCATGTTCTAGTCACAATAGAAATGATGGTGTGGGGGTTTTGGTTAGGAGTAGCAGGGTGGAGGTTTGTAGCTACACAGTGATTGAGGAGGGGCGGTGCCTGTTAGTGGTTATAAAAGTATGTGGTGTGAATGTGCGTGTAATTAATGTGTATGCGTCTGCAAAAAAGGAAGAGAGAGTGGAGTTGTTTGAGAGAATTAAACTGTTTTTGCCAGGTAGGGAACATATTGTGTGGGTGGGGGATTTTAACTGTGATACTAGAGGGGATTTGGATGTGTCTGGGAATGTGCTAAAGTCTGTACTCACTGATTTTGGATTGAGGGATGTAGTACACCTGTGTGGTGTTAACCCTATAGTAGATACTTATTATGCGGATAGTGGGAGACACAGTAGTAGAATTGATATGATTTTCGTTTCTAAGGGGGTGATGGGTAAGGGATATATGCAAATGAAGGTAGGATATTCTGATCACGAGTGCATTAAGTGTGAGTTGGTCTGGGATGAGGATTGTGGGAGTGGGAGGGGTTTATGGAAATTGAATGTGAGTTTGTTGGATGATGAGAGTGTTTGTGGAAAATATGTGGATACATATAGGTTTTGGTGTGAGAAAAAAGGTGATTTTGTGGATATAATAACATGGTGGGATTGGGTTAAAGAAAGAACACGTGTGTTTTTTAGAAAGGTTGGTTATAGGAAAGCTGTGGAGAGAAGGAAGAGGTATGAATGTTATAATATAAGGTTGAATTTTCTCCAGAAGGTTAAAAAGAGAGGTTGGAGTGTGGATGAGGAGATTGATTGTGTGAAAAATGAGATGAGGGAATGGTTGTTAGAAAAAGGTAGAAAGATTATGTATCAGTCAAAATTAGATAAATTGGAAAAGGGGGAAAAATGTTCTAGGTATTTTTTCAAAAAAGTAGTGGGGAAAAAGGAGGATTTGGTGAGAGTGTATGATAAAAATGGAAGGGTGGTGAAAGGAAAAGCAGTGTTTCCTGTGGTTGAACGTTTTTATAAAGAATTGTATGCAGTGAAAGAGATTGATAGGGACTTGGAGGCTGAAGTGGTGAGTATGATTGAAAATAGGGTGGAAGTAATTGAATATGCAAATTTGATGAGAAATATTGAGGAGGATGAAGTAAAGAGAGTGTTGGATAGTATGGCTGTGAATAAGACTCCAGGGGATGATGGGTTACCGATGGAATTTTACATAAAAATGTGGGATGTGATTAAGGATGATGTGGTGCAAGTTTATAAATTTATGTGGGAGAATGGTAGGATGGTTGAAAGTATGAAAAGTGGGGTGGTGGTTTTGATTTATAAGAAAGGGGATGTGAATGATGTTAAAAATTGGAGGCCGATTACTTTGTTGAATGTGGACTATAAGGTGTTTGCTAAGCTGATTGCAAATAGGATGAGAGATGTGATTGGTCAGGTGGTTGGGGAGGAGCAAGTGTGTGGAGTGCCGGGGAGGAGGATTAGTGAGAATTTGTGTTTGCTGAGAGATGTGAAATGGGATAGCATGGAGAGGAAACAAGTATTGAATGTTCTGTCAATTGATTTTGAAAAGGCTTTTGATCGTTTGGCGCATGATTTTTTATTTAGAGTTTTGGTAAGAATGGGTTTTCCTAGTGACTTTGTGAATGTTGTAAGAGTGTTGTATAAGAATGTGTATAGTAAGATTCTCATTAATGGATGGGTTGGTGGTGAGATAAGTGTGGGTTCCGGTGTGAGGCAGGGGTGTCCCCTGTCTCCGATTGCCTTTATTTGTGCGATTGAGCCTTTATTACAGATGTTTCGGAAGGATAAATGTATGAGAGGTGTGAAGATTCCTGGTTGTGGTGGGAAAGAAGTAAAAGTATTAGCATACATGGATGATGTGTGTGTGATTTGTGAATCCGATGCTGCGGTAAGGCGTGCTAAATTGTTAGTTGCTTTGTTCTGTGGGGCATCTGCATTTAGAGTAAATTGGGATAAGAGTGAATGTAAGAGGTTTGGGAACATTGGGAGGAGAGAAGATTTAGGTGTAAAATGTGTGGAAGGAGCGATTCAGATTTTGGGGGTGAAATTTGATGAAAAATTGGATGGGAATGAAAGTTGGGAGGATGTTGGTAAAAAGATTATTAAGAAAATGAATTTCTGGCGTTTGAGAGAATTGTCTTTTGCTGGGAAGATTCTTGTGATTAAAAGTGTGATTTTACCAATTTTGTTGTATGTTGCTTTTGTCTTTCCGCCAGGGTATATGATGCTGAGAAGATTGAATAGAGTGCTGATGGTATTTTTTTGGGGTTCTAAGATGGAGAGAGTGAAGAGAGAGACTGTGAGGAAAAGTGTAAAGAATGGGGGAATGGGGTTTCCTAATATTGAGGTATATTTGGGAGTGAATAGTGTGTTTGCAGTAAGAAGGATGATGGGAGGTGATTGGAAATTTGCATGTATGGTAAGATATCTGAGTGGGAGTGTGTTATGCAGATTAGGATGGATAGGGAGAGATTTAAGAGTGCCGTATGCACTTATATGTCCAAAGTGGTATCTGTATGTGGAAAAGTTTTTGAAAAGCTATGAGTTGTTGGGGAAGGGTGATGTGTTGAGAAATAAAAAAGAGATGTTGAGCTGTATTGAAGGAAAAGAAGTGCAGTGTCCTATAAATATGGTGAGAAGGGCGAATGTAGGGAGAGTATGGAAGAGTTTGGAAACGGATGGGATAACAAATAGACAGAAAGAGATTGTATGGCAAAGTATGCATGGAGCGTTGCCTGTGAGAGAGTTTCAAAGAAATCGTGGGATTGGGAGGAGTGAAGCATGTCCTAGAGTGGGGTGTGGAGGGTGTGAAAATATTTTACATTTATTCTGGAATTGTGATGTGGCTCAGGAAGTGTGGAAGGGTGTGAGTCCTTTGTGTAAAGAGGTGGTTGGGGTTAAAAAACTGTCGTTTGAGGTAATAATGTTTGGGTTGGGAATGTTAGATAGGAAAAAACAGAGGGTGTGGTGTATTATGTTAGCAATCATTAAAGAAGTTTTGTGGGATGTAAGGAATTTGTATGTCTTTAGAAGAAAGGAAGTGACGGTAGAAGGGTGTTTGAGGATGATTTTGGATAGAATGTATGTGGTATATTTGTCGGACAAGAAAAGGTTTGGGGAAGCAGATGCAGAGGGTATTTGGAAATTTTTGAAGTGGAGGTATGTAGTTAAAGTATAAATGGTGGGTGGAGTGAAGGGTTTAGACTAAGGTGATGGGATTTGTATGCCTTTTTTGTTTAATTGTAAATGTAAATAAATATGTTTAAAAAAGAAAAATCATTGACCCGATGATGAGCTTAAAGAAACGCACTAAATACAGAGTGTACGTTTGGTGAAAGTGTTTGAGGTGCAAAAAATATAATGAACTTATATTTTTACCTCTGAGGGTTAAAAAAAAAAAAAAAAAAAAATAAAAAATCTGTTCTTATCAGTTTAATATCTGATACGTCCCCTATCTGGGGACCATATATTAAATGGATTTTTAGAACAGGGAGATGGAAATAGAGCTTGCTCTGTCCACTCCACGCATTGACCTGGTATTGCAGTATTTCCAGGACCGGTGCACCCTTTCCTTATGTGTTGACTAAAATCAGATTCCAAAAGTGTTTTTTGTGTTTGCCATTGTTTCTGTCTTTCTGAAGGGATCTCCCCTTTTAATCCCATTATTTCAACACCTGTTGGACAATGCATGAGTGATAATGAGCTAATTGATTAAATGCAATTAATGAATACATTGCCACCTCTTGTTTTGTGTCGTCTGTGTGTCTGTGTTTCCGGCATTTCACATTGGAACAGCTCATTCACCTTCCTTGTCTTCTCTCCGCCCTCCCTTTTAGGTAAGTTAAAGAGCTGCACCTGAGCCAGCCACTGATTGATGCAGCACCACAGTCAAATAGTGGAGTGGAGTAGGGGAACAGCAAACAGCCATTAAAGCCGCCCGCCCGCCCGCCCGCCACAATGGACCTACCTGTGTACACTAGATGGATGTGATGGAATGTACTGTCGTCCCTACATTTCAAGAAGGAGTAAGAATTGCAGTTGCAACAAAGCCTTGCTTGCCTACAAAGAGAGCAGCAATTTGGATTTGTTACTATGTTACCTAGAAGAATAACAAACTGTGCAAGGATGGAGGTTGTAGGAGCAAGGAGAAGCTGTCTGTAAAGTTGGTGGATGCTTATTTTCCATTTTGCAGTCCCTTGTCTCCCTCTTGTGGCCTCCTGGAGGCAACTAGCTGTGCAAAAAAAGACAGCCTGGCGGCCGGCTGTTGCAGTGTTGCCCTCTCAGGCAACACTGAGTGACTGACTGAGCCGCACCGTCTTATATAAAGTTCAGACGGAACTTTGCACGTGTCATAGTGGAGCCCTGAGGAGCCAGAGCCAGCTTTCTGACATCATAATGGGGCCTCAGAGATAAAAGCCTGGGCCCAGGCAGTGTTGGTCAGTGCTGCTCAGCAGGCAGCACTGGACTGGACTGGATTACAGCTGATACAAGGTGTGAAGGAACAAGGGGTGGCTGTGGGCATGCACTTGCTGCCGCTGCCAGTGTTTACCTGCATGGCAGCAGGGCATTTGGGCGTTGCCAGGAAGGCGTTTTTATGTAGATTCCTCCTCTTTCAGCACTGCATTGTGGTGCAAGCAAAAGAAGCAAATCCTGTCTGGCTTCCTCTCCGGCCTTTATTCACCTCCCATGTAGCTGTGAGTGTGTGAGCCTGCAGGGCCCCATGGAATTGCCTAGAAGTAGGCTGAATCGCTGCAAGGGCTGAACAGCAGTATCGGGCAGGCTCGGGCAACGCGCGGCCCGTTCGGGTTATCGCTTCTCGGCCTTCTGGCTGAGATCAAGTGTAGTGCTGTTTATTCGTATCAGCTCTGCCTTGGTCTTGGTTGGGAGGTGCTCAGGTACCCTCTCTCTCGGCCTCGGGGGATCGTCCAGGTTCGCCTGGACTTCACCCCCGTGCTGCTATTTGGGAGAGAGGCTTAGTCCTGAGCAACGGGTTGCGATCCATATACCCCCGTGTAGGTTTCGGCCGAAAAGGGGAGTTGCGTTAGTTGGTTACAGTGACCCGTGTGTCTCTGTGGTGCGCATACAAGTTGGTGGTTTGTAATGGCAGGAAATGACAACCCAACATTTGAGCCGAATTTCACTCGGCTCAAAAACTCTATACGTTTTACGTATACGGAGGAGGCTCCAGCAAACGGCGGTCTGAAACACCTGATCGAGGAAGTGCTCCTGGGAGTGTTCGCAATCCGACCCTTGGAGATTTTGGCAATCCAGGACTATCCTAGGCGTGGGATCTATGACGTGACCTTGCGATATGACGGTATTTACTTGGATTTTGTGAATCGCTTGAAAAAGGTAGGCAGAGATCCCAGGCTGAAAGGGGTCCAGATTGTGGAGCACTTCCCCTCAGATCGAAAACTCATGGTGATTAAAATGTATTCCCCTTATATAACTGAAGAGGAGATTGTGTTCTTTCTGAAAAATTACTGTACTCTAGTTATTCCTAAGGGGAAGGTTATGAATGAGTTTGATGTGTGGACTTCAAAATGGAAATTTTTTGTAGAATTAAAAGACAATCCCAAAACACCTGAGGAAAAATTGGTACCCCCAGCTCGTTTTAAATTGGGCAATATTAATGGTGATATTTTTTTTAATGGTATGGAGGAATTCTGAAGAATCTGCAAAAAATATGGGCATTCAAAAAATGATTGTGAAAGTACCTGTACAAATTGTGGAAGTAAAAATCATACGGTTCGAAGTTGTAGTGAACCAAAAAATTGTAGTTTATGTCAAGATCCCAGTCACTTCTATGCATCCTGTCCCCACAGACAGAAACCGCAAAAAAATATGCACCAACCTCAACGTGGGAGACAGCTTGGAAACCAGCCAGCCCCAGAAGAGGAGGCAAATATGGAAGCCCAGGAAGCAGGTCACGCTACAGAAATTTCTACCGGTAAGTCTGTTGTCTCTCTTGACAGTGAAGGATTCCAGTCGCAGATTAAAATGAAAGACCGTCAAAAGGAGAGGAAAAGGATGGAGAAGCAGGGGACGGGGATGCTTTCCTCTTGCAGGGAAGGTAGTAACCCGGAGGAAGCTGCATCTCAGGCTCAACTAAAAGAAGAATCGGGTGCAAAAAAAAGGAAAACAGGTGATCCTCTAAATCGGGAAGTACTGAAGATGGGAAACCGTTATTCGGCAATACAACCTGAGGGAGAACTTGAAACACCCAGCATCATCTCGGAAACCCCGGAAGAAATGGCTCAGACGTCTGTCAGACAGCCTGGGGCTTCCCATACAAGAAGCCGCACGGAAGAGATGGACTATGGGTCAGAACCGCCAGAAAGGGGTAAGAAGACAGTGACGAGTGATCCAAATACTCTCCCTAGTCCTCTCTGTGAGGATTTTTCGGAGGAGGCAACAGACAGTGATTCCAGCTCAACAGACTTATTGCGCTGCGTGACCTCTAGGGGTGACCAGGATATCTCTGACAGTTCTCAGGGGTTGGCTAGGCTGGAAGAAGAAATTAAGACTTTAAGAGGTTGAAATTTGTGTTTTATCCCACCTTTTAACTTCATTGATGGCAGTTTTGAAAGGACTCTCCCTAAATGTAAGGGGTATCAAGTCAAGCACACGCAGAACAGTACTTTTTAATTATCTATCCCTGCTTTCCGCCTCGGTGTTCTTCTTGCAGGAGTGTGGCATCCCTCATCAGGCGGAATATAAGAGGTATGAAAAAGATTGGACATATGGGACTTCGGTGTGGTCTGGTTCCAATATAACAAAATCTGCAGGAGTGGCAATACTTTTTAAAGGTAATGTTAATATTTCCTTTAAACAAGAAATTTTACCAGGTAGGATTTTATTGGTTAAGGCCTTTCTTAATGGTGTTATGTGGCAGTTTTTAAATTTTTATGGATCACCGAACAAAAAAGAAAGAGAAGAGATGTTGGAAATTTTACCTCTGTTTATTAATAATTCCTGTCCTTTAGTTTTAGCCGGGGATTTTAATTGTGTTTTAAGAGGTGAAAAAAGATCTACACAATCTTCCAGTAGAAACTATGACAAAACTTCTGGTCTATTAAGTAATATCGTAACTGACTTTAAACTTACAGATGTTTTTAAAAATTGCAACAAAAAAATGTCTGAACTGGAAAGTACTACATGGAGTAATATACGATGCAGCTCAAGAATTGATTTTATTTTTTCTTCTCAGCAAATCTTACCTGTCCACTGTGAACTTTTAACTAACATGTTCTCTGACCATAAAGGCCTTTTATTTGTCTTAAATCTTGATCCTGGTTTTAGAAGAGGTGCTAGTTCATGGAAGATGAACGTGTCGCTTTTAAAAGATGAAAAAATAATGGCAGATTTTACTAAGTTTTACAACAGGTGCAAGCAGAAAAAGGACCCTACAGAATCTATGAGAATATGGTGGGATAAAATGAAGAAAAATATAAAAGAATTCTTTATCAGGTATGGAGTTCAAAAAGCAAGAGAAAAGAGAGCGGTTTACGAAAAATATAATACACAATTACAAACACTCTACAAAATGAGGTCTGTGGGGATAGATGTGACTGAAGAAATAATACACGTTAAAAAAGAGGTAAAAACATTTTTGGAAGATAAAGGAAAATAAATAATCTTTAAGGCTAAAATACAACACATTGAAGAAAATGAAAAGTGCTCCAGATATTTTTTTAAAAAAAGTGTACAGAGGAGAATTCATATAGAAAAAATGGAAGGAGAAACAGTAATTGATAATATTTTGGAAAAAACACATACTTATTATAAAGACCTTTTTAACGAAAAAAATGTGGATAAAAATGTTATGGATGATGTTTTAAAGGAAATTTCATGTGTTTTAGATTCTAATGCCCAATCTGTTTTATTACAGCCCATTACAGAAAAAGAAATACTGGATACCATAAATAGTTTTAAGTTGGGTAAAGTTCCAGGAGCTGATGGGGTACCAATTGAATTTTATAGAACGTTTTATGAGGTTTTAAAGGATGATCTTTTATCTCTCCTTTTAGAAGCTTTTAACTCAAAAATTTTACCAGAATCTTGGAAAATGGGTGACGTTTCTTTATTGTATAAAAAAGGTAATAAGGAGGAGATCAAGAATTGGAGGCCGATTACACTCCTAAATTGTGATTATAAGGTAATGGCCAAGATCTGTGCAAACAGATTAAAAAACGTGATTGAGACGCTTATTCATCCAAACCAAGTATGTGGAATCCCAGGTAGGAGTATATGGGAAAACCTAAACCTCATAAAAGACCTGATAGATGACGCAAACAGCAGGAAAAGCAACTTGGCAATTTTAATGGTAGACTTTGAAAAAGCATTTGATAGGGTCTCACACCAGTTTTTATTTAATGTTTTAGGAAAGATGGGCATACCAGGGAATTTTTTAAATTCTTTAAAGGCATTTTACGATAACTGTCAAAGTAGAATTTTAATTAATGGTTTTAAGTCCCAGGCTGTTCCCCTCAGGTCCGGTGTGAAACAAGGCTGCCCCCTATCACCCCTACTTTTTATCTGTGCTCTTGAACCCCTTTTATGCATGATCAGGAGAGATAATGATATTCGTGGAGTATCTCTCCCTGGGAGCAAAGGTATAGAAGCCAAGGTAGCAAGTTATATGGATGATGTCGCCATAACCTGTAAAGACAACATATCACTAAAGAAGTCTTTAAAACTAATCAACAATTTTTGCTGTGCATCAGGTTTTAAAGTTAATTTTAATAAATGTGAAATTTTAAAGATAGGTGCAATAGACATGAGTGACATTGAAGTTCCAACTGTAGAAAAAGTGAAGATTTTAGGTGTATATTTTAATAAATACAATGATGTAACAGAAAACTGGGAGGGGATTATGCAAAAAGTGAACCAGAAGTTGTGCATATGGAGATTACGAGAGCTGACTATGGAGGGCAAAGTGCTTATTATTAAAATGGTGATCCTGCCCTTGATTTTATACCTGAGCTTGGTCTTCCCCCCTCCCACTCGAGTTCTATGTAAATTACAAAAAGCATGCTTCACCTTTTTTTGGAACTCAAAAATGGAAAAATTAAAAAGAGAAACTGTTTTTAAACCCAAAGAAAAAGGAGGAAAGGATTTTACTGATTTCAGAGTTTTCTTATATACTAAATTTTTTTCATTATGCTTTAGGAATTTTTTTAAAGAAAACTACTGGTCCTTCCTTTTAAAATATAATTTGGGGAATTGTATGAGGCGTCTCGGTTGGTTTAAAACTGACCTCAAGCATCCGTATAGTTTTGACACACCATATATTTATGACATTTTTGAGAAAATTGTTGTCCTTTTTAATCTCACTAAGGTAAAAACAGAGGTCTTAATGAATGGCAAAGTGTTAACTAAGTTTATTTTAAAATCCACTGAAGTATGTATTATTGGTAATTTTAACGAAATACAATGTAAAAACATATGGAGAATGATGAATTGTTATTATCTTTTTAATTCCCAGAAAGATCTAGCCTGGAGCTGCGTCCACAGTTGCCTGCCATGCCGTTCCTTTCAGCACAGAAGAAGACTATCAAACACTGCCGTATGCCCAAGAGAGGGATGCCACCAAGAAGAAACAGTCTTTCATCTTTTATGGACTTGCGCTTTCTCAAAGACTATATGGAGCAAGATTTTGCCACTTTTAAGAACAATTACAGCAATTAAAACGTTAAACTATTATGTAATTCTATATGGACAGATAGATTGTGATTGTACGCAAAATAGATGGACGGCATGGAGGATCATCAACTGTGTGAAGGCAGCTCTCTGGAAGGCACGGAACATTTTACTTTTTAAAAAGGATATCTTGTCGGTGGATGATGTATATGGGATGATTTTAAGTGAGATGTATTTATACCTGTTACTTGATAAACAAAAAGACGCCTCTGCATATGTAAAATGGCATTTTAATGATTGGAATTGATCAATTAATGTATTTGCACCTGTATGTAAATCTTTGAAATTTGAATAAACGGTTTTGTATCGTTGTGGTACAGCCAAATCAAAAAAAAAAAAATCTGTTCTTATCAGTTTAATATCTGATACGTCCCCTATCTGGGGACCATATATTAAATGGATTTTTAGAACAGGGAGATGGAAATAGAGCTTGCTCTGTCCACTCCACGCATTGACCTGGTATTGCAGTATTTCCAGGACCGGTGCACCCTTTCCTTATGTGTTGACTAAAATCAGATTCCAAAAGTGTTTTTTGTGTTTGCCATTGTTTCTGTCTTTCTGAAGGGATCTCCCCTTTTAATCCCATTATTTCAACACCTGTTGGACAATGCATGAGTGATAATGAGCTAATTGATTAAATGCAATTAATGAATACATTGCCACCTCTTGTTTTGTGTCGTCTGTGTGTCTGTGTTTCCGGCATTTCACATTGGAACAGCTCATTCACCTTCCTTGTCTTCTATCCGCCCTCCCTTTTAGGTAAGTTAAAGAGCTGCACCTGAGCCAGCCACTGATTGATGCAGCACCACAGTCAAATAGTGGAGTGGAGTAGGGGAACAGCAAACAGCCATTAAAGCCGCCCGCCCGCCCGCCACAATGGACCTACCTGTGTACACTAGATGGATGTGATGGAATGTACTGTCGTCCCTACATTTCAAGAAGGAGTAAGAATTGCAGTTGCAACAAAGCCTTGCTTGCCTACAAAGAGAGCAGCAATTTGGATTTGTTACTATGTTACCTAGAAGAATAACAAACTGTGCAAGGATGGAGGTTGTAGGAGCAAGGAGAAGTTGTCTGTAAAGTTGGTGGATGCTTATTTTCCATTTTGCAGTCCCTTGTCTCCCTCTTGTGGCCTCCTGGAGGCAACTAGCTGTGCAAAAAAAGACAGCCTGGCGGCCGGCTGTTGCAGTGTTGCCCTCTCAGGCAACACTGAGTGACTGACTGAGCCGCACCGTCTTATATAAAGTTCAGACGGAACTTTGCACGTGTCATAGTGGAGCCCTGAGGAGCCAGAGCCAGCTTTCTGACATCATAATGGGGCCTCAGAGATAAAAGCCTGGGCCCAGGCAGTGTTGGTCAGTGCTGCTCAGCAGGCAGCACTGGACTGGACTGGATTACAGCTGATACAAGGTGTGAAGGAACAAGGGGTGGCTGTGGGCATGCACTGGCTGCCGCTGCCAGTGTTTATCTGCATGGCAGCAGGGCATTTGGGCGTTGCCAGGAAGGCGTTTTTATGTAGATTCCTCCTCTTTCAGCACTGCATTGTGGTGCAAGCAAAAGAAGCAAATCCTGTCTGGCTTCCTCTCCGGCCTTTATTCACCTCCCGTGTAGCTGTGAGTGTGTGAGCCTGCAGGGCCCCATGGAATTGCCTAGAAGTAGGCTGAATCGCTGCAAGGGCTGAACAGCAGTATCGGGCAGGCTCGGGCAACGCGCGGCCCGTTCGGGTTATCGCTTCTCGGCCTTTTGGCTAAGATCAAGTTTAGTATCTGTTCTTATCAGTTTAATATCTGATACGTCCCCTATCTGGGGACCATATATTAAATGGATTTTTAGAACAGGGAGATGGAAATAGAGCTTGCTCTGTCCACTCCACGCATTGACCTGGTATTGCAGTATTTCCAGGACCGGTGCACCCTTTCCTTATGTGTTGACTAAAATCAGATTCCAAAAGTGTTTTTTGTGTTTGCCATTGTTTCTGTCTTTCTGAAGGGATCTCCCCTTTTAATCCCATTATTTCAACACCTGTTGGACAATGCATGAGTGATAATGAGCTAATTGATTAAATGCAATTAATGAATACATTGCCACCTCTTGTTTTGTGTCGTCTGTGTGTCTGTGTTTCCGGCATTTCACATTGGAACAGCTCATTCACCTTCCTTGTATTCTCTCCGCCCTCCCTTTTAGGTAAGTTAAAGAGCTGCACCTGAGCCAGCCACTGATTGATGCAGCACCACAGTCAAATAGTGGAGTGGAGTAGGGGAACAGCAAACAGCCATTAAAGCCGCCCGCCCGCCCGCCACAATGGACCTACCTGTGTACACTAGATGGATGTGATGGAATGTACTGTCGTCCCTACATTTCAAGAAGGAGTAAGAATTGCAGTTGCAACAAAGCCTTGCTTGCCTACAAAGAGAGCAGCAATTTGGATTTGTTACTATGTTACCTAGAAGAATAACAAACTGTGCAAGGATGGAGGTTGTAGGAGCAAGGAGAAGTTGTCTGTAAAGTTGGTGGATGCTTATTTTCCATTTTGCAGTCCCTTGTCTCCCTCTTGTGGCCTCCTGGAGGCAACTAGCTGTGCAAAAAAAGACAGCCTGGCGGCCGGCTGTTGCAGTGTTGCCCTCTCAGGCAACACTGAGTGACTGACTGAGCCGCACCGTCTTATATAAAGTTCAGACGGAACTTTGCACGTGTCATAGTGGAGCCCTGAGGAGCCAGAGCCAGCTTTCTGACATCATAATGGGGCCTCAGAGATAAAAGCCTGGGCCCAGGCAGTGTTGGTCAGTGCTGCTCAGCAGGCAGCACTGGACTGGACTGGATTACAGCTGATACAAGGTGTGAAGGAACAAGGGGTGGCTGTGGGCATGCACTGGCTGCCGCTGCCAGTGTTTATCTGCATGGCAGCAGGGCATTTGGGCGTTGCCAGGAAGGCATTTTTATGTAGATTCCTCCTCTTTCAGCACTGCATTGTGGTGCAAGCAAAAGAAGCAAATCCTGTCTGGCTTCCTCTCCGGCCTTTATTCACCTCCCGTGTAGCTGTGAGTGTGTGAGCCTGCAGGGCCCCATAGAATTGCCTAGAAGTAGGCTGAATCGCTGCAAGGGCTGAACAGCAGTATCGGGCAGGCTCGGGCAACGCGCGGCCCGTTCGGGTTATCGCTTCTCGGCCTTTTGGCTAAGATCAAGTGTAGTATCTGTTCTTATCAGTTTAATATCTGATACGTCCCCTATCTGGGGACCATATATTAAATGGATTTTTAGAACAGGGAGATGGAAATAGAGCTTGCTCTGTCCACTCCACGCATTGACCTGGTATTGCAGTATTTCCAGGACCGGTGCACCCTTTCCTTATGTGTTGACTAAAATCAGATTCCAAAAGTGTTTTTTGTGTTTGCCATTGTTTCTGTCTTTCTGAAGGGATCTCCCCTTTTAATCCCATTATTTCAACACCTGTTGGACAATGCATGAGTGATAATGAGCTAATTGATTAAATGCAATTAATGAATACATTACCACCTCTTGTTTTGTGTCGTCTGTGTGTCTGTGTTTCCGGCATTTCACATTGGAACAGCTCATTCACCTTCCTTGTCTTCTCTCCGCCCTCCCTTTTAGGTAAGTTAAAGAGCTGCACCTGAGCCAGCCACTGATTGATGCAGCACCACAGTCAAATAGTGGAGTGGAGTAGGGGAACAGCAAACAGCCATTAAAGCCGCCCGCCACAATGGACCTACCTGTGTACACTAGATGGATGTGATGGAATGTACTGTCGTCCCTACATTTCAAGAAGGAGTAAGAATTGCAGTTGCAACAAAGCCTTGCTTGCCTACAAAGAGAGCAGCAATTTGGATTTGTTACTATGTTACCTAGAAGAATAACAAACTGTGCAAGGATGGAGGTTGTAGGAGCAAGGAGAAGTTGTCTGTAAAGTTGGTGGATGCTTATTTTCCATTTTGCAGTCCCTTGTCTCCCTCTTGTGGCCTCCTGGAGGCAACTAGCTGTGCAAAAAAAGACAGCCTGGCGGCCGGCTGTTGCAGTGTTGCCCTCTCAGGCAACACTGAGTGACTGACTGAGCCGCACCGTCTTATATAAAGTTCAGACGGAACTTTGCACGTGTCATAGTGGAGCCCTGAGGAGCCAGAGCCAGCTTTCTGACATCATAATGGGGCCTCAGAGATAAAAGCCTGGGCCCAGGCAGTGTTGGTCAGTGCTGCTCAGCAGGCAGCACTGGACTGGACTGGATTACAGCTGATACAAGGTGTGAAGGAACAAGGGGTGGCTGTGGGCATGCACTGGCTGCCGCTGCCAGTGTTTATCTGCATGGCAGCAGGGCATTTGGGCGTTGCCAGGAAGGCGTTTTTATGTAGATTCCTCCTCTTTCAGCACTGCATTGTGGTGCAAGCAAAAGAAGCAAATCCTGTCTGGCTTCCTCTCCGGCCTTTATTCACCTCCCGTGTAGCTGTGAGTGTGTGAGCCTGCAGGGCCCCATGGAATTGCCTAGAAGTAGGCTGAATCGCTGCAAGGGCTGAACAGCAGTATCGGGCAGGCTCGGGCAACGCGCGGCCCGTTCGGGTTATCGCTTCTCGGCCTTTTGGCTAAGATCAAGTTTAGTATCTGTTCTTATCAGTTTAATATCTGATATGTCCCCTATCTGGGGACCATATATTAAATGGATTTTTAGAACAGGGAGATGGAAATAGAGCTTGCTCTGTCCACTCCACGCATTGACCTGGTATTGCAGTATTTCCAGGACCGGTGCACCCTTTCCTTATGTGTTGACTAAAATCAGATTCCAAAAGTGTTTTTTGTGTTTGCCATTGTTTCTGTCTTTCTGAAGGGATCTCCCCTTTTAATCCCATTATTTCAACACCTGTTGGACAATGCATGAATGATAATGAGCTAATTGATTAAATGCAATTAATGAATACATTGCCACCTCTTGTTTTGTGTCGTCTGTGTGTCTGTGTTTCCGGCATTTCACATTGGAACAGCTCATTCACCTTCCTTGTCTTCTCTCCGCCCTCCCTTTTAGGTAAGTTAAAGAGCTGCACCTGAGCCAGCCACTGATTGATGCAGCACCACAGTCAAATAGTGGAGTGGAGTAGGGGAACAGCAAACAGCCATTAAAGCCGCCCGCCACAATGGACCTACCTGTGTACACTAGATGGATGTGATGGAATGTACTGTCGTCCCTACATTTCAAGAAGGAGTAAGAATTGCAGTTGCAACAAAGCCTTGCTTGCCTACAAAGAGAGCAGCAATTTGGATTTGTTACTATATTACCTAGAAGAATAACAAACTGTGCAAGGATGGAGGTTGTAGGAGCAAGGAGAAGTTGTCTGTAAAGTTGGTGGATGCTTCTTTTCCATTTTGCAGTCCCTTGTCTCCCTCTTGTGGCCTCCTGGAGGCAACTAGCTGTGCAAAAAAAGACAGCCTGGCGGCCGGCTGTTGCAGTGTTGCCCTCTCAGGCAACACTGAGTGACTGACTGAGCCGCACCGTCTTATATAAAGTTCAGACGGAACTTTGCACGTGTCATAGTGGAGCCCTGAGGAGCCAGAGCCAGCTTTCTGACATCATAATGGGGCCTCAGAGATAAAAGCCTGGGCCCAGGCAGTGTTGGTCAGTGCTGCTCAGCAGGCAGCACTGGACTGGACTGGATTACAGCTGATACAAGGTGTGAAGGAACAAGGGGTGGCTGTGGGCATGCACTGGCTGCCGCTGCCAGTGTTTATCTGCATGGCAGCAGGGCATTTGGGCGTTGCCAGGAAGGCGTTTTTATGTAGATTCCTCCTCTTTCAGCACTGCATTGTGGTGCAAGCAAAAGAAGCAAATCCTGTCTGGCTTCCTCTCCGGCCTTTATTCACCTCCCGTGTAGCTGTGAGTGTGTGAGCCTGCAGGGCCCCATGGAATTGCCTAGAAGTAGGCTGAATCGCTGCAAGGGCTGAACAGCAGTATCGGGCAGGCTCGGGCAACGCGCGGCCCGTTTGGGTTATCGCTTCTCGGCCTTTTGGCTAAGATCAAGTGTAGTATCTGTTCTTATCAGTTTAATATCTGATACGTCCCCTATCTGGGGACCATATATTAAATGGATTTTTAGAACAGGGAGATGGAAATAGAGCTTGCTCTGTCCACTCCACGCATTGACCTGGTATTGCAGTATTTCCAGGACCGGTGCACCCTTTCCTTATGTGTTGACTAAAATCAGATTCCAAAAGTGTTTTTTGTGTTTGCCATTGTTTCTGTCTTTCTGAAGGGATCTCCCCTTTTAATCCCATTATTTCAACACCTGTTGGACAATGCATGAGTGATAATGAGCTAATTGATTAAATGCAATTAATGAATACATTGCCACCTCTTGTTTTGTGTCGTCTGTGTGTCTGTGTTTCCGGCATTTCACATTGGAACAGCTCATTCACCTTCCTTGTCTTCTCTCCGCCCTCCCTTTTAGGTAAGTTAAAGAGCTGCACCTGAGCCAGCCACTGATCGATGCAGCACCACAGTCAAATAGTGGAGTGGAGTAGGGGAACAGCAAACAGCCATTAAAGCCGCCCGCCCGCCCGCCCGCCCGCCACAATGGACCTACCTGTGTACACTAGATGGATGTGATGGAATGTACTGTCGTCCCTACATTTCAAGAAGGAGTAAGAATTGCAGTTGCAACAAAGCCTTGCTTGCCTACAAAGAGAGCAGCAATTTGGATTTGTTACTACGTTACCTAGAAGAATAACAAACTGTGCAAGGATGGAGGTTGTAGGAGCAAGGAGAAGTTGTCTGTAAAGTTGGTGGATGCTTATTTTCCATTTTGCAGTCCCTTGTCTCCCTCTTGTGGCCTCCTGGAGGCAACTAGCTGTGCAAAAAAAGACAGCCTGGCGGCCGGCTGTTGCAGTGTTGCCCTCTCAGGCAACACTGAGTGACTGACTGAGCCGCACCGTCTTATATAAAGTTCAGACGGAACTTTGCACGTGTCATAGTGGAGCCCTGAGGAGCCAGAGCCAGCTTTCTGACATCATAATGGGGCCTCAGAGATAAAAGCCTGGGCCCAGGCAGTGTTGGTCAGTGCTGCTCAACAGGCAGCACTGGACTGGACTGGATTACAGCTGATAAAAGGTGTGAAGGAACAAGGGGTGGCTGTGGGCATGCACTGGCTGCCGCTGCCAGTGTTTATCTGCATGGCAGCAGGGCATTTGGGCGTTGCCAGGAAGGCGTTTTTATGTAGATTCCTCCTCTTTCAGCACTGCATTGTGGTGCAAGCAAAAGAAGCAAATCCTGTCTGGCTTCCTCTCCGGCCTTTATTCACCTCCCGTGTAGCTGTGAGTGTGTGAGCCTGCAGGGCCCCATGGAATTGCCTAGAAGTAGGCTGAATCGCTGCAAGGGCTGAACAGCAGTATCGGGCAGGCTCGGGCAACGCGCGGCCCGTTCGGGTTATCGCTTCTCGGCCTTTTGGCTAAGATCAAGTGTAGTATCTGTTCTTATCAGTTTAATATCTGATACGTCCCCTATCTGGGGACCATATATTAAATGGATTTTTAGAACAGGGACATGGAAATAGAGCTTGCTCTGTCCACTCCACGCATTGACCTGTTATTGCAGTATTTCCAGGACCGGTGCACCCTTTCCTTATGTGTTGACTAAAATCAGATTCCAAAAGTGTTTTTTGTGTTTGCCATTGTTTCTGTCTTTCTGAAGGGATCTCCCCTTTTAATCCCATTATTTCAACACCTGTTGGACAATGCATGAGTGATAATGAGCTAATTGATTAAATGCAATTAATGAATACATTGCCACCTCTTGTTTTGTGTCGTCTGTGTGTCTGTGTTTCCGGCATTTCACATTGGAACAGCTCATTCACCTTCCTTGTCTTCTCTCCGCCCTCCCTTTTAGGTAAGTTAAAGAGCTGCACCTGAGCCAGCCACTGATTGATGCAGCACCACAGTCAAATAGTGGAGTGGAGTAGGGGAACAGCAAACAGCCATTAAAGCCGCCCGCCCGCCCGCCCGCCACAATGGACCTACCTGTGTACACTAGATGGATGTGATGGAATGTACTGTCGTCCCTACATTTCAAGAAGGAGTAAGAATTGCAGTTGCAACAAAGCCTTGCTTGCCTACAAAGAGAGCAGCAATTTGGATTTGTTACTATGTTACCTAGAAGAATAACAAACTGTGCAAGGATGGAGGTTGTAGGAACAAGGAGAAGTTGTCTGTAAAGTTGGTGGATGCTTATTTTCCATTTTGCAGTCCCTTGTCTCCCTCTTGTGGCCTCCTGGAGGCAACTAGCTGTGAAAAAAAAGACAGCCTGGCGGCCGGCTGTTGCAGTGTTGCCCTCTCAGGCAACACTGAGTGACTGACTGAGCCGCACCGTCTTATATAAAGTTCAGACGGAACTTTGCACGTGTCATAGTGGAGCCCTGAGGAGCCAGAGCCAGCTTTCTGACATCATAATGGAGCCTCAGAGATAAAAGCCTGGGCCCAGGCAGTGTTGGTCAGTGCTGCTCAGCAGGCAGCACTGGACTGGACTGGATTACAGCTGATACAAGGTGTGAAGGAACAAGGGGTGGCTGTGGGCATGCACTGGCTGCCACTGCCAGTGTTTATCTGCATGGCAGCAGGGCATTTGGGCGTTGCCAGGAAGGCGTTTTTATGTAGATTCCTCCTCTTTCAGCACTGCATTGTGGTGAAAGCAAAAGAAGCAAATCCTGTCTGGCTTCCTCTCCGGCCTTTATTCACCTCCCGTGTAGCTGTGAGTGTGTGAGCCTGCAGGGCCCCATGGAATTGCCTAGAAGTAGGCTGAATCGCTGCAAGGGCTGAACAGCAGTATCGGGCAGGCTCGGGCAACGCGCGGCCCGTTCGGGTTATCGCTTCTCGGCCTTTTGGCTAAGATCAAGTGTAGTATCTGTTCTTATCAGTTTAATATCTGATACGTCCCCTATCTGGGGACCATATATTAAATGGATTTTTAGAACAGGGACATGGAAATAGAGCTTGCTCTGTCCACTCCACGCATTGACCTGTTATTGCAGTATTTCCAGGACCGGTGCACCCTTTCCTTATGTGTTGACTAAAATCAGATTCCAAAAGTGTTTTTTGTGTTTGCCATTGTTTCTGTCTTTCTGAAGGGATCTCCCCTTTTAATCCCATTATTTCAACACCTGTTGGACAATGCATGAGTGATAATGAGCTAATTGATTAAATGCAATTAATGAATACATTGCCACCTCTTGTTTTGTGTCGTCTGTGTGTCTGTGTTTCCGGCATTTCACATTGGAACAGCTCATTCACCTTCCTTGTCTTCTCTCCGCCCTCCCTTTTAGGTAAGTTAAAGAGCTGCATGCACCTGAGCCAGCCACTGATTGATGCAGCACCACAGTCAAATAGTGGAGTGGAGTAGGGGAACAGCAAACAGCCATTAAAGCCGCCCGCCCGCCACAATGGACCTACCTGTGTACACTAGATGGATGTGATGGAATGTACTGTCGTCCCTACATTTCAAGAAGGAGTAAGAATTGCAGTTGCAACAAAGCCTTGCTTGCCTACAAAGAGAGCAGCAATTTGGATTTGTTACTATGTTACCTAGAAGAATAACAAACTGTGCAAGGATGGAGGTTGTAGGAGCAAGGAGAAGTTGTCTGTAAAGTTGGTGGATGCTTATTTTCCATTTTGCAGTCCCTTGTCTCCCTCTTGTGGCCTCCTGGAGGCAACTAGCTGTGCAAAAAAAGACAGCCTGGCGGCCGGCTGTTGCAGTGTTGCCCTCTCAGGCAACACTGAGTGACTGACTGAGCCGCACCGTCTTATATAAAGTTCAGACGGAACTTTGCACGTGTCATAGTGGAGCCCTGAGGAGCCAGAGCCAGCTTTCTGACATCATAATGGGGCCTCAGAGATAAAAGCCTGGGCCCAGGCAGTGTTGGTCAGTGCTGCTCAGCAGGCAGCACTGGACTGGACTGGATTACAGCTGATACAAGGTGTGAAGGAACAAGGGGTGGCTGTGGGCATGCACTGGCTGCCGCTGCCAGTGTTTATCTGCATGGCAGCAGGGCATTTGGGCGTTGCCAGGAAGGCATTTTTATGTAGATTCCTCCTCTTTCAGCACTGCATTGTGGTGCAAGCAAAAGAAGCAAATCCTGTCTGGCTTCCTCTCCGGCCTTTATTCACCTCCCGTGTAGCTGTGAGTGTGTGAGCCTGCAGGGCCCCATGGAATTGCCTAGAAGTAGGCTGAATCGCTGCAAGGGCTGAACAGCAGTATCGGGCAGGCTCGGGCAACGCGCGGCCCGTTCGGGTTATCGCTTCTCGGCCTTTTGGCTAAGATCAAGTGTAGTATCTGTTCTTATCAGTTTAATATCTGATACGTCCCCTATCTGGGGACCATATATTAAATGGATTTTTAGAACAGGGAGATGGAAATAGAGCTTGCTCTGTCCACTCCACGCATTGACCTGGTATTGCAGTATTTCCAGGACCGGTGCACCCTTTCCTTATGTGTTGACTAAAATCAGATTCCAAAAGTGTTTTTTGTGTTTGCCATTGTTTCTGTCTTTCTGAAGGGATCTCCCCTTTTAATCCCATTATTTCAACACCTGTTGGACAATGCATGAATGATAATGAGCTAATTGATTAAATGCAATTAATGAATACATTGCCACCTCTTGTTTTGTGTCGTCTGTGTGTCTGTGTTTCCGGCATTTCACATTGGAACAGCTCATTCACCTTCCTTGTCTTCTCTCCGCCCTCCCTTTTAGGTAAGTTAAAGAGCTGCACCTGAGCCAGCCACTGATTGATGCAGCACCACAGTCAAATAGTGGAGTGGAGTAGGGGAACAGCAAACAGCCATTAAAGCCGCCCGCCCGCCCGCCCGCCACAATGGACCTACCTGTGTACACTAGATGGATGTGATGGAATGTACTGTCGTCCCTACATTTCAAGAAGGAGTAAGAATTGCAGTTGCAACAAAGCCTTGCTTGCCTACAAAGAGAGCAGCAATTTGGATTTGTTACTATGTTACCTAGAAGAATAACAAACTGTGCAAGGATGGAGGTTGTAGGAGCAAGGAGAAGTTGTCTGTAAAGTTGGTGGATGCTTATTTTCCATTTTGCAGTCCCTTGTCTCCCTCTTGTGGCCTCCTGGAGGCAACTAGCTGTGCAAAAAAAGACAGCCTGGCGGCCGGCTGTTGCAGTGTTGCCCTCTCAGGCAACACTGAGTGACTGACTGAGCCGCACCGTCTTATATAAAGTTCAGACGGAACTTTGCACGTGTCATAGTGGAGCCCTGAGGAGCCAGAGCCAGCTTTCTGACGTCATAATGGGGCCTCAGAGATAAAAGCCTGGGCCCAGGCAGTGTTGGTCAGTGCTGCTCAGCAGGCAGCACTGGACTGGACTGGATTACAGCTGATACAAGGTGTGAAGGAACAAGGGGTGGCTGTGGGCATGCACTGGCTGCCGCTGCCAGTGTTTATCTGCATGGCAGCAGGGCATTTGGGCGTTGCCAGGAAGGCGTTTTTATGTAGATTCCTCCTCTTTCAGCACTGCATTGTGGTGCAAGCAAAAGAAGCAAATCCTGTCTGGCTTCCTCTCCGGCCTTTATTCACCTCCCGTGTAGCTGTGAGTGTGTGAGCCTGCAGGGCCCCATGGAATTGCCTAAAAGTAGGCTGAATCGCTGCAAGGGCTGAACAGCAGTATCGGGCAGGCTCGGGCAACGCGCGGCCCGTTCGGGTTATCGCTTCTCGGCCTTTTGGCTAAGATCAAGTGTAGTATCTGTTCTTATCAGTTTAATATCTGATACGTCCCCTATCTGGGGACCATATATTAAATGGATTTTTAGAACAGGGAGATGGAAATAGAGCTTGCTCTGTCCACTCCACGCATTGACCTGGTATTGCAGTATTTCCAGGACCGGTGCACCCTTTCCTTATGTGTTGACTAAAATCAGATTCCAAAAGTGTTTTTTGTGTTTGCCATTGTTTCTGTCTTTCTGAAGGGATCTCCCCTTTTAATCCCATTATTTCAACACCTGTTGGACAATGCATGAGTGATAATGAGCTAATTGATTAAATGCAATTAATGAATACATTGCCACCTCTTGTTTTGTGTCGTCTGTGTGTCTGTGTTTCCGGCATTTCACATTGGAACAGCTCATTCACCTTCCTTGTTTTCTCTCCGCCCTCCCTTTTAGGTAAGTTAAAGAGCTGCACCTGAGCCAGCCACTGATTGATGCAGCACCACAGTCAAATAGTGGAGTGGAGTAGGGGAACAGCAAACAGCCATTAAAGCCGCCCGCCCGCCCGCCCGCCCGCCACAATGGACCTACCTGTGTACACTAGATGGATGTGATGGAATGTACTGTCGTCCCTACATTTCAAGAAGGAGTAAGAATTGCAGTTGCAACAAAGCCTTGCTTGCCTACAAAGAGAGCAGCAATTTGGATTTGTTACTATGTTACCTAGAAGAATAACAAACTGTGCAAGGATGGAGGTTGTAGGAGCAAGGAGAAGTTGTCTGTAAAGTTGGTGGATGCTTATTTTCCATTTTGCAGTCTCTTGTCTCCCTCTTGTGGCCTCCTGGAGGCAACTAGCTGTGCAAAAATAGACAGCCTGGCGGCCGGCTGTTGCAGTGTTGCCCTCTCAGGCAACACTGAGTGACTGACTGAGCCGCACCGTCTTATATAAAGTTCAGACGGAACTTTGCACGTGTCATAGTGGAGCCCTGAGGAGCCAGAGCCAGCTTTCTGACATCATAATGGGGCCTCAGAGATAAAAGCCTGGGCCCAGGCAGTGTTGGTCAGTGCTGCTCAGCAGGCAGCACTGGACTGGACTGGATTACAGCTGATACAAGGTGTGAAGGAACAAGGGGTGGCTGTGGGCATGCACTGGCTGCCGCTGCCAGTGTTTATCTGCATGGCAGCAGGGCATTTGGGCGTTGCCAGGAAGGCGTTTTTATGTAGATTCCTCCTCTTTCAGCACTGCATTGTGGTGCAAGCAAAAGAAGCAAATCCTGTCTGGCTTCCTCTCCGGCCTTTATTCACCTCCCGTGTAGCTGTGAGTGTGTGAGCCTGCAGGGCCCCATGGAATTGCCTAGAAGTAGGCTGAATCGCTGCAAGGGCTGAACAGCAGTATCGGGCAGGCTCGGGCAACGCGCGGCCCGTTCGGGTTATCGCTTCTCGGCCTTTTGGCTAAGATCAAGTGTAGTATCTGTTCTTATCAGTTTAATATCTGATACGTCCCCTATCTGGGGACCATATATTAAATGGATTTTTAGAACAGGGAGATGGAAATAGAGCTTGCTCTGTCCACTCCACGCATTGACCTGGTATTGCAGTATTTCCAGGACCGGTGCACCCTTTCCTTATGTGTTGACTAAAATCAGATTCCAAAAGTGTTTTTTGTGTTTGCCATTGTTTCTGTCTTTCTGAAGGGATCTCCCCTTTTAATCCCATTATTTCAACACCTGTTGGACAATGCATGAGTGATAATGAGCTAATTGATTAAATGCAATTAATGAATACATTGCCACCTCTTGTTTTGTGTCGTCTGTGTGTCTGTGTTTCCGGCATTTCACATTGGAACAGCTCATTCACCTTCCTTGTCTTCTCTCCGCCCTCCCTTTTAGGTAAGTTAAAGAGCTGCACCTGAGCCAGCCACTGATTGATGCAGCACCACAGTCAAATAGTGGAGTGGAGTAGGGGAACAGCAAACAGCCATTAAAGCCGCCCGCCACAATGGACCTACCTGTGTACACTAGATGGATGTGATGGAATGTACTGTCGTCCCTACATTTCAAGAAGGAGTAAGAATTGCAGTTGCAACAAAGCCTTGCTTGCCTACAAAGAGAGCAGCAATTTGGATTTGTTACTATGTTACCTAGGTGGCAATGTATTCATTAATTGCATTTAATCAATTAGCTCATTATCACTCATGCATTGTCCAACAGGTGTTGAAATAATGGGATTAAAAGGGGAGATCCCTTCAGAAAGACAGAAACAATGGCAAACACAAAAAACACTTTTGGAATCTGATTTTAGTCAACACATAAGGAAAGGGTGCACCGGTCCTGGAAATACTGCAATACCAGGTCAATGCGTGGAGTGGACAGAGCAAGCTCTATTTCCATCTCCCTGTTCTAAAAATCCATTTAATATATGGTCCCCAGATAGGGGACGTATCAGATATTAAACTGATAAGAACAGATACTACACTTGATCTTAGCCAAAAGGCCGAGAAGCGATAACCCGAACGGGCCGCGCGTTGCCCGAGCCTGCCCGATACTGCTGTTCAGCCCTTGCAGCGATTCAGCCTACTTCTAGGCAATTCCATGGGGCCCTGCAGGCTCACACACTCACAGCTACACGGGAGGTGAATAAAGGCCGGAGAGGAAGCCAGACAGGATTTGCTTCTTTTGCTTGCACCACAATGCAGTGCTGAAAGAGGAGGAATCTACATAAAAACGCCTTCCTGGCAACGCCCAAATGCCCTGCTGCCATGCAGATAAACACTGGCAGCGGCAGCCAGTGCATGCCCACAGCCACCCCTTGTTCCTTCACACCTTGTATCAGCTGTAATCCAGTCCAGTCCAGTGCTGCCTGCTGAGCAGCACTGACCAACACTGCCTGGGCCCAGGCTTTTATCTCTGAGGCCCCATTATGATGTCAGAAAGCTGGCTCTGGCTCCTCAGGGCTCCACTATGACACGTGCAAAGTTCCGTCTGAACTTTATATAAGACGGTGCGGCTCAGTCAGTCACTCAGTGTTGCCTGAGAGGGCAACACTGCAACAGCCGGCCGCCAGGCTGTCTTTTTTTGCACAGCTAGTTGCCTCCAGGAGGTCACAAGAGGGAGACAAGGGACTGCAAAATGGAAAATAAGCATCCACCAACTTTACAGACAACTTCTCCTTGCTTCTACAACCTCCATCCTTGCACAGTTTGTTATTCTTGTAGGTAACATAGTAACAAATCCAAATTGCTGCTCTCTTTGTAGGCAAGCAAGGCTTTGTTGCAACTGCAATTCTTACTCCTTCTTGAAATGTAGAGACGACAGTACATTCCATCACATCCATCTAGTGTACACAGGTAGGTCCATTGTGGCGGGCGGGCGGCTTTAATGGCTGTTTGCTGTTCCCCTACTCCACTCCACTATTTGACTGTGGTGCTGCATCAATCAGTGGCTGGCTCAGGTGCAGCTCTTTAACTTACCTAAAAGGGAGGGCGGAGAGAAGACAAGGAAGGTGAATGAGCTGTTCCAATGTGAAATGCCGGAAACACAGACACACAGACGACACAAAACAAGAGGTGGCAATGTATTCATTAATTGCATTTAATCAATTAGCTCATTATCACTCATGCATTGTCCAACAGGTGTTGAAATAATGGGATTAAAAGGGGAGATCCCTTCAGAAAGACAGAAACAATGGCAAACACAAAAAACACTTTTGGAATCTGATTTTAGTCAACACATAAGGAAAGGGTGCACCGGTCCTGGAAATACTGCAATACCAGGTCAATGCGTGGAGTGGACAGAGCAAGCTCTATTTCCATCTCCCTGTTCTAAAAATCCATTTAATATATGGTCCCCAGATAGGGGACGTATCAGATATTAAACTGATAAGAACAGATACTACACTTGATCTTAGCCAAAAGGCCGAGAAGCGATAACCCGAACGGGCCGCGCGTTGCCCGAGCCTGCCCGATACTGCTGTTCAGCCCTTGCAGCGATTCAGCCTACTTCTAGGCAATTCCATGGGGCCCTGCAGGCTCACACACTCACAGCTACACGGGAGGTGAATAAAGGCCGGAGAGGAAGCCAGACAGGATTTGCTTCTTTTGCTTGCACCACAATGCAGTGCTGAAAGAGGAGGAATCTACATAAAAACGCCTTCCTGGCAACGCCCAAATGCCCAGCTGCCATGCAGATAAACACTGGCAGCGGCAGCCAGTGCATGCCCACAGCCACCCCTTGTTCCTTCACACCTTGTATCAGCTGTAATCCAGTCCAGTCCAGTGCTGCCTGCTGAGCAGCACTGACCAACACTGCCTGGGCCCAGGCTTTTATCTCTGAGGCCCCATTATGATGTCAGAAAGCTGGCTCTGGCTCCTCAGGGCTCCACTATGACACGTGCAAAGTTCCGTCTGAACTTTATATAAGACGGTGCGGCTCAGTCAGTCACTCAGTGTTGCCTGAGAGGGCAACACTGCAACAGCCGGCCGCCAGGCTGTCTTTTTTTGCACAGCTAGTTGCCTCCAGGAGGCCACAAGAGGGAGACAAGGGACTGCAAAATGGAAAATAAGCATCCACCAACTTTACAGACAACTTCTCCTTGCTCCTACAACCTCCATCCTTGCACAGTTTGTTATTCTTCTAGGTAACATAGTAACAAATCCAAATTGCTGCTCTCTTTGTAGGCAAGCAAGGCTTTGTTGCAACTGCAATTCTTACTCCTTCTTGAAATGTAGGGACGACAGTACATTCCATCACATCCATCTAGTGTACACAGGTAGGTCCATTGTGGCGGGCGGGCGGGCGGGCGGGCGGCTTTAATGGCTGTTTGCTGTTCCCCTACTTCACTCCACTATTTGACTGTGGTGCTGCATCAATCAGTGGCTGGCTCAGGTGCAGCTCTTTAACTTACCTAAAAGGGAGGGCGGAGAGAAGACAAGGAAGGTGAATGAGCTGTTCCAATGTGAAATGCCGGAAACACAGACACACAGACGGCACAAAACAAGAGGTGGCAATGTATTCATTAATTGCATTTAATCAATTAGCTCATTATCACTCATGCATTGTCCAACAGGTGTTGAAATAATGGGATTAAAAGGGGAGATCCCTTCAGAAAGACAGAAACAATGGCAAACACAAAAAACACTTTTGGAATCTGATTTTAGTCAACACATAAGGAAAGGGTGCACCGGTCCTGGAAATACTGCAATACCAGGTCAATGCGTGGAGTGGACAGAGCAAGCTCTATTTCCATCTCCCTGTTCTAAAAATCCATTTAATATATGGTCCCCAGATAGGGGACGTATCAGATATTAAACTGATAAGAACAGATACTACACTTGATCTTAGCCAAAAGGCCGAGAAGCGATAACCCGAACGGGCCGCGCGTTGCCCGAGCCTGCCCGATACTGCTGTTCAGCCCTTGCAGCGATTCAGCCTACTTCTAGGCAATTCCATGGGGCCCTGCAGGCTCACACACTCACAGCTACACGGGAGGTGAATAAAGGCCGGAGAGGAAGCCAGACAGGATTTGCTTCTTTTGCTTGCACCACAATGCAGTGCTGAAAGAGGAGGAATCTACATAAAAACGCCTTCCTGGCAACGCCCAAATGCCCTGCTGCCATGCAGATAAACACTGGCAGCGGCAGCCAGTGCATGCCCACAGCCACCCCTTGTTCCTTCACACCTTGTATCAGCTGTAATCCAGTCCAGTCCAGTGCTGCCTGCTGAGCAGCACTGACCAACACTGCCTGGGCCCAGGCTTTTATCTCTGAGGCCCCATTATGATGTCAGAAAGCTGGCTCTGGCTCCTCAGGGCTCCACTATGACACGTGCAAAGTTCCGTCTGAACTTTATATAAGACGGTGCGGCTCAGTCAGTCACTCAGTGTTGCCTGAGAGGGCAACACTGCAACAGCCGGCCGCCAGGCTGTCTTTTTTTGCACAGCTAGTTGCCTCCAGGAGGCCACAAGAGGGAGACAAGGGACTGCAAAATGGAAAATAAGCATCCACCAACTTTACAGACAACTTCTCCTTGCTCCTACAACCTCCATCCTTGCACAGTTTGTTATTCTTCTAGGTAACATAGTAACAAATCCAAATTGCTGCTCTCTTTGTAGGCAAGCAAGGCTTTGTTGCAACTGCAATTCTTACTCCTTCTTGAAATGTAGGGACGACAGTACATTCCATCACATCCATCTAGTGTACACAGGTAGGTCCATTGTGGCGGGCGGGCGGGCGGGCGGCTTTAATGGCTGTTTGCTGTTCCCCTACTCCACTCCACTATTTGACTGTGGTGCTGCATCAATCAGTGGCTGGCTCAGGTGCAGCTCTTTAACTTACCTAAAAGGGAGGGCGGAGAGAAGACAAGGAAGGTGAATGAGCTGTTCCAATGTGAAATGCCGGAAACACAGACACACAGACGACACAAAACAAGAGGTGGCAATGTATTCATTAATTGCATGACTCAAATAAGTCGAGTCGCTTCTCCCCTTATGTAAATCTACCCTCCCAAAGCAGACACTGAAACAGAGTTGGATTTTAATGGCCACAGCAGCCGTTTATTATTTAAATAACAATAACTTTAAATACCATAATTTTTGAATCCCCAAAAAAGGGGATACATCATAACAACAAATAACCCACTGCGACCCTATCAGGGTCATAACATTATAAACCAACCAGAATGACAGGGGCAAGTCCTTGAAGCCACCGATACTTAATTTTGGCCATCTGCCCACAAATACCTTACCCCCAGCCGTAACCCGGCCCAGGAGCACCAAATTACCTTTTTGCAGATGACCACCATATATATATAAATATATATAACCCAGCTTTCAAAAGGGGTAACACCCTAAGAAGCCGACAAATTGGGGGTGCATCCCGTGATGCATTCCCCCCCACCACTTTTTACGACCTACTTCAAGGACTCCCCCCCGCAGCTGCAATGACAAAATTTAACCTCCCCCAAAGACAAATGTCAATAAGCAAATAAACTTTGACGAGAAGAACCACCATCCGCAGCAACCTTTTGCCGCGGTCAACCGATCCACATCAGGGCGGGCGGGCGGGAACATGTTCCTGCTTCTGTGTCCTGGCGAAGAGAGGGAGAGCACAAACAGGAAACAGGTACATCCCCTTCAATCCCCACCCCTTCTCACTCAAGCCCTCCTGCTGTCCCCCCCCCCCCTTTCCTCTCATAGGCCAGCCAACTCTGTGTCCCTCCCATCTATTTTAGTCATGGAGGCCTTCCCTTATTCCTTTTTTCTTCTTTCAGTACGGCCTCTTCTTGACTCAAATAAGTCGAGTCGCTTCTCCCCTTATGTAAATCTACCCTCCCAAAGCAGACACTGAAACAGAGTTGGATTTTAATGGCCACAGCAGCCGTTTATTATTTAAATAACAATAACTTTAAATACCATAATTTTTGAATCCCCAAAAAAGGGGATACATCATAACAACAAATAACCCACTGCGACCCTATCAGGGTCATAACATTATAAACCAACCAGAATGACAGGGGCAAGTCCTTGAAGCCACCAATACTTAATTTTGGCCATCTGCCCACAAATACCTTACCCCCAGCCGTAACCCGGCCCAGGAGCACCAAATTACCTTTTTGCAGATGACCACCATATATATATAAATATATATAACCCAGCTTTCAAAAGGGGTAACACACTAAGAAGCCGACAAATTGGGGGTGCATCCCGTGATGCATTCCCCCCCACCACTTTTTACGACCTACTTCAAGGACTCCCCCCCGCCAAAGCGAAACAGGCCTTGACCACCTCACGCCTGCGAGCTCCTCCACACTCCCACCGCTCGCTCAATTCCATCGGTCAAAGCCAGACTCCACATATCCATCCCCACCTCATTGAGGTGCACACCGTCCTCTCTCCAGTAGCTGCCTGTCCCAGCCTCCAGATCCCAGTGGCGCACCGCAACCCCACCATTACGCGTCACGAAGCTCGATATGGCCCTATTAGCCTTAATGCGAGCCTTGTTAATTTTTCCCACAGAACGGGCCATCCGCCAGTTCTTCCTAGGGACCATCTCAGACCACACCGTCACCAATTTAGGATAAGTTGCCCATAAGCAGAGCAAATCATGCTTGACGTCCCGTACCAACTCCCGGAAAGGGCGTATACCCAAATCGTTGCCTCCCACATGCAACACCAGTACCTCCGGCGCCCTGTCAAGCAGTACAAAATTGTGAAACTCGGGCAATACCCTGTTCCATGTCATTCCCCGTATACCCATCCACCTCACAACCGCCGCATCCCGCGGAATCCTGAGCTGTCGACCGTCCGGCCGTACATCCGCGCGAAGGGCACCCCAGTACACAAAAGAATGTCCCATAATCCACACCATGCATGAGTCACGGCCTGCAAAACAAATGAAGAACATACACGCACCACCTCTTGCTGCCGCGTACCATTAATACTCAGGCGGAAACGCACGCACCCGGAACATGCTATACATCAATATATCACAACATGTTCAAGCGCACATAAGAACGGAAACGCGCCGACTCCCAACGCCCTATCCGCTGCACGCCTGCATCATCTAAACCCCATCTCACCGCCTCCGTCGCTGCCCCTATACGGAAAGAATGAGACGAGTATTGCTCTGCCTGCACCCCGCTAGCCACCAGACACTTTCTGAAAACCGAAATAAACTGATACCGCGACAGAAACTAGCCATCCTCGTGCCGCAGCAACGGCCCGTCTGAGAGATCTAAACCCGCCAAGTACTCCTTGACACACAACACTGGACAAACCGGATTCTTTGGGACCGCCAGCAAAACCACTCGACGTCCTGCCCCTCCTTGGTCCGTTTTGGACCTTCGCAACACTATCTCCACCCTGTCTTCATACAAATCGACATTATCCTGCAACAAGCCCCCCGCTCTCACCGAACTGGGGGAAACCAATTCCCCTACCCGAAAAGCTCCAAAAAAGGCTAACGCAAAAGCCAACCGGAAAAGCTTGCTCTCATACTCTGAACGACACACCTGCCGCACCACCACCTCCAGGGAACACAACAATTGAAATGACACGGGACGCCTCTTATCCCTCACCACTACACCCCGTCTCAGCCCTTTCAATGCCTGGCCCACCAAAAACCGCTTCGTGATATCTGCCAACCCCCGTAACTTACAACCGAAAGCAATGGCCGCCACGAAGCGATTAACCTTAGCGACCGTGCAACCCCGGGCGAACGCATCCCCCAACCAAAACAGCAAGGCCACCATCCTATCATCATCCGAGCACACATCTCCCAAAGATCTCACCCACTCCTCCCATTGCCTCCATCCAGCCGCATACGACGACCACGTCGCACTGGCCAGTGAACGTTTAATCAATTCACCTGCCGCCTGGATACCAGCTCCCACAGATGACTGGGACAGTCCACCCCTGTTAACTCCGCGTCCGGGACCAGCTGCCGGAAACGATCCCACTGCGAGCGAGAAAGCGCGTCAGCAATACAATTCTCTACCCCGGGAACATGCACCGCCACCACCCATGCATTTAAACTCAAACAGGAAAGCACCAACTGACGCAACAAGCGAACCACTGGAGGGGACGACGCCGAAGTATTATTTATAGCCATCACCACCCCCAAATTGTCGCAATGAAAACGCACTTTTTTGTCCCGGAACCTGTCTCCCCAAATGGTGACCGCCACCACGATGGGAAACAATTCGAGTAGGGCCAAGTTACGCGTCAGTCCCGCCTCCACCCATGCAACCGGCCATTTTCCCGCGCACCATTGACCTTTAAAGAACGCCCCGAACCCCACCGCCCCAGACGCGTCAGTGAACAATTCCAAATCGAAGCTATCTAACGCCCGGGACATCCAAAGAGAGCGCCCATTATACTGTGCCAGAAAATGGAGCCAGACCTGTAAATCTTCCCTGTGCTCTGCAGCCAGACGAATGAAATGATGGGGTTCCCGAACCCCCGCCGTCGCCGCTGCCAACCGCCGACAAAAAACCCTGCCCATCGGCATGATGCGGCAGGCAAAATTCAACTTCCCCAATAAGGACTGCAATTCACGTAGCGTAATTTTCCTAATCCGACACGCTCGCTCCACTACCAACCGCAAATCCCCCAACTTATCCTCCGGCAATCTGCACTCCATTGCTACGGAGTCGATAGTAATTCCCAAAAAACAAATGGTCGTCACCGGACCCTCAGTTTTTTCCACAGCCAAGGGTACACCGAACTCCCTTGACACCCAATTGACCGTCTCCAACAAATTTGCGCAAACCCCCGAACACGACGGGCCAACGCACAAGAAATCGTCGAGATAGTGAATAACTGATTCCACCCCCGCGACCTCCCTGACTACCCATTCCAAAAAAGAACTAAACACCTCAAAGTACGCGCACGACAACGAACAACCCATGGGAAGGCATCGATCAATGTAATAATCCCCTTCCCAATAACATCCCAACAACCTCTGGCTGTCCGGATGAACCGGCAACAAACGAAACGCCGCTTGAATATCAGTTTTTGCCATTAGAGCCCCTCTTCCGTAACCACGTACCAACGCTACCGCCGCATCAAACGACGTGTAGACCACAGAACAGAGATCCTGGTCAATGCCATCGTTAACCGACGCCCCCTTCGGGAAGGACAAATGCTGAATAAGCCGGAATTTGTTACCTTCTCGTTTTGGAACCACCCCTAACGGTGACACCACCAAACCTGGAACTGGGATCCGCCATTCTGCCCAGATCAATCTCCTTCCGGATTTTTTCCGAGACTACCCCCGCATGCTGATATGCCGACTTAAGGTTGCGCTGCGTGAAAGGGACCTCATGCAAAGGGGGCGGAATAACGAAACCGTAACCAAAACCTAAACGAATCAACCGCGCCCCCTCCTTATTGGGGTACCTACTTAGAAAGGGGGCCATCTTTATGAGTTTCACCGGAGTCTCCCCCATAACCAGACGCACCGCTGGCTCCCCCTTGTCGTTTACCCTTCTTAAAACATTTAGACGCTCCATGTGACTGCCCGCTGCAATGTGAACACGCATGCTTGAATTAACACGTCGCTCCAAATTTGCACTGCCCCTCATTGAACTGCCAACACGTCCCAAATTTTGAATCTGAGGCCTGACTACCCCCGCCGGAAGTTCCTGCTGCATTCCCGCTCCCGGGAAAGGACTGCCCCTGCTTATAAAGTGCCGTCACTTTCAACCATAAGGCTATGTCCTTATGGTCCCACCGTATATTCGGCCGCACCGCTTTCCTCTGCCGAAACTGCTCATCGTAACGAAGCCAGGCCTGGCCCCCATAAACCCGATGCGCCTCCCCCACCGCATCCAAATAACAAAACAAGCCGGAACAATTATCTGGCGCCTTTTCCCCAATAACGCTCGCCAAAATTGCAAAAGCCTGCATCCAATTGACGAACGTTTTTGGAATCAACCTGTACCGTCTCTTTTCTTCCTCATCCTTTTTTGTTTCATCCCGCTTCACCTTATCTAAATTAAACTTCTCCAGCGGAAGCAAGGAAAAAATCTCCACATACTCGTCCTTCCAAATCCTTTCCTTTACCTCCTGCTTTAAATGCGCCCCTAACGGGCCCTCATAACAAACATAAACCTCCCCGCGCGCACGATCATCAAGACGCACCCTATCAACCTCCTTTGGCGAGTCTGTTTGAACCGCCGCCGCCACTGCCACCGCTGCCCCGGCATTCAACCCCCCACCGTTTTGACGAACCGGAGCGCTTCCAACACTGCCCCCCCCACACCGCGGCCGGCGCCACACCTGACGATTCTTGGGAAGGGGAACCACCTAGCCGCCCCACTAACACTTTTAAACATCCCACTAACTCCGCCAAACTATCCCCCGCACCCGCCTGTAGCGACGGGACCCCCGACTCCGCCGCGACGCCCACCGCCTCGACACCCTCTACACCGATACCCGACATCAATAAAGCTGGAAATGGTAACGTAGGTGTCAACTCACCAGGCTGCCCAGGGGCTGTGAACCCGTCAGCCGGACCCCCATGTCCACGTGGAGAGGCCCGCCGCTCACCGTCCTCCAATGCTCCGGACTCCCTCTGGCGCTGTCCGCATTGGCAATGTGTGCACGGGGAATTCCGATTTTCGTCTGAGTAAAGGGGGGGTGACATCGCATCATCCAATTGGCCGAGGTCCAGTTCATGCCTCATCCGTCCCGCTGAACCAGCTCCAAGCTGTTCCGTCCCTGGCACTCCAACCACCGACCTCATCCTGCGACCTCTGGTCGTTTCCACCTCGACGACACCATGAGCCGACCCTCTGGCTGGCACATCACCATGCAGGGTCGCCGTTGCCCTTCCGCCACGTGCTGAAGAAGGAGAGGATGTGACCGGAAGTGAAGGCCGCGTCCTCCTCGCCGCTGCCGCCGGGCGCTGCCGCGTTTTGGGATTCCTCCCAGGACCAGACGAAAGAGCAGCGGCAGGCCGCCCTGGGGTCTGGCCTGCAGGGTCCACGGATGGGCTCCTCTTGCGCCGCCGCGCCCGCGGGATGTCTTCAGGACTCAGCCTTGCGGGCGGGCGCGAGCGCCTCGTGCTGCGCGTCACGCCGGGAGTGCCAGCCCTGGCCTGAGTCATGGGGGAAACGGGCTCTCCTCTTCTCCTGCCCGACCCCCTGGTACGCCGGTCCTGTACCTCGGCCTGCTCCAGCAGCCCCGCGACCACCGGCATGACAGAGCACTCCCCGCTTGCTCCAGCCGACTCTGCTCGCTCCTGGACCGGAGCGCCCGATTGTCCCTGCAGCAGCGTCGCTACTCGTGCTCCGAGCCATCCAGGACCCTGAGAGGCTGCCGCGGCCCGCAACAGCTCCATAGCCTCCTCATCAGACGCAGCAGGGGTAACAAACATGTTCCTGCTTCTGTGTCCTGGCGAAGAGAGGGAGAGCACAAACAGGAAACAGGTACATCCCCTTCAATCCCCACCCCTTCTCACTCAAGCCCTCCTGCTGTCCCCCCCCCCTTTCCTCTCATAGGCCAGCCAACTCTGTGTCCCTCCCATCTATTTTAGTCATGGAGGCCTTCCCTTATTCCTTTTTTCTTCTTTCAGTACGGCCTCTTCTTTTAATCAATTAGCTCATTATCACTCATGCATTGTCCAACAGGTGTTGAAATAATGGGATTAAAAGGGGAGATCCCTTCAGAAAGACAGAAACAATGGCAAACACAAAAAACACTTTTGGAATCTGATTTTAGTCAACACATAAGGAAAGGGTGCACCGGTCCTGGAAATACTGCAATACCAGGTCAATGCGTGGAGTGGACAGAGCAAGCTCTATTTCCATCTCCCTGTTCTAAAAATCCATTTAATATATGGTCCCCAGATAGGGGACGTATCAGATATTAAACTGATAAGAACAGATACTACACTTGATCTTAGCCAAAAGGCCGAGAATCGATAACCCGAACGGGCCGCGCGTTGCCCGAGCCTGCCCGATACTGCTGTTCAGCCCTTGCAGCGATTCAGCCTACTTCTAGGCAATTCCATGGGGCCCTGCAGGCTCACACACTCACAGCTACACGGGAGGTGAATAAAGGCCGGAGAGGAAGCCAGACAGGATTTGCTTCTTTTGCTTGCACCACAATGCAGTGCTGAAAGAGGAGGAATCTACATAAAAATGCCTTCCTGGCAACGCCCAAATGCCCTGCTGCCATGCAGATAAACACTGGCAGCGGCAGCCAGTGCATGCCCACAGCCACCCCTTGTTCCTTCACACCTTGTATCAGCTGTAATCCAGTCCAGTCCAGTGCTGCCTGCTGAGCAGCACTGACCAACACTGCCTGGGCCCAGGCTTTTATCTCTGAGGCTCCATTATGATGTCAGAAAGCTGGCTCTGGCTCCTCAGGGCTCCACTATGACACGTGCAAAGTTCCGTCTGAACTTTATATAAGACGGTGCGGCTCAGTCAGTCACTCAGTGTTGCCTGAGAGGGCAACACTGCAACAGCCGGCCGCCAGGCTGTCTTTTTTTGCACAGCTAGTTGCCTCCAGGAGGCCACAAGAGGGAGACAAGGGACTGCAAAATGGAAAATAAGCATCCACCAACTTTACAGACAACTTCTCCTTGCTCCTACAACCTCCATCCTTGCACAGTTTGTTATTCTTCTAGGTAACATAGTAACAAATCCAAATTGCTGCTCTCTTTGTAGGCAAGCAAGGCTTTGTTGCAACTGCAATTCTTACTCCTTCTTGAAATGTAGGGACGACAGTACATTCCATCACATCCATCTAGTGTACACAGGTAGGTCCATTGTGGCGGGCGGGCGGGCGGGCGGGCGGCTTTAATGGCTGTTTGCTGTTCCCCTACTTCACTCCACTATTTGACTGTGGTGCTGCATCAATCAGTGGCTGGCTCAGGTGCAGCTCTCTAACTTACCTAAAAGGGAGGGCGGAGAGAAGACAAGGAAGGTGAATGAGCTGTTCCAATGTGAAATGCCGGAAACACAGACACACAGACGACACAAAACAAGAGGTGGCAATGTATTCATTAATTGCATTTAATCAATTAGCTCATTATCACTCATGCATTGTCCAACAGGTGTTGAAATAATGGGATTAAAAGGGGAGATCCCTTCAGAAAGACAGAAACAATGGCAAACACAAAAAACACTTTTGGAATCTGATTTTAGTCAACACATAAGGAAAGGGTGCACCGGTCCTGGACATACTGCAATACCAGGTCAATGCGTGGAGTGGACAGAGCAAGCTCTATTTCCATCTCCCTGTTCTAAAAATCCATTTAATATATGGTCCCCAGATAGGGGACGTATCAGATATTAAACTGATAAGAACAGATACTACACTTGATCTTAGCCAAAAGGCCGAGAAGCGATAACCCGAACGGGCCGCGCGTTGCCCGAGCCTGCCCGATACTGCTGTTCAGCCCTTGCAGCGATTCAGCCTACTTCTAGGCAATTCCATGGGGCCCTGCAGGCTCACACACTCACAGCTACACGGGAGGTGAATAAAGGCCAGAGAGGAAGCCAGACAGGATTTGCTTCTTTTGCTTGCACCACAATGCAGTGCTGAAAGAGGAGGAATCTACATAAAAACGCCTTCCTGGCAACGCCCAAATGCCCTGCTGCCATGCAGATAAACACTGGCAGCGGCAGCCAGTGCATGCCCACAGCCACCCCTTGTTCCTTCACACCTTGTATCAGCTGTAATCCAGTCCAGTCCAGTGCTGCCTGCTGAGCAGCACTGACCAACACTGCCTGGGCCCAGGCTTTTATCTCTGAGGCCCCATTATGATGTCAGAAAGCTGGCTCTGGCTCCTCAGGGCTCCACTATGACAGGTGCAAAGTTCCGTCTGAACGTTATATAAGACGGTGCGGCTCAGTCAGTCACTCAGTGTTGCCTGAGAGGGCAACACTGCAACAGCCGGCCGCCAGGCTGTCTTTTTTTGCACAGCTAGTTGCCTCCAGGAGGCCACAAGAGGGAGACAAGGGACTGCAAAATGGAAAATAAGCATCCACCAACTTTACAGACAACTTCTCCTTGCTCCTACAACCTCCATCCTTGCACAGTTTGTTATTCTTCTAGGTAACATAGTAACAAATCCAAATTGCTGCTCTCTTTGTAGGCAAGCAAGGCTTTGTTGCAACTGCAATTCTTACTCCTTCTTGAAATGTAGGGACGACAGTACATTCCATCACATCCATCTAGTGTACACAGGTAGGTCCATTGTGGCGGGCGGGCGGGCGGGCGGCTTTAATGGCTGTTTGCTGTTCCCCTACTCCACTCCACTATTTGACTGTGGTGCTGCATCAATCAGTGGCTGGCTCAGGTGCAGCTCTTTAACTTACCTAAAAGGGAGGGCGGAGAGAAGACAAGGAAGGTGAATGAGCTGTTCCAATGTGAAATGCCGGAAACACAGACACACAGACGACACAAAACAAGAGGTGGCAATGTATTCATTAATTGCATTTAATCAATTAGCTCATTATCACTCATGCATTGTCCAACAGGTGTTGAAATAATGGGATTAAAAGGGGAGATCCCTTCAGAAAGACAGAAACAATGGCAAACACAAAAAACACTTTTGGAATCTGATTTTAGTCAACACATAAGGAAAGGGTGCACCGGTCCTGGAAATACTGCAATACCAGGTCAATGCGTGGAGTGGACAGAGCAAGCTCTATTTCCATCTCCCTGTTCTAAAAATCCATTTAATATATGGTCCCCAGATAGGGGACGTATCAGATATTAAACTGATAAGAACAGATACTACACTTGATCTTAGCCAAAAGGCCGAGAAGCGATAACCCGAAAGGGGCCGCGCGTTGCCCGAGCCTGCCCGATACTGCTGTTCAGCCCTTGCAGCGATTCAGCCTACTTCTAGGCAATTCCATGGGGCCCTGCAGGCTCACACACTCACAGCTACACGGGAGGTGAATAATGGCCGGAGAGGAAGCCAGACAGGATTTGCTTCTTTTGCTTGCACCACAATGCAGTGCTGAAAGAGGAGGAATCTACATAAAAACGCCTTCCTGGCAACGCCCAAATGCCCTGCTGCCATGCAGATAAACACTGGCAGCGACAGCCAGTGCATGCCCACAGCCACCCCTTGTTCCTTCACACCTTGTATCAGCTGTAATCCAGTCCAGTCCAGTGCTGCCTGCTGAGCAGCACTGACCAACACTGCCTGGGCCCAGGCTTTTATCTCTGAGGCCCCATTATGATGTCAGAAAGCTGGCTCTGGCTCCTCAGGGCTCCACTATGACACGTGCAAAGTTCCGTCTGAACTTTATATAAGACGGTGCGGCTCAGTCAGTCACTCAGTGTTGCCTGAGAGGGCAACACTGCAACAGCCGGCCGCCAGGCTGTCTTTTTTTGCACAGCTAGTTGCCTCCAGGAGGCCACAAGAGGGAGACAAGGGACTGCAAAATGGAAAATAAGCATCCACCAACTTTACAGACAACTTCTCCTTGCTCCTACAACCTCCATCCTTGCACAGTTTGTTATTCTTCTAGGTAACATAGTAACAAATCCAAATTGCTGCTCTCTTTGTAGGCAAGCAAGGCTTTGTTGCAACTGCAATTCTTACTCCTTCTTGAAATGTAGGGACGACAGTACATTCCATCACATCCATCTAGTGTACACAGGTAGGTCCATTGTGGCGGGCGGGCGGGCGGCTTTAATGGCTGTTTGCTGTTCCCCTACTCCACTCCACTATTTGACTGTGGTGCTGCATCAATCAGTGGCTGGCTTAGGTGCAGCTCTTTAACTTACCTAAAAGGGAGGGCGGAGAGAAGACAAGGAAGGTGAATAAGCTGTTCCAATGTGAAATGCCGGAAACACAGACACACAGACGACACAAAACAAGAGGTGGCAATGTATTCATTAATTGCATTTAATCAATTAGCTCATTATCACTCATGCATTGTCCAACAGGTGTTGAAATAATGGGATTAAAAGGGGAGATCCCTTCAGAAAGACAGAAACAATGGCAAACACAAAAAACACTTTTGGAATCTGATTTTAGTCAACACATAAGGAAAGGGTGCACCGGTCCTGGAAATACTGCAATACCAGGTCAATGCGTGGAGTGGACAGAGCAAGCTCTATTTCCATCTCCCTGTTCTAAAAATCCATTTAATATATGGTCCCCAGATAGGGGACGTATCAGATATTAAACTGATAAGAGCAGATTTTATTTTTTTTTTTAAATTTTTTTTCCTTACTACTCAGATTTGAAATCTTAAAGCACAAAACATAGGTTGAAAGTCTTAGATTTCATCAATACCATCATTGTAGTATGAATATATAATTTTCATGATCTTATCCATTTTTTAATTGTTATTATTACTTTTTTTTTTCTCTTTTTTTAATAAGTTTTGTTTTCTGTTTTTGTTTTTTTTAATTATATTTTAACTTTTTTTATTTTTTTTTAACAGGTATAACAAAGAAGAAAACAATACAAGATTACACATCACAAGGTAAGTACATTCCACATTTCTGGTTTCCAAATCTCATTTGCTCTATCAGTACCTAGTAATAATTTATCTCTCCAGAAATATACATACAGATAGCTTAAACATAGTTTAAGACAGTTTTCAACAGATAGCTCATCTCTTTTAAATAATACAATATTTCTTGCTTTCCATAAAGCCATCTTAACACATGTAAATATTAACCATACGACTTTAAAATCCTCTTTACCAATGCCCAATCCATAAAAGATCATATTAAAATCAAAATGATCAATTTTGCTCAAATATTTAACTAAGATGCTAACTTTCCTCCAAATCTTTTGTGCAAATGAGCAATTCCAAAAAATATGCGTTGGCGTTTCACTTCCGCTACATCTTACTCTTGGGCATCTTTCATGTCTTACCAAACCTCTTCTATGCTGAAATTCTCTTGTAGGTAAGCAATCCTTCAACATACACCACAACAGGTCCTTATGTTCGTTAGACAAGTAAAACAGGTTAACATTGATCCAAATACCTTGTACAATTCTTACAGAGAAACCTGTTACAGAACTCATAATTTTCCTCTCATCTAAGATCTTTAACACTTTTTTATGATTAGTAATAATACTTAAGTCAGATTTTAACAACTCAAACTCCCTTAAAATTTTCTCTAAAATAATATAATGTTCTGGTGGTAAAAACTTATATGGTCTGTTTAAGTCAATTTCTAACCACTTGTATTTCCTTATATAAAACCCAAGATTATAAATAAGAAAAGTTTTTATCTTTGAACTGGGCCCCAATAAAGTGCTTGTACAATAGGCCAAATATTTAATATACAAAAAAGACCTAATATCGGGGAAGCCTTTCCCTCCTTTATTCCTAGGTTTATACAACTCCTCCCTTTTGACTCTTTCCATATTTGATTTCCATAGGAAATAAAAACAGATTTTAATAAGTTTTTTCATGATATTATTTGGGGGGATAAAAACAGCAGATATGTACAAAATCATGGGGAGTAAAACTTGTTTTATGATCAAAATTTTACCTTCAAGAGTCAAAGTTCGCAAATTCCAAAAGGAAATCTTTTTCCTTACCCTTTCCAGCAAGGATTCCCAATTTTTTATATTCCCACAAGATTCTGAAAAATAAATACCTAAAATCTTCATGTCATGCATTTTAAGCAACTTACAATCAGGTTCAAGGGTAAATTTCCCAATTGTTAAAACACCGGTTTTATCTAAATTCACTTTGAAACCTGATGCTCCACAGAACCAATCCACTGTTCTTAAAACCCTATTAAAACTTCTAAGATCACGCACCAAAACTGTCACGTCATCCATATATGCAATAACTTTAACTTGTTCATTTTTACAGCCCGGGATGAAAAAAACGTTAATTACTTTATCTTTCCTAAAAGCCTCTAAGAGGGGTTCAATTGCACATATAAATAAGATAGGTGACAGAGGGCAGCCCTGTTTCACCCCACATCGAATATGAACTTTATCAGATAAGGAACCATTAACTGAAATTTTACTAAAACCTCCCTTGTATAAGATTTTAATACGATTAATAAAACCCTCTGAACATCCTAATTTGCTTAAAACTGTGAATAAGAAATCGTGTGAAACTCTATCATAAGCTTTTTCAAAATCAAAGGAGATCAAAGCTAAATCCTGATTGCGGTCCTTGCTGTCCCAAATAATATCCCGTAGCAAAACCAAAGAATCGACAATTTTTCTTTTTGGCACAGCGCATGTCTGGTCAACCCCAATTATTGATGCTATCACTTTTTTTAAACGATTACCTAACAATTTTGCATAAATTTTATAATCGGTGTTCAGTAGCGTAATTGGCCTCCAATTCTTGATTAATTTTTTATCACCTTTTTTAAAAATTAAAACAATAAGACCCTCCAACCAGGACTCTGGGATTATTAATGAAGATTCAATTTGAGAAAAAACTTTGAACACATCCTCACCTATCACATCCCAGAATTTTTTATAGAATTCTATTGGTAGACCATCCATACCAGGGGTTTTTAAATTCTGAAAACTATTAATCGTATCTAATATTTCATTTTTAGAAAATTCCTCCTCTAGAAACATCATCTCATCAGTGCTAAGCTTTTTATCTAACAACCCCATAAAATGTTCCTTTAAAGAGGCATCAAGCACCTTTTCGGAAAATAATTCCTCATAAAAATTTTTTGCTTTTAATAATTTCTCTTCACGGTTTGTTTCCCCTTCTAGACACTCAATAAAATCTTTTTTCCCGTTAATTTTTTTAAAAAAGAAATGAGAGCATTTCTCATCCTTTTCAAGGATTCTTACACGAGAGTTGAAAATAATCTCTTTCCCTTTTTCTTTTAATAAATTATTTATCTGACTTTTTACATCCTCAATTTGATCATCCATTTCTATACCATTGTTTCTAAAGAGGTAAAAACACTGGAGCCTAGAACTAAGATCAATGTATAGTTTCTTTTTTGCATAGGCTATCTTCTTCCCATATTTAACAAAGAAGGTTTTAAAACCCCTCTTCATGAAATCCCACCACTCCAATACATTATTAAACTCGCCCTCTTTTTGTTTTAGTTTATCATAAAACTTACAGAATTCTTCTTTAACCTTATTTCCTTCCAAGAGGGACACATTAAGTTTCCAGTGTGATGGCACCTTACCTTCTGAAACCTCATAATTTAGTGTACATTCAATTAACTTGTGATCTGTAAAACAACTGTCAAAGGATTTAAAAGAAGAACACATCAAATCACTAGATACAAAAATATAATCTAGTCTAGATGAGCATCCACGATTACTCCAAGTAAGCTCATACTCTTTCCTTTTTCCACCTAGTTCCCAGGTATCTTTAAGGTTACAGGCAGAAAGAATATTTTTCAAAACAGATACTGATCCTTCTTTTTTTTTACAGATTTGACAGTTAAAATCACCACCAATGATGATGGGATCTGAACCAACAATAAACAACTGTAGTAACTCAAAAAGGTGAATTCTCAAATTTTTTTCTGTATTTGCATATATGCAAAAACACTTGATTTTTTTGCTATCTTTTAAAACCTCCACCATAAGTATGCGCCCTGGGTATATTTCTTCATACCTAACAATTTCCCAATCTTTAGAACATAAAAAACCTATCCCGTCACTTTTGAATTCGTTTCCACCTGAAAAACAAGATTTACCTTTCCATATACCTTGTAGATACTTATAACATAATCTCTTTTCTAAATTACATTCCTGTAAGAAAACAAAGTCATAATTTTCATTATTAAAAAAATCATAAATGGCTGTACGTTTATATTGGTTATTAAACCCCTGAACATTCAGGGAGGCAGCCCTGATCATCTTTTAACCAAGATGCCAGGGCTTTCTCCCCCGCCCTCATCGATAAATGGTGGAGAAGTATCAATCTTCAGATCTTCAGCTCCAGATGAGTCAGAGGGAGAAATATCTCCAAGAAGATCATAAACCTTGCTTTTCTTCCCACTTTGGTCAGTCTCTTCATCACTCACTTTCTCTTCTTCTCTAGTATATCTTTTTAAACTTTTTGTTGCCAACTCCATCTCCTCCTGAGCACCAGACGAACCTGCTTGCCCAAGGGGTGAAAGGGGAGTCTCCAACACCACAGTTAATTCCTCTTTTTTCTTCTCCTTTTTCTCTTTTGATATTTTTTTCTCTTTTTCTACCACTAAAGCCTCCACACCTGAGGATTTTGTTTTCCCCTGGGAGCTCTTTTTATCCTTCTTTTTTTCCTCTTTTTTTTCCTTGCCCTTATTCTGTACCACAGAACCTATAGGAGCCTGCGCCTCTTCTGGAGGCACGAAGTCCTCATCTGACAAAATTTCCTCCTCTCTTTTTTTAGGACAATCTGTTTCCTGATGAACGGAATCATGGCATTTCATGCAACGCTTACAGGCCATGTCAGCATGTCCATATTTGCGACATCTACGACAGTATTGGGGCATCCCCGTAAAAAAAAGATAACCCCTACTCCTGTTGATGAAAATAATAGGGGGTGGTCTCAGAACACCCCCCTCAGCAGTCGGATCTTTTTTAAAGACCACACTGTAGATCCTTTTCCCATTCCATGCACCGAAATTAGTAATCCCATGTTTCTTAAGGGTCACCTTCTCACAAAAGTTGTACAAAAAGGATGTGACTTCCATATCAGAAATAAATGGGTTGTACATTTGCACTGTCAGCAGTTTATATTGATATTGAAACAAAGGAAGGACCTTTACTCCCTCCAACATAGCATGTCCTCTATTTCGCTCATAGAGAGCATACGCTGCTTCACAAATCCCACAAGAGTTCAAAGTAACATCGTGAATTCCACGGGAGTTAAACGATTGAACACAAAAATAATCCCCATCCTTGATCTTCAGGATAGGACCAAACACATTGGAATAAAGAAACCCCAGTTCTTTTACCTGGCGGTATTGCGGCGAGATGACAAAACGAATCGTGTCCTTCAAAGGAGTATCATCCGCAAAGAAGTCCTGGAAATTATCCGATCTTCCTTCCATCGTTCCAAATGAAAAATATACTCACAGCCCAGAAATCCAAGCTCGATCGCCTCCTGATCCAAATCGATAATCCAGAATCCCACGTCCAAAGAATTTCTCCCTCCACGAAAAGAATCCGGATCCTCCTAAGGAAAAGGCACTACAGCTTTCAGCCACCCCTCAATAGCAGCAGTTCGGTCCGAAAACCGAAAAGGCCGAGCAGGTAGGTTTCCACTGTAGGAACCTTGCCTAATGGTTTCAAACCCACTACAGATCTGAGCCAAAAGGCCGAGAAGCGATAACCCGAAAGGGGCCGCGCGTTGCCCGAGCCTGCCCGATACTGCTGTTCAGCCCTTGCAGCGATTCAGCCTACTTCTAGGCAATTCCATGGGGCCCTGCAGGCTCACACACTCACAGCTACACGGGAGGTGAATAATGGCCGGAGAGGAAGCCAGACAGGATTTGCTTCTTTTGCTTGCACCACAATGCAGTGCTGAAAGAGGAGGAATCTACATAAAAACGCCTTCCTGGCAACGCCCAAATGCCCTGCTGCCATGCAGATAAACACTGGCAGCGGCAGCCAGTGCATGCCCACAGCCACCCCTTGTTCCTTCACACCTTGTATCAGCTGTAATCCAGTCCAGTCCAGTGCTGCCTGCTGAGCAGCACTGACCAACACTGCCTGGGCCCAGGCTTTTATCTCTGAGGCCCCATTATGATGTCAGAAAGCTGGCTCTGGCTCCTCAGGGCTCCACTATGACACGTGCAAAGTTCCGTCTGAACTTTATATAAGACGGTGCGGCTCAGTCAGTCACTCAGTGTTGCCTGAGAGGGCAACACTGCAACAGCCGGCCGCCAGGCTGTCTTTTTTTGCACAGCTAGTTGCCTCCAGGAGGCCACAAGAGGGAGACAAGGGACTGCAAAATGGAAAATAAGCATCCACCAACTTTACAGACAACTTCTCCTTGCTCCTACAACCTCCATCCTTGCACAGTTTGTTATTCTTCTAGGTAACATAGTAACAAATCCAAATTTCTGCTCTCTTTGTAGGCAAGCAAGGCTTTGTTGCAACTGCAATTCTTACTCCTTCTTGAAATGTAGGGACGACAGTACATTCCATCACATCCATCTAGTGTACACAGGTAGGTCCATTGTGGCGGGCGGGCGGGCGGGCGGCTTTAATGGCTGTTTGCTGTTCCCCTACTCCACTCCACTATTTGACTGTGGTGCTGCATCAATCAGTGGCTGGCTCAGGTGCAGCTCTTTAACTTACCTAAAAGGGAGGGCGGAGAGAAGACAAGGAAGGTGAATGAGCTGTTCCAATGTGAAATGCCGGAAACACAGACACACAGACGACACAAAACAAGAGGTGTTAATGTATTCATTAATTGCATTTAATCAATTAGCTCATTATCACTCATGCATTGTCCAACAGGTGTTGAAATAATGGGATTAAAAGGGGAGATCCCTTCAGAAAGACAGAAACAATGGCAAACACAAAAAACACTTTTGGAATCTGATTTTAGTCAACACATAAGGAAAGGGTGCAACGGTCCTGGAAATACTGCAATACCAGGTCAATGCGTGGAGTGGACAGAGCAAGCTCTATTTCCATCTCCCTGTTCTAAAAATCCATTTAATATATGGTCCCCAGATAGGGGACGTATCAGATATTAAACTGATAAGAACAGATACTACACTTGATCTTAGCCAAAAGGCCGAGAAGCGATAACCCGAACGGGCCGCGCGTTGCCCGAGCCTGCCCGATACTGCTGTTCAGCCCTTGCAGCGATTCAGCCTACTTCTAGGCAATTCCATGGGGCCCTGCAGGCTCACACACTCACAGCTACACGGGAGGTGAATAAAGGCCGGAGAGGAAGCCAGACAGGATTTGCTTCTTTTGCTTGCACCACAATGCAGTGCTGAAAGAGGAGGAATCTACATAAAAACGCCTTCCTGGCAACGCCCAAATGCCCTGCTGCCATGCAGATAAACACTGGCAGCGGCAGCCAGTGCATGCCCACAGCCACCCCTTGTTCCTTCACACCTTGTATCAGCTGTAATCCAGTCCAGTCCAGTGCTGCCTGCTGAGCAGCACTGACCAACACTGCCTGGGCCCAGGCTTTTATCTCTGAGGCCCCATTATGATGTCAGAAAGCTGGCTCTGGCTCCTCAGGGCTCCACTATGACACGTGCAAAGTTCCGTCTGAACTTTATATAAGACGGTGCGGCTCAGTCAGTCACTCAGTGTTGCCAGAGAGGGCAACACTGCAACAGCCGGCCGCCAGGCTATCTTTTTTTGCACAGCTAGTTGCCTCCAGGAGGCCACAAGAGGGAGACAAGGGACTGCAAAATGGAAAATAAGCATCCACCAACTTTACAGACAACTTCTCCTTGCTCCTACAACCTCCATCCTTGCACAGTTTGTTATTCTTCTAGGTAACATAGTAACAAATCCAAATTGCTGCTCTCTTTGTAGGCAACCAAGGCTTTGTTGCAACTGCAATTCTTACTCCTTCTTGAAATGTAGGGACGACAGCACATTCCATCACATCCATCTAGTGTACACAGGTAGGTCCATTGTGGCGGGCGGGCGGGCGGCTTTAATGGCTGTTTGCTGTTCCCCTACTCCACTCCACTATTTGACTGTGGTGCTGCATCAATCAGTGGCTGGCTCAGGTGCAGCTCTTTAACTTACCTAAAAGGGAGGGCGGAGAGAAGACAAGGAAGGTGAATGAGCTGTTCCAATGTGAAATGCCGGAAACACAGACGCACAGACGACACAAAACAAGAGGTGGCAATGTATTCATTAATTGCATTTAATCAATTAGCTCATTATCACTCATGCATTGTCCAACAGGTGTTGAAATAATGGGATTAAAAGGGGAGATCCCTTCAGAAAGACAGAAACAATGGCAAACACAAAAAACACTTTTGGAATCTGATTTTAGTCAACACATAAGGAAAGGGTGCACCGGTCCTGGAAATACTGCAATACCAGGTCAATGCGTGGAGTGGACAGAGCAAGCTCTATTTCCATCTCCCTGTTCTAAAAATCCATTTAATATATGGTCCCCAGATAGGGGACGTATCAGATATTAAACTGATAAGAACAGATACTACACTTGATCTTAGCCAAAAGGCCGAGAAGCGATAACCCGAACGGGCCGCGCGTTGCCCGAGCCTGCCCGATACTGCTGTTCAGCCCTTGCAGCGATTCAGCCTACTTCTAGGCAATTCCATGGGGCCCTGCAGGCTCACACACTCACAGCTACACGGGAGGTGAATAAAGGCCGGAGAGAAAGCCAGACAGGATTTGCTTCTTTTGCTTGCACCACAATGCAGTGCTGAAAGAGGAGGAATCTACATAAAAACGCCTTCCTGGCAACGCCCAAATGCCCTGCTGCCATGCAGATAAACACTGGCAGCGGCAGCCAGTGCATGCCCACAGCCACCCCTTGTTCCTTCACACCTTGTATCAGCTGTAATCCAGTCCAGTCCAGTGCTTCCTGCTGAGCAGCACTGACCAACACTGCCTGGGCCCAGGCTTTTATCTCTGAGGCCCCATTATGATGTCAGAAAGCTGGCTCTGGCTCCTCAGGGCTCCACTATGACACGTGCAAAGTTCCGTCTGAACTTTATATAAGACGGTGCGGCTCAGTCAGTCACTCAGTGTTGCCTGAGAGGGCAACACTGCAACAGCCGGCCGCCAGGCTGTCTTTTTTTGCACAGCTAGTTGCCTCCAGGAGGCCACAAGAGGGAGACAAGGGACTGCAAAATGGAAAATAAGCATCCACCAACTTTACAGACAACTTCTCCTTGCTCCTACAACCTCCATCCTTGCACAGTTTGTTATTCTTGTAGGTAACATAGTAACAAATCCAAATTGCTGCTCTCTTTGTAGGCAAGCAAGGCTTTGTTGCAACTGCAATTCTTACTCCTTCTTGAAATGTAGGGACGACAGTACATTCCATCACATCCATCTAGTGTACACAGGTAGGTCCATTGTGGCGGGCGGGCGGGCGGGCGGGCGGGCGGGCGGCTTTAATGGCTGTTTGCTGTTCCCCTACTCCACTCCACTATTTGACTGTGGTGCTGCATCAATCAGTGCCTGGCTCAGGTGCAGCTCTTTAACTCACCTAAAAGGGAGGGCGGAGAGAAGACAAGGAAGGTAAATGAGCTGTTCCAATGTGAAATGCCGGAAACACAGACACACAGACGACACAAAACAAGAGGTGGCAATGTATTCATTAATTGCATTTAATCAATTAGCTCATTATCACTCATGCATTGTCCAACAGGTGTTGAAATAATGGGATTAAAAGGGGAGATCCCTTCAGAAAGACAGAAACAATGGCAAACACAAAAAACACTTTTGGAATCTGATTTTAGTCAACACATAAGGAAAGGGTGCACCGGTCCTGGAAATACTGCAATACCAGGTCAATGCGTGGAGTGGACAGAGCAAGCTCTATTTCCATCTCCCTGTTCTAAAAATCCATTTAATATATGGTCCCCAGATAGGGGACGTATCAGATATTAAACTGATAAGAACAGATACTACACTTGATCTTAGCCAAAAGGCCGAGAAGCGATAACCCGAACGGGCCGCGCGTTGCCCGAGCCTGCCCGATACTGCTGTTCAGCCCTTGCAGCGATTCAGCCTACTTCTAGGCAATTCCATGGGGCCCTGCAGGCTCACACACTCACAGCTACACGGGAGGTGAATAAAGGCCGGAGAGGAAGCCAGACAGGATTTGCTTCTTTTGCTTGCACCACAATGCAGTGCTGAAAGAGGAGGAATCTACATAAAAACGCCTTCCTGGCAACGCCCAAATGCCCTGCTGCCATGCAGATAAACACTGGCAGCGGCAGCCAGTGCATGCCCACAGCCACCCCTTGTTCCTTCACACCTTGTATCAGCTGTAATCCAGTCCAGTCCAGTGCTGCCTGCTGAGCAGCACTGACCAACACTGCCTGGGCCCAGGCTTTTATCTCTGAGGCCCCATTATGATGTCAGAAAGCTGGCTCTGGCTCCTCAGGGCTCCACTATGACACGTGCAAAGTTCCGTCTGAACTTTATATAAGACGGTGCGGCTCAGTCAGTCACTCAGTGTTGCCTGAGAGGGCAACACTGCAACAGCCGGCCGCCAGGCTGTCTTTTTTTGCACAGCTAGTTGCCTCCAGGAGGCCACAAGAGGGAGACAAGGGACTGCAAAATGGAAAATAAGCATCCACCAACTTTACAGACAACTTCTCCTTGCTCCTACAACCTCCATCCTTGCACAGTTTGTTATTCTTCTAGGTAACATAGTAACAAATCCAAATTGCTGCTCTCTTTGTAGGCAAGCAAGGCTTTGTTGCAACTGCAATTCTTACTCCTTCTTGAAATGTAGGGACGACAGTACATTCCATCACATCCATCTAGTGTACACAGGTAGGTCCATTGTGGCGGGCGGGCGGGCGGGCGGGAGAGCGGGCGAGCGGGCGGGCGGCTTTAATGGCTGTTTGCTGTTCCCCTACTCCACTATTTGACTGTGGTGCTGCATCAATCAGTGGCTGGCTCAGGTGCAGCTCTTTAACTTACCTAAAAGGGAGGGCGGAGAGAAGACAAGGAAGGTGAATGAGCTGTTCCAATGTGAAATGCCGGAAACACAGACACACAGACGACACAAAACAAGAGGTGGCAATGTATTCATTAATTGCATTTAATCAATTAGCTCATTATCACTCATGCATTGTCCAACAGGTGTTGAAATAATGGGATTAAAAGGGTAGATCCCTTCAGAAAGACAGAAACAATGGCAAACTGTAACGGCAGGGGGTAGGGAGACGGACAAGTGAGCCCTAATCTACCCGCCACTCTGTCCCTGCCTACTTGCAACGACCCGCCCTAGGCGACGGGGTACAACTGGACGGCGGTCCCCGCGCTCAGTAAGTGCACGACAAACATACAAGGAACACAAGCAAGGAAAAGGGGCCGTTGCCCACGGCAACACCGTGAGCAACCAGAGTGGTGAACGAGCCGAGTCAAGCCAGGAGTGTGCGAGGTACAAAACGAAAAGCAGAAGAGTAGTCGGTAAGCCAGGGTCGGTATGGAGCAGGATCAAAAATAGCAGGAGCTGTAGCTGGGCCAGGAACCACAAGGAAGGAAACAAAAGCAATAACAAGCACCGAGGGACAGGAAGTGCAGGCTTAAATAGACCGAGGGCGGGAGCTAGCTGAGTCTGGCCAGGTTACGATAGGCTCTCCCACTCCTAAGCCTGCCAGCCTGAATGGTGGAAGCAGGAGTCAGTCTCAGGGATGTATTCTCAGGTGCTGACTGATTAGTTCTGGGAGTTAACCCCGCAGTGCCTGGCAGATCCTTTACAGTACCCCCCCTTTTATGAGGGGCCACCGGACCCTTTCTAAGTGGACCTGGCTTACTGGGGAAACGCAGGTGGAACCTCCTGACCAATACCCCAGCGTGAACATCCCGGGCGGGTACCCAAGTCCTCTCCTCGGGCCCGTATCCTCTCCAATGGACCAGGTACTGGAGGGAGCCTTGGACCATCTTGCTGTCCACAATCCTGGCCACCTCGAATTCCACCCCCTCCGGGGTGAGGATGGGAACAGGAGGTCTCCTCGAGGGAGCCAAGGACGGGGAGCAGCGTTTGAGGAGGGAGGCATGAAACACGTCGTGTATCCGAAAAGACGGGGGTAACTCCAGCCGGGAGACAGGATTGAGGACCTCAATGACCTTATACGGCCCAATAAACCGGGGAGCAAACTTCTTGGACGGAACCTTGAGACGCAAGTTCCTAGACGACAACCACACCAGATCCCCGACCATAAACAGGGGGTTAGCAGAACGTTTTTTATCAGCCTGAGTTTTTTGTACGCTCTGGGACACCTCTAGTTTTTCTGAACCTGGGCCCAGACTGTGCACAGTTCCCGATGAACGACCTCTACCTCAGGATTGTTGGAACTACCAGGTGAAACGGAGGAGAACCGTGGATTAAACCCAAAATTACAAAAAAAAGGAGAGACCCCAGACGAGTTACTGACCCGGTTATTAAGGGAAAATTCGGCGAGGGGAATGAAAGAGACCCAATCAAATTGACAGTCAGAGACAAAACACCTTAAGTATTGTTCTAGAGACTGATTAGTCCTCTCCGTTTGGCCATTGGTTTCAGGATGGAAGGCAGAGGAGAAGGACAGATCAATCCCCAACTTCATACAGAAGGCTCTCCAAAACAATGAAACAAATTGTACCCCTCTGTCCGAAACAATATTGACAGGGACCCCATGGAGACGCAGGATGTGTTTGACAAACAAGGTAGCCAACGTTTTGGCGTTGGGTAGTTTCTTGAGGGGCACAAAGTGGCACATCTTACTGAAGCGGTCCACCACCACCCACACCACCGACTTGCCTTGGGATGGAGGCAAATCGGTGATAAAATCCATGGAGATATGTGTCCAAGGTCTCTGGGGAATGGGCAACGAACGCAGTAAGCCCGCTGGTCGGGACCTGGGAGTCTTGGACCTAGCACAAACCTCACAAGCGGCGACGTAGGCCTTAACGTCTTTAGGCAACCCAGGCCACCAATAATTTCTGGTAATGAGGTGTTTGGTACCCAGGATGCCGGGATGGCCAGATAGTGCGGAGTCATGATTTTCCCTAAGTACCCTTAGCCGGAATTGCAGGGGAACAAACAGCTTGTTCTCAGGAAGGTTCCCGGGAGCTGCACCTTGATCAGCAGCAATTTCAGAGACTAAATCAGAATCGATCGAGGAAATGATTATACCTGGAGGCAAAATACAAGCAGGATCTTCCTCCGAAGGAGGGCTGGCCATGAAGCTACGCGACAGTGCATCAGCCTTAATATTTTTAGACCCAGCCCTATAGGTAACCAAAAAATTGAATCTGGTAAAAAATAACGCCCATCGAGCTTGTCTCGGGTTTAGCCTCCGTGCAGATTCTAGGAACACCAGATTCTTGTGGTCGGTAAGAACCGTTACCTGGTGCCTAGCCCCCTCCAGGAAGTGGCGCCACTCTTCAAATGCCCATTTAATGGCTAAGAGTTCGCGGTTGCCAATATCATAGTTACTTTCAGTTGGCGAAAACTTCCTGGAGAAGTAGGCACAGGGGCGGAGATGGGTGAGGGACCTGGTACCCTGGGACAAGACAGCCCCCACTCCCACCTCAGATGCGTCAACTTCCACGATAAATGGCTCCATTTGGTTGGGCTGAACCAGCACCGGGGCCGAGACAAAGCACTTCTTAAGGACCTCAAAAGCCTGGACAGCCTCAGGAGGCCAGTGGAGGAGATCAGCACCTTTGCGAGTGAGGTCCGTAAGGGGCTTAGCGATGACCGAGAAGTTAGCAATAAATCTCCTGTAATAATTAGCAAACCCCAAAAAACACTGTAACGCCTTCAGGGAGGCAGGTTGGACCCATTCCGCCACAGCCTGAACCTTGGCTGGGTCCATGCGGAATTCATGAGGAGTGAGGATTTGACCCAAAAATGGAATCTCCTGTACCCCAAACACACATTTTTCGGTTTTGGCAAACAGTTTATTTTCCCGAAGGACCTGGAGCACCTTCCTGACATGCTCCACGTGGGAGGACCAGTCCTTGGAAAACACCAGTATGTCATCAAGGTACACTACCAGAAAAATCCCCAGGTAATTTCTCAAAATCTCATTTATGAAATTCTGGAAGACCGCAGGGGCATTACACAACCCAAAGGGCATGACGAGGTATTCGAAATGGCCTTCGGGCGTGTTAAACGCAGTCTTCCACTCATCCCCCTCTTTGATGCGAATAAGGTTATACGCCCCCCGTAGATCCAATTTAGAAAACCATTGGGCCCCCTGAACCTGATTAAAGAGATCAGGAATCAAAGGAAGGGGATACTGGTTCCTTACCGTGACCTTATTCAGGCTACGGTAGTCAATGCATGGCCTAAGACCACCATCCTTCTTCCCCACGAAGAAGAAGCCAGCACCTACCGGAGAAGAAGAGGGACGAATGTAACCCTTGGCCAGGGATTCCTGGATATACACTCTCATAGCTTCACGTTCGGGACAAGAAAGATTAAATATCCTACCCTTAGGAAGCTTAGCTCCTGGTACCAATTCGATAGCGCAATCGTATTCTCTATGAGGAGGTAACACTTCGGAGGCCTCCCTAGAGAAAACATCAGCGAAGTCCTGAACAAACTCGGGTAGCGTATTCGCCTCCTTAGGGGGAGAAATAGAATTAACAGAAAAACATGACGTACAACATTCATTACCCCATTTGGTTAGCTCCCCAGTATTCCAGTCAAACGTAGGATTATGCAACTGCAACCAGGGAAGACCTAGCACCAAATCGTACGATAATCCCTGCATCAACAGTACAGAGCATTGCTCCAAATGCATGGAGCCAACAAGGAGTTCAAAAACAGGGGTATGCTGTGTAAAATAACCATTAGCAAGAGGAGTGGCGTCGATACCCACTACCGGGACAGGTTTAGGCAAATCAATAAGAGGCATAGCAAGGGACATAGCAAATTCCACAGACATGATATTAGTAGAGGACCCTGAATCCACGAAAGCACTGCCGGTAGCAGACCTACCACCAAAAGAGACCTGAAAGGGAAGCAAGATCTTAGTACGTTTCATATTTACGGGAAATACCTGTGCGCCCAAGTGACCTCCCCGATGATCACTTAGACGCGGAAGTTCTCTGGCTGCAACCTTACGCTTAGGACAGTTGTTCACTTGATGCTTGTCGTCCCCACAGTAGAAGCAGAGACCATTCTTCCTGCGGAATTCTCTACGTTGTTGGGGGGACACGGAGGCCCCGAGTTGCATAGGTATCTCTGAATCTTTCGGGGAGGAACGAAGCAACGGAGCTTCGGGAGGCATCATGGGGGAGTCGGAGGAGAAAACAAATAAACGTTCACGTTGTCGTTCCCTGAGACGTCGGTCAAGTCGTATCGCTAAAGCCATAACCTGGTCTAGGGAGTCAGAAGAGGGATAGCTAACTAGCAGGTCTTTCAGGGCATTCGACAGACCCAACCTAAACTGGCACCTTAAGGCAGGGTCATTCCACCGAGAAGCTACGCACCACTTCCGAAAGTCAGAGCAATACTCCTCAACAGGTCTCTTACCCTGACTTAAGGTCACCAGCTGACTCTCGGCAAAGGCAGTCCTGTCAGTCTCGTCATAAATAAGTCCGAGAGCAGAAAAGAAACAATCAACGGAGGAAAGTTCAGGGGCATCAGGAGCCAAGGAGAAGGCCCACTCTTGGGGCCCTTCCTGGAGCCGGGACATAATTATACCCACCCGCTGGCTCTCAGAACCTGAGGAATGAGGCTTTAAACGAAAGTAAAGCCTACAACTCTCCCGAAAGGAGAGAAAAGTCCTCCGGTCCCCTGAGAACCGGTCGGGCAACTTGAGGTGGGGTTCAAGAGGTGCGGTGCGGGAAACTACCAGGGTAGCATCAGGCTGGTTGACCCTCTGAGCCAGGGCCTGGACCTGTAGGGAGAGACCCTGCATTTGCTGAGCCAGGGTCTCACGGGGATCCATAGTGGTGTCAGGGACCAGGGGTAGACTAGGTATGGGCTTGTTATTATGTAACGGCAGGGGGTAGGGAGACGGACAAGTGAGCCCTAATCTACCCGCCACTCTGTCCCTGCCTACTTGCAACGACCCGCCCTAGGCGACGGGGTACAACTGGGCGGCGGTCCCTGCGCTCAGTAAGTGCACGACAAACACGACAAACATACAAGGAACACAAGCAAGGAAAAGGGGCCGTTGCCCACGGCAACACCGTGAGCAACCAGAGTGGTGAACGAGCCGAGTCAAGCCAGGAGTGTGCGAGGTACAAAACGAAAAGCAGAAGAGTAGTCGGTAAGCCAGGGTCGGTATGGAGCAGGATCAAAAATAGCAGGAGCTGTAGCTGGGCCAGGAACCACAAGGAAGGAAACAAAAGCAATAACAAGCACCGAGGGACAGGAAGTGCAGGCTTAAATAGACCGAGGGCGGGAGCTAGCTGAGTCTGGCCAGGTTACGATAGGCTCTCCCACTCCTAAGCCTGCCAGCCTGAATGGTGGAAGCAGGAGTCAGTCTCAGGGATGTATTCTCAGGTGCTGACTGATTAGTTCTGGGAGTTAACCCCGCAGTGCCTGGCAGATCCTTTACACAAACACAAAAAACACTTTTGGAATCTGATTTTAGTCAACACATAAGGAAAGGGTGCACCGGTCCTGGAAATACTGCAATACCAGGTCAATGCGTGGAGTGGACAGAGCAAGCTCTATTTCCATCTCCCTGTTCTCAAAATCCATTTAATATATGGTCCCCAGATAGGGGACGTATCAGATATTAAACTGATAAGAACAGATCTTTTTTCAGCCATTTTTTCTTTCCCCATATCTATATCTTTAACACTTTCTCCTCCACTATTCTCCATTTTTTCCGTTACTGAAGAAACCTCTTCAACATTTGATTTACTTTTCTCCATACTTGTTCCACTCTCTTGTTGCACTCCTCTTCTATGTCTTTTTGGACATATCCTGAAGACATGCCCACCCTCTCCACACATGTTACAAATCTTTTCCTTTTTGCAGTCTTGGTAGCTGTGGCCTTCCTGCAAACATTTCGTACACACAGTTTTTTTACATTCTGCGGTATTGTGCCCATATTTTTTACAGTTCCTGCAGAAGATGTCCATCCCAGAAAAGAATAAATCTCCAGTTGTGTTTCCAATTTTAAAGCGTGCCGGCGGGATCACCAATTTCCCAGAAGCTTTGTCAAGTTTCAGTGAACAAAAAAATCTCCACTTACCGGTCCAAAAGCCAAATTCATTCAGGACTTTGCCTTTCTCCACAACTTTCCCACAATACTTCCCTAGGAATATGCTAATGTCCTCCTCTTCAACATATGGAGAGTACATTTTAACAGTCACAAGCCGTTGCCACTCAGAAAAGTGTGGCACCAGTACAATACCTTCCAATCTTGAATCTTCACGTGTCTCATTAAAAATTCCCAAAAACTTCAAGTAAGTATCTTCATTAATGAACGTGACGTCGTAGACACCTCTCCGTGGATAGTCCATTACAGCCAGAATATCCTCCTTGCTCAGCCGAAACAGTCCCAGCAACAAATTTTCGCTCAGGAAACGCAGGTCTTTCTTGGTCCTTTCCAATTCCGTCACCATAAAACGAACAGCATTCCTGGTCTTCATATAATCCGGTACGGTCTCCATCCTGATGCCTTTCAAGGTAACCTTCAACACCGAAGTGTCAGGTAGGTGATCGCTCCTCGTTGCCCTGGACTAATCCTCCTCCCCAATAGCAGCAGAGGGGTGAAGTCTCTCGTAAAAGAGACGATCCCCCCAGGCCAAGGAAAAGGGTACCAGGGCACCTCCTGACCAAGAAACAAGGTAATACCGTAAAGTACTACACTTGATCTTAGCCAAAAGGCCGAGAAGCGATAACCCGAACGGCCGCGCGTTGCCCGAGCCTGCCCGATACTGCTGTTCAGCCCTTGCAGCGATTCAGCCTACTTCTAGGCAATTCCATGGGGCCCTGCAGGCTCACACACTCACAGCTACACGGGAGGTGAATAAAGGCCGGAGAGGAAGCCAGACAGGATTTGCTTCTTTTGCTTGCACCACAATGCAGTGCTGAAAGAGGAGGAATCTACATAAAAACGCCTTCCTGGCAACGCCCAAATGCCCTGCTGCCATGCAGATAAACACTGGCAGCGGCAGCCAGTGCATGCCCACAGCCACCCCTTGTTCCTTCACACCTTGTATCAGCTGTAATCCAGTCCAGTCCAGTGCTGCCTGCTGAGCAGCACTGACCAACACTGCCTGGGCCCAGGCTTTTATCTCTGAGGCCCCATTATGATGTCAGAAAGCTGGCTCTGGCTCCTCAGGGCTCCACTATGACACGTGCAAAGTTCCGTCTGAACTTTATATAAGACGGTGCGGCTCAGTCAGTCACTCAGTGTTGCCTGAGAGGGCAACACTGCAACAGCCGGCCGCCAGGCTGTCTTTTTTTGCACAGCTAGTTGCCTCCAGGAGGCCACAAGAGGGAGACAAGGGACTGCAAAATGGAAAATAAGCATCCACCAACTTTACAGACAACTTCTCCTTGCTCCTACAACCTCCATCCTTGCACAGTTTGTTATTCTTCTAGGTAACATAGTAACAAATCCAAATTGCTGCTCTCTTTGTAGGCAAGCAAGGCTTTGTTGCAACTGCAATTCTTACTCCTTCTTGAAATGTAGGGACGACAGTACATTCCATCACATCCATCTAGTGTACACAGGTAGGTCCATTGTGGCGGGCGGCTTTAATGGCTGTTTGCTGTTCCCCTACTCCACTCCACTATTTGACTGTGGTGCTGCATCAATCAGTGGCTGGCTCAGGTGCAGCTCTTTAACTTACCTAAAAGGGAGGGCGGAGAGAAGACAAGGAAGGTGAATGAGCTGTTCCAATGTGAAATGCCGGAAACACAGACACACAGACGACACAAAACAAGAGGTGGCAATGTATTCATTAATTGCATTTAATCAATTAGCTCATTATCACTCATGCATTGTCCAACAGGTGTTGAAATAATGGGATTAAAAGGGGAGATCCCTTCAGAAAGACAGAAACAATGGCAAACACAAAAAACACTTTTGGAATCTGATTTTAGTCAACACATAAGGAAAGGGTGCACCGGTCCTGGAAATACTGCAATACCAGGTCAATGCGTGGAGTGGACAGAGCAAGCTCTATTTCCATCTCCCTGTTCTAAAAATCCATTTAATATATGGTCCCCAGATAGGGGACTTATCAGATATTAAACTGATAAGAACAGATACTACACTTGATCTTAGCCAAAAGGCCGAGAAGCGATGACCCGAACGGGCCGCGCGTTGCCCGATACTGCTGTTCAGCCCTTGCAGCGATTCAGCCTACTTCTAGGCAATTCCATGGGGCCCTGCAGGCTCACACACTCACAGCTACACGGGAGGTGAATAAAGGCCGGAGAGGAAGCCAGACAGGATTTGCTTCTTTTGCTTGCACCACAATGCAGTGCTGAAAGAGGAGGAATCTACATAAAAACGCCTTCCTGGCAACGCCCAAATGCCCTGCTGCCATGCAGATAAACACTGGCAGCGGCAGCCAGTGCATGCCCACAGCCACCCCTTGTTCCTTCACACCTTGTATCAGCTGTAATCCAGTCCAGTCCAGTGCTGCCTGCTGAGCAGCACTGACCAACACTGCCTGGGCCCAGGCTTTTATCTCTGAGGCCCCATTATGATGTCAGAAAGCTGGCTCTGGCTCCTCAGGGCTCCACTATGACACGTGCAAAGTTCCGTCTGAACTTTATATAAGACGGTGCGGCTCAGTCAGTCACTCAGTGTTGCCTGAGAGGGCAACACTGCAACAGCCGGCCGCCAGGCTGTCTTTTTTTGCACAGCTAGTTGCCTCCAGGAGGCCACAAGAGGGAGACAAGGGACTGCAAAATGGAAAATAAGCATCCACCAACTTTACAGACAACTTCTCCTTGCTCCTACAACCTCCATCCTTGCACAGTTTGTTATTCTTCTAGGTAACATAGTAACAAATCCAAATTGCTGCTCTCTTTGTAGGCAAGCAAGGCTTTGTTGCAACTGCAATTCTTACTCCTTCTTGAAATGTAGGGACGACAGTACATTCCATCACATCCATCTAGTGTACACAGGTAGGTCCATTGTGGCGGGCGGGCGGGCGGGCGGCTTTAATGGCTGTTTGCTGTTCCCCTACTCCACTCCACTATTTGACTGTGGTGCTGCATCAATCAGTGGCTGGCTCAGGTGCAGCTCTTTAACTTACCTAAAAGGGAGGGCGGAGAGAAGACAAGGAAGGTGAATGAGCTGTTCCAATGTGAAATGCCGGAAACACAGACACACAGACGACACAAAACAAGAGGTGGCAATGTATTCATTAATTGCATTTAATCAATTAGCTCATTATCATTCATGCATTGTCCAACAGGTGTTGAAATAATGGGATTAAAAGGGGAGATCCCTTCAGAAAGACAGAAACAATGGCAAACACAAAAAACACTTTTGGAATCTGATTTTAGTCAACACATAAGGAAAGGGTGCACCGGTCCTGGAAATACTGCAATACCAGGTCAATGCGTGGAGTGGACAGAGCAAGCTCTATTTCCATCTCCCTGTTCTAAAAATCCATTTAATATATGGTCCCCAGATAGGGGACGTATCAGATATTAAACTGATAAGAACAGATACTACACTTGATCTTAGCCAAAAGGCCGAGAAGCGATAACCCGAACGGGCCGCGCGTTGCCCGAGCCTGCCCGATACTGCTGTTCAGCCCTTGCAGCGATTCAGCCTACTTCTAGGCAATTCCATGGGGCCCTGCAGGCTCATACACTCACAGCTACACGGGAGGTGAATAAAGGCCGGAGAGGAAGCCAGACAGGATTTGCTTCTTTTGCTTGCACCACAATGCAGTGCTGAAAGAGGAGGAATCTACATAAAAACGCCTTCCTGGCAACGCCCAAATGCCCTGCTGCCATGCAGATAAACACTGGCAGCGGCAGCCAGTGCATGCCCACAGCCACCCCTTGTTCCTTCACACCTTGTATCAGCTGTAATCCAGTCCAGTCCAGTGCTGCCTGCTGAGCAGCACTGACCAACACTGCCTGGGCCCAGGCTTTTATCTCTGAGGCCCCATTATGATGTCAGAAAGCTGGCTCTGGCTCCTCAGGGCTCCACTATGACACGTGCAAAGTTCCGTCTGAACTTTATATAAGACGGTGCGGCTCAGTCAGTCACTCAGTGTTGCCTGAGAGGGCAACACTGCAACAGCCGGCCGCCAGGCTGTCTTTTTTTGCACAGCTAGTTGCCTCCAGGAGGCCACAAGAGGGAGACAAGGGACTGCAAAATGGAAAATAAGCATCCACCAACTTTACAGACAACTTCTCCTTGCTCCTACAACCTCCATCCTTGCACAGTTTGTTATTCTTCTAGGTAACATAGTAACAAATCCAAATTGCTGCTCTCTTTGTAGGCAAGCAAGGCTTTGTTGCAACTGCAATTCTTACTCCTTCTTGAAATGTAGGGACGACAGTACATTCCATCACATCCATCTAGTGTACACAGCTAGGTCCATTGTGGCGGGCGGGCGGCTTTAATGGCTGTTTGCTGTTCCCCTACTCCACTCCACTATTTGACTGTGGTGCTGCATCAATCAGTGGCTGGCTCAGGTGCAGCTCTTTAACTTACCTAAAAGGGAGGGCGGAGAGAAGACAAGGAAGGTGAATGAGCTGTTCCAATGTGAAATGCCGGAAACACAGACACACAGACGACACAAAACAAGAGGTGGCAATGTATTCATTAATTGCATTTAATCAATTAGCTCATTATCACTCATGCATTGTCCAACAGGTGTTGAAATAATGGGATTAAAAGGGGAGATCCCTTCAGAAAGACAGAAACAATGGCAAACACAAAAAACACTTTTGGAATCTGATTTTAGTCAACACATAAGGAAAGGGTGCACCGGTCCTGGAAATACTGCAATACCAGGTCAATGCGTGGAGTGGACAGAGCAAGCTCTATTTCCATCTCCCTGTTCTAAAAATCCATTTAATATATGGTCCCCAGATAGGGGACGTATCAGATATTAAACTGATAAGAACAGATACTACACTTGATCTTAGCCAAAAGGCCGAGAAGCGATAACCCGAACGGGCCGCGCGTTGCCCGAGCCTGCCCGATACTGCTGTTCAGCCCTTGCAGCGATTCAGCCTACTTCTAGGCAATTCCATGGGGCCCTGCAGGCTCACACACTCACAGCTACACGGGAGGTGAATAAAGGCCGGAGAGGAAGCCAGACAGGATTTGCTTCTTTTGCTTGCACCACAATGCAGTGCTGAAAGAGGAGGAATCTACATAAAAACGCCTTCCTGGCAACGCCCAAATGCCCTGCTGCCATGCAGATAAACACTGGCAGCGGCAGCCAGTGCATGCCCACAGCCACCCCTTGTTCCTTCACACCTTGTATCAGCTATAATCCAGTCCAGTCCAGTGCTGCCTGCTGAGCAGCACTGACCAACACTGCCTGGGCCCAGGCTTTTATCTCTGAGGCCCCATTATGATGTCAGAAAGCTGGCTCTGGCTCCTCAGGGCTCCACTATGACACGTGCAAAGTTCCGTCTGAACTTTATATAAGACGGTGCGGCTCAGTCAGTCACTCAGTGTTGCCTGAGAGGGCAACACTGCAACAGCCGGCCGCCAGGCTGTCTTTTTTTGCACAGCTAGTTGCCTCCAGGAGGCCACAAGAGGGAGACAAGGGACTGCAAAATGGAAAATAAGCATCCACCAACTTTACAGACAACTTCTCCTTGCTCCTACAACCTCCATCCTTGCACAGTTTGTTATTCTTCTAGGTAACATAGTAACAAATCCAAATTGCTGCTCTCTTTGTAGGCAAGCAAGGCTTTGTTGCAACTGCAATTCTTACTCCTTCTTGAAATGTAGGGACGACAGTACATTCCATCACATCCATCTAGTGTACACAGGTAGGTCCATTGTGGCGGGCGGGCGGGCGGGCGGGCGGCTTTAATGGCTGTTTGCTGTTCCTCTACTCCACTCCACTATTTGACTGTGGTGCTGCATCAATCAGTGGCTGGCTCAGGTGCAGCTCTTTAACTTACCTAAAAGGGAGGGCGGAGAGAAGACAAGGAAGGTGAATGAGCTGTTCCAATGTGAAATGCCGGAAACACAGACACACAGACGACACAAAACAAGAGGTGGCAATGTATTCATTAATTGCATTTAATCAATTAGCTCATTATCACTCATGCATTGTCCAACAGGTGTTGAAATAATGGGATTAAAAGGGGAGATCCCTTCAGAAAGACAGAAACAATGGCAAACACAAAAAACACTTTTGGAATCTGATTTTAGTCAACACATAAGGAAAGGGTGCACCGGTCCTGGAAATACTGCAATACCAGGTCAATGCGTGGAGTGGACAGAGCAAGCTCTATTTCCATCTCCCTGTTCTAAAAATCCATTTAATATATGGTCCCCAGATAGGGGACGTATCAGATATTAAACTGATAAGAACAGATACTACACTTGATCTTAGCCAAAAGGCCGAGAAGCGATAACCCGAACGGGCCGCGCGTTGCCCGAGCCTGCCCGATACTGCTGTTAAGCCCTTGCAGCGATTCAGCCTACTTCTAGGCAATTCCATGGGGCCCTGCAGGCTCACACACTCACAGCTACACGGGAGGTGAATAAAGGCCGGAGAGGAAGCCAGACAGGATTTGCTTCTTTTGCTTGCACCACAATGCAGTGCTGAAAGAGGAGGAATCTACATAAAAACGCCTTCCTGGCAACGCCCAAATGCCCTGCTGCCATGCAGATAAACACTGGCAGCGGCAGCCAGTGCATGCCCACAGCCACCCCTTGTTCCTTCACACCTTGTATCAGCTGTAATCCAGTCCAGTCCAGTGCTGCCTGCTGAGCAGCACTGACCAACACTGCCTGGGCCCAGGCTTTTATCTCTGAGGCCCCATTATGATGTCAGAAAGCTGACTCTGGCTCCTCAGGGCTCCACTATGACACGTGCAAAGTTCCGTCTGAACTTTATATAAGACGGTGCGGCTCAGTCAGTCACTCAGTGTTGCCTGAGAGGGCAACACTGCAACAGCCGGCCGCCAGGCTGTCTTTTTTTGCACAGCTAGTTGCCTCCAGGAGGCCACAAGAGGGAGACAAGGGACTGCAAAATGGAAAATAAGCATCCACCAACTTTACAGACAACTTCTCCTTGCTCCTACAACCTCCATCCTTGCACAGTTTGTTATTCTTCTAGGTAACATAGTAACAAATCCAAATTGCTGCTCTCTTTGTAGGCAAGCAAGGCTTTGTTGCAACTGCAATTCTTACTCCTTCTTGAAATGTAGGGACGACAGTACATTCCATCACATCCATCTAGTGTACACAGGTAGGTCCATTGTGGCGGGCGGGCGGGCGGGCGGGCGGCTTTAATGGCTGTTTGCTGTTCCCCTACTCCACTCCACTATTTGACTGTGGTGCTGCATCAATCAGTGGCTGGCTCAGGTGCAGCTCTTTAACTTACCTAAAAGGGAGGGCGGAGAGAAGACAAGGAAGGTGAATGAGCTGTTCCAATGTGAAATGCCGGAAACACAGACACACAGACGACACAAAACAAGAGGTGGCAATGTATTCATTAATTGCATTTAATCAATTAGCTCATTATCACTCATGCATTGTCCAACAGGTGTTGAAATAATGGGATTAAAAGGGGAGATCCCTTCAGAAAGACAGAAACAATGGCAAACACAAAAAACACTATTGGAATCTGATTTTAGTCAACACATAAGGAAAGGGTGCACCGGTCCTGGAAATACTGCAATACCAGGTCAATGCGTGGAGTGGACAGAGCAAGCTCTATTTCCATCTCCCTGTTCTAAAAATCCATTTAATATATGGTCCCCAGATAGGGGACGTATCAGATATTAAACTGATAAGAACAGATACTACACTTGATCTTAGCCAAAAGGCCGAGAAGCGATAACCCGAACGGGCCGCGCGTTGCCCGAGCCTGCCCGATACTGCTGTTCAGCCCTTGCAGCGATTCAGCCTACTTTTAGGCAATTCCATGGGGCCCTGCAGGCTCACACACTCACAGCTACACGGGAGGTGAATAAAGGCCGGAGAGGAAGCCAGACAGGATTTGCTTCTTTTGCTTGCACCACAATGCAGTGCTGAAAGAGGAGGAATCTACATAAAAACGCCTTCCTGGCAACGCCCAAATGCCCTGCTGCCATGCAGATAAACACTGGCAGCGGCAGCCAGTGCATGCCCACAGCCACCCCTTGTTCCTTCACACCTTGTATCAGCTTTAATCCAGTCCAGAAGAGGCTGGACGCAGCCTGCAGGGCTTAAGGGGAAGCCTCCATGACCTCACTGGTAGGGAAAGGGTTAATAGGTAAGGGAGAGTTGGAGGGAGAGTTAGGAGGAGGTGGAGGAGGGACAAGGAGGAGTCAGGGGGCCGTTGCTGAGCTTCCCGCTGTTTGCGGCATTGAGCCGGAAGCAGCGGGAGGAGTAACACAGGGAGAGACAAGCTCCCCGTTGCCCGCGCTTATAACAATGTCGGAGGCCGTATTATTAGAGCGGCTGCGTGCCGCTGATGTGCACCATGGTCCCGGATGGCTTGAGGAGACCGTGGCTGCATTAACTAGGATCCCGGACGCCGTTTCGCCACGCCAGGCCCGGCGTTCGGGGTCTGTTGCAGGGGACAGGCTCCCCTCCCCCGGCCCCCTTACTAGCATTACTATGGCGGCGGGGGGGGAGTCGGCAACAACCGCTCCTGCTCGGAGCAGGCTGAGAGCGTTGCCGGGGGTGACGGCGACTCAGGCCGGGTCGACCCGTCCCTCCCGGCGGTCCCGACCTCCAGAGCGCCTCAGTCCTGAGGCAGTCCCGCGGACACGGCGTCGCAGAGGGAGCCCGATCTCGGACGCTGCAGGCCAGGCAGCTGGGAGGACCGCCCCTTCCCAGGCCCTGCGTCCTGGCAGGAATCCCAAGCCGCGACGGGGTCCGGCGGTAAGCAGGGAGTCGCAGGCCGGGCTCCCTGTCACCCCTCCCCCATCGGATGGAAGATTCGGAGGACAAGGTACGGCCGCCCCGCCTGGTGATGTTCCGGCCAGGGGGCAGGCTTCTTCAGGATCAGCGAGACGGACGTCTAGATCTGCAGCGACGTCGAGGCAACAGGTCCGGTCGGAAGTCTGGGTCCCGGCGGTCGGGCGGCAGGTTGCCGGCCCATCGGTCAGCGCGTCCTCATCCCCGTTCCGAAGATGTCGTTTGGATGGACAGTCGTCGGCGAGAGAAGAGCTGGAGGAAGGTGAACTGGACGTGTATCGTCGAGGTCAGGATGGTCCGGCTGACGGGAACACAGCGCCTGTGCAGCCCGGTGAGTGTATAACTCCATCATTGTCATATCCAGCGATTTTTATGTCGGGTATCGGCGGGGGGGCTGCTAGCGTCGCATCGGTGGCCGGTAGTGGCGCGGGCGGGCGCGATGGCGCGGGTTTGGCAGACTTAGTGGGTTGCTTGAGAGAGCTGGTCGGGCGCCTAGATAGGGCAGTGGCGCCGGTAGTCACGGAAGTGTCCCCGGCGGTAGTTGGGGAGGGTCCCAGGGAAGGGGGATTGTTACAAGCGCGGCCCGTAACGGCGGTTAGAGAGGCGGTCGCGGTGTCGGTACAGACCGAGGCGCAAAACGATGGCGATCGGGTGCGTATTGATGATCGCGCTCGTGGGGAGGTGTATGTGTGTTTCGAAGGTCCGTTGGGGGCGCATTTAAAGCAGGAGGTGCGTGAGCGGATCTGGAAGGACGAATATGTAGAGATTTTTTCTCTCTTGCCGCTCGCTAAATTTAATTTGGATAAGGGCAAGCGGGACGAGAGTAAAAAGGACGAGGAGGAACGGCGGCGGTATAGGCTTATCCCGCAGACGTTCGTTAATTGGTCGCAGGCGTTCGCCATATTAGCCAGTGTGATAGGGGAAAAGGCGCCGGAAAATTGTTCGGCGTTGTTTTGTTATTTTGATGCTATTGGGGAGGCTCATAGGGCGTATGGGGGCCAGGCGTGGCTGCGATACGACGAGCAATTCCGTCAGCGAAAAGCGGTTCGGCCGGCGATTCGGTGGGACCAGAAGGATATTGCTCTCTGGTTACGGGTTACGGCTCCGGTTAGGCAGTCCTTTCCCGGGAGCGCCGGCCAAGGAGGCCAGTCTAGTCAGGTTGGACAAGGCGGCGGGGGAAAGGCAGGGTTTTGCTGGCAATTTAATGAAGGCCAGTGCAAGTTCGGGGCCACGTGCAAGTTCAAGCACGTGTGTTCGGAGTGTAATGGTGCATCACACGGGGCGGCGAAATGTATGCGGAAAAGGAGGTCAGGGAACCAGTCCTCCGCGGCTGGTCAAGGGGGTGTCACCGGTGAGGGTGGAAAAGATGGCCCCTTATCTAAATGAGTATCCGGACAGGGCGGCGGCTAAGTTGCTTTACGAGGGTTTTCGTGTTGGTTTCGTTATTCCCCCGCCTCCTTATGAGGTTCCGGTTACGCGGAGGAATTTAAAATCGGCTTACTCGCATGCCAAGGTCGTGTCGGACAAATTGTTAAAAGAAGTTTCGTTGGGTCGCATGTCAGGGCCTTTTGTTGAGTCGCCAGTAAAAGATTTAGTGGTGTCCCCGTTGGGTATTGTTCCTAAGCGCGAGCCCGTAAAATTTCGTTTAATTCAACACTTATCGTATCCCAAGGGTTCGTCGGTAAACGACGGGATAGATCACGAGTTGTGCTTCGTAGCCTATACCTCATTCGATAAGGCGGTGGGGTTAGTGCGGGCTGCGGGTCCGGGCGCGCTGCTAGAAAAAACCGAAATCGAGGCGGCGTTCAGGTTGTTGCCAGTTCATCCAGAAAGCCAACGGCTGTTGGGCTGTTTTTGGAATGGGGCCTTTTATGTGGATCGGTGCCTTCCGATGGGGTGTTCCCTTTCTTGTGCGTACTTCGAGGCGTTTAGTAGCTTCGTGGAGTGGGTAGCGAGGGGAGTATCCGGGGTCGACTCGTTGATCCATTACTTAGATGATTTCTTGTGCGTTGGCCCGGGGGGTTCGCCGGTTTGCGGTAATTTGCTTTATGCACTACAGAAGGTTGCGAGGGATTTTGGGATCCCTTTGGCGCCAGAAAAAACGGAGGGCCCAGTAGCGACGATTTGTTTTTGGGAATTGAAATAGATTCGGTGGCAATGGAGTGTCGTCTCCCTGCGGATAAGCTGGGTGCTTTGAGGCTGGAGGTACGGCGGGCTTGTAGACTGAAGAAAATGACGCTGCGGGAGCTTCAGTCGCTGCTGGGGAAGTTGAATTTCGCCTGCCGGATTATGCCAATGGGGAGGGTGTTTGGTAGACGGTTGGCAGCGGCAACGGCGGGAGTGCGTGCACCGCATCATTTTGTGCGGCTCAAGGAGGAGCACCGAGCTGATCTTCAGGTTTGGGATGACTTCTTGGGCCAGTACAATGGTCGCTCGCTGTGGATGGCCCCAGCGCAGGATACGAGTGATTTGAATAATTTTACGGATGCGGCTGGGGCGGGCGGTTTTGGAGCTTACGGGGGAGGTCCGTGGTGCGCAGGTCAATGGCCGGCTAGTTGGGTGTCCAGCGGACTCACGCGGAATCTGGCCCTGCTCGAGCTGTTCCCCATCGTGGTGGCGGCAACCATTTGGGGGGACAGGCTCAGGGATAAGAAGGTTCGTTTTTACTGCGACAACATGGGGGTGGTGCTGGCCATTAATAACATCACGGCGTCCTCTCCTCCTGTAGTTCAATTGTTGCGACATTTAGTGTTGGTATGTTTGTCGTGGAACGCGTGGGTGGTGGCGGTGCATGTGCCGGGGGTACGGAATTGCATCGCTGATGCTCTTTCTCGCTCGCAGTGGGACCGGTTTCGGCAATTGGCACCGGGAGCGGAACGTCTCGGTTTGGCTTGTCCGGAACATCTTTGGGATCTGGTCTCGGTCCCGTAGAACAACTGGTACAAAGGTCTTTGGCGCGCACGACGTGGAGTGCTTATTCTGGTTGTTGGAGGCAGTGGGAGGAGTGGGTAAGAGAGTTGGGTGACGTCAATACGGATAGAGACAGGTTGGTGGCACTTTTGTACTGGTTAGGGGACGCCTGGGAGGCGGGGTTTTCAGTGGCAAAGGTGAACCGGTTCATATCTGCGGTGGCGTTTGGTTTTAAGTTACGAGGCTTTCAAGATGTATCTAAGGAATTTTTGGGTTGGGCCGAGGTAGAGTGGAGGCGGATAGTAGAAGGCCTGTGTCGTTTGCTTTGCTTAGCCAAGTAGGGAAGGGTAAGCTGATAGTTTTGTTCGCCCTCCCGGGGTCGGTTATGTGCCCAGTAGAGTGCATGCGGGGTTTTTTAAGCCGCAAGCGGGGTCTCCAGATTTGCCTTTGTTACGTCATGTGGACGGGTCGTTTTGTCCAGGTTTCAGTTTGGAGATGTATTTAAGGAATGTCTGACGGCGGTTGGTGTCGCGGCGGGCTCATATTCATCTCATTCCTTCAGGTTTGGCGCAGCAACTGCAGCGGGGCGCTGGGGGTTGGATGATGAAGGGGTGCGGCGCATTGGTCGTTGGGAGTCCAACTGAGTTAAGTCCTATGTCCGCTCCATTTGTTATAATTGTTTTCCATTTCAGATTCGCCTCCGTGTTTGGTGTGGTTGCTGGGTCATTCGTACGTGCACTGGGTCATTCGTACGTGCCCGGACGGTCGCCAGTTGCGCATTCCGCGACAGGATGCGGTTGTGCATTGGCTGGGATTTAGAGGTATGTCATGGAGCAGGGGGTTGGCAGAATCCCAGACATAGGCCCGGCTTGATAGGGTTCCGGAGGTCTTAGTGTTGCACGTGGGTGGGGATGACTTAGGAGTCTGCCCCTTGCGTGAGTTGGTGCGGGATATCAAACACGATATGTTGGGTTTGTGGGTTTCTTATCCCAAGTTGGGGATAGTGTGGTCGGACATAGTCCCGAGGAAACATTGGCGGTTGGCTAGGTCAGTGAAAGAGTCAATAAGGCTCGCATTAAAGTTAATCGGGCGGTGTCCCGTTTCGTAGCAAAAATCGGGGGCATTTGTGTGCGGCACAGGGATTTGGAGTCAGGAGTGGGGAACTTCTGGAGGGGTGATGGGGTTCATCTGACCGAGGTTGGCATTGATCTTTGGAGCTTGGCGATAGCAGAAGGAATAGAAAGGGCGGTGGTGGTGTGGCGGAACTCACAGGCTTAAGGTGGTCAAGGCCTGTTTCGCTGTGGCGGGGGGAGTCCTTGAGGCCAGTCAGTACAAAATGGTGGGGGGGTCGCATCGGGGGTATGCGTCCCCCAAAAAAGGTACATGGTTGAAGACTTCATCGGGTGTTATCCCTTTGAAGTGGTCTTCTGGTAGAAGGTATATCACTTGAAGGCTTCATCGGGTGTTATCCCTTTGAAGTGGACTTCTAGTGGTCGGTATATCACTTGAGGGCTTCATCGGGTGTTATCCCCTTGAAGTGGACTTCTAGTGGTCGGTATATCACTTGAGGGCTTCATCGGGTGTTATCCCCTTGAAGTGGACTTCTAGTGGTTGGAGCCATCTGCAGAGGTGAACGGTGCTTCCGAGCTGGTTTACGGCTGGAGGTAATTGGTGGTTTGCAGATGGCTAATTCGGTGTGTTCTTAAAAAGGAACATCTGAAGGGGCTTCAAGGACTTCCTCTGCTCGGGTTAATGTTAACGTTAAATTGTTATGTACGATTCTGACCCATGTTGGGTCATGTGAATTATTAGGAGGAATTCTCTGGTGGATTCCTAACTAGTTATCCGAATGTTTCGGATTTAAATTGTTTTGATAAAACTGTGAAATTAATAAACGGCTGCTGTGGCCATTTCACATCCAACCTCGGTGTCACGTGTCTTTCCTAAAGGTGGGGGTGGAGGGATAAGATGGGTAAGGGAAGGTTCATTAACACACGACTCTACTTAGGAAGGTCAAGTCCAGTGCTGCCTGCTGAGCAGCACTGACCAACACTGCCTGGGCCCAGGCTTTTATCTCTGAGGCCCCATTATGATGTCAGAAAGCTGGCTCTGGCTCCTCAGGGCTCCACTATGACACGTGCAAAGTTCCGTCTGAACTTTATATAAGACGGTGCGGCTCAGTCAGTCACTCAGTGTTGCCTGAGAGGGCAACACTGCAACAGCCGGCCGCCAGGCTGTCTTTTTTTGCACAGCTAGTTGCCTCCAGGAGGCCACAAGAGGGAGACAAGGGACTGCAAAATGGAAAATAAGCATCCACCAACTTTACAGACAACTTCTCCTTGCTCCTACAACCTCCATCCTTGCACAGTTTGTTATTCTTCTAGGTAACATAGTAACAAATCCAAATTGCTGCTCTCTTTGTAGGCAAGCAAGGCTTTGTTGCAACTGCAATTCTTACTTCTTCTTGAAATGTAGGGACGACAGTACATTCCATCACATCCATCTAGTGTACACAGGTAGGTCCATTGTGGCGGGCGGGCGGGCGGGCGGCTTTAATGGCTGTTTGCTGTTCCCCTACTCCACTCCACTATTTGACTGTGGTGCTGCATCAATCAGTGGCTGGCTCAGGTGCAGCTCTTTAACTTACCTAAAAGGGAGGGTGGAGAGAAGACAAGGAAGGTGAATGAGCTGTTCCAATGTGAAATGCCGGAAACACAGACACACAGACGACACAAAACAAGAGGTGGCAATGTATTCATTAATTGCATTTAATCAATTAGCTCATTATCACTCATGCATTGTCCAACAGGTGTTGAAATAATGGGATTAAAAGGGGAGATCCCTTCAGAAAGACAGAAACAATGGCAAACACAAAAAACACTTTTGGAATCTGATTTTAGTCAACACATAAGGAAAGGGTGCACCGGTCCTGGAAATACTGCAATACCAGGTCAATGCGTGGAGTGGACAGAGCAAGCTCTATTTCCATCTCCCTGTTCTAAAAATCCATTTAATATATGGTCCCCAGATAGGGGACGTATCAGATATTAAACTGATAAGAACAGATTTTTTTTTCAGTTGGCTACCCCCTCGCGGGGGTGTCAATGATTTATTACTTAAAATTCAAAAACATTTACAATAAATTACAGCTTTTTACAATGAATTACAGTAATAAAATCAATTTACATAAAAACACATAAAAGGGGACATGGTGGCAAATTCTTATATATTGGAGTTCCATTCTTTTACAAACCATTTATTTGAAAGGGTGGCATTTCTTTTTTTATCTAATAAATAATAAATGTACATCTCGCTAAAACAAAGACCTAAAACATCGTCAACAGATAAAACATCGTGCTTAAAAATCAGGATGTTCCTGGCCTTCCACAGAGCTTCTTTTACGCAGTTCATCGTCTTCCATGCAATAGTCTTTTGGTTCGCGGTTGGGCATCCAAAGAGTCCATATAAAATCATTTCGTAACTCAAGTCCTTTAGGTCTGCCATCTTCTTCATTAGAGGGAATATCTTTATCCAAATATGTTTAGTAAAATCGCAAGTCCAAAAAATATGACGCACGGTCTCCTCAGCCTGGCAGCCTTCCCTCGGACAGATGGCAGACCTCGCGAATCCTCTCCTGAATTGGAATGCCCGGCATGGAAGACATTGATGAACGCAGCTCCAGGCCAGGTCCATCTGTGTATTAAAAAGATAAAACACATTAACCATTTTGAAGATAAAAGCACAGCGTTCATTATTAAAATTTTCAATATTAGTGACGACTTCATTTCCTCTTATGTCTTTTATAAGTTTCTTACTGTTTATCATGTCATTAAAATTTTTCCCTTTAAAATTAAACAAGGCCACTATTTTCTCTAAAATCACGTAATTTGCTGGTAGATTAAAAGCATAAGGTGAGGTTAAAACAATTTCAAACCACCCCATCCTTCGCATAAAAAACCCAGTATTAAAACGTAGAAAATAAGACCAATGATGTTGTTTAAAAAGAGAATTAAGACAGAAACAAAAGTACTTGATTAAAAGAAACCTATTAAAATCTGGAAAGTCTTTGCCACCCTTTGGTTTGATTTTCATTACCGTCTCACGTTTAAGTTTCTCCATTCTGGAACTCCAAAAGAAGGTAAAACAAGCTTTAGTAATTTTTCTTAATAAAACCGTGGGAGGAGGGAAAAACATGCTTAAGTATAAAAGCAAAGGTAAAATTATCATTTTAATTATTAAAATTTTTCCCTCCATGGTAAGCTTCCTCATGTTCCACATGCATATTTTTTGATTTACCTTCTGCGCCACCATGTCCCAACTAATAAAACCATTGTCGTACTCACTGAAGGAGACACCTAAAATTTTAATATTATCAGACACAGGAACCGGTATATCTCTAAGAGCCATGCTTCCTATGTTTAAAATATGACTCTTGCTGAAGTTTACTTTAAAACCGGAAGCACAGCAATAAAACTCGATTTGCCTAAGGGTTCTCTGAAGCGACAGGGCGTCCCTACATAAAACCGCTACATCATCCATGTACCCCACTGCTTTGGCCTCTACGCCGCCTCCCCCGGGCAGGGGGACTCCACGGATACACTTATCGCGGCGAATTGCGCATAACAGAGGCTCCAATGCACATATAAAAAGCAGTGGGGATAAGGGACACCCCTGCTTCACCCCAGAGTTTAAAAATACGTCCTGTGTCTTAAAACCATTCACTAAAATTTTGCTGGTGCATTCTCTGTAAAAGGCTTTAATAGATAATAAAAATCCTTCAGGTATACCCATACGTTCTAAAACCTTAAAAAGATAAAAATGAGAGACACGGTCGAACGCCTTCTCAAAGTCTATAGATAAAATGGCTAATTTACCTTTTCTAGACCTCGTGTCCTCAATCACGTCTTTTATCAGGTTAAGATTATCCCAGATGCTGCGGCCTGGCACCCCACACACCTGGTCAGAGTGTATAATGTGGGGTATTATGGCTTTTAATCTATTTGCACATATTTTAGCCATAATTTTATAGTCGCTATTTAGAAGGGTTATTGGTCTCCAATTCTTTAAAACTGCGATGTCACCCGTCTTATACAGCAGGGAGACCTCACCCTTCCGCCAGGACTTAGGCAGCATCTTGGAATTAAAAACATCAGAAAAAAGGTTAAAAAGATCCTCTTTTAAAATGTCATAAAATTTTACATAAAACTCACTGGGTATACCGTCCGGTCCGGGAACTTTCCCTGTTTTAAAACTCTTAACAGTTTCTAAAACCTCCTGCTCCGTCAGCTCCTGTAATAAAAAATTCTGGGAGACAGGGTCTAAAACAGTGGTAATCTCCTTCAGTGAGTCACGCATAAAATTATGATCCACAGTCTTAACATTAAAAAGGTCAGTGTAAAACTCATGAACTTTACTTAAAAGACCCTGTACATCTGACACCCCTTCTATATTTTTGATAATTGCCTTTTTGTTATTTATTTTCTTAAAAAAGTACCTGGAGCAGGTCTCGTTCTCCTCCACATGTTGTATTTTTGAACGGAATATAATCTCTTTACCTTTCTGCTCCAGGCACTGGGCTATCTCCTTTTTCAAATTGGTGATGTCATCTTTAACGTCTATGTCATGATCTTGCATTTTGTACAGGGTCTGCAGACGGGTATTGAGAATTTTAAAAAAAGCGTATTTCTCTTTGGCTTTCGCCACGCTTTTCTTAATAAAAAAATCTTTAATTTTCTTTTTCATTTTCTCCCACCATGCACTGATGGGAGTGCGTGTGTCTCTTACCCGCCTGCTTTCTTGGTAAAATTCAATAAAATCTGCTAAAACCTGTGGATCGTCTAAAAGGGAAACATTCATCTTCCAGGGCTTTTTACATACAATATTATTAAGATCATGCTTTACTTTAAAAGATAAAAGCCTGTGATCTGAAAACACATTGGTTAAAACTTCACAATTAAAAGGCAGTAAATTTTCAGAACAAAAGATAAAATCAATCCTGGAGCTACAGGTGGCGTTGCTCCAGGTAACGCCGGCTTCCTCTGGACTGCTCCTGTTACATTCTTTGTATATGTCTTTTAATTTAAAATCAGTCACAATATCCTTGAGCAGTCCAGAGGTCTTGTCATAGTTCCTACCCGTACTGTTGGTAAGCCGGCGTTCTCCTCTCAGGATACAATTAAAATCACCTGCGAGGATAAAAGGCTCAGATGTGTTGATAAAAAGCGGTAAAATCTCCAGCATCCTCGCTCTTTCGTTCTTTTCTGGTGATCCGTAAAAATTTAAAAACTGCCACTTTACACCATCAATAAAAGCTTTAACCATTAAAATACGTCCTGGTAAGATTTCTTGAATAAAATCAATTAAAACGTTTCCCTTAAAAAGAATGGCGACCCCTGCTGATCTGGACTCGTTGGATCCAGACCAGACGGATGGACCATACTTCCAATCCTTTTTGTAATTTTCATATCTCATTGTATGGGGAATGCCGCACTCCTGCAGGAAAAATACAGAGGCTGCCAGGCAAGATAAAAAATTGAAGAGAGCAACCCTTCTCACTTTTGACTTGGCGCCCCTCACGTTGAGGGAGATTCCCATGAGCTCGGACATCGTGGAGAGTAAAAAGCAAAATTCTGATTTTAAAATAATAAATAATAGGCGTACTTAAAATCAGATTTCTCCTCCACCAGCAATACCCGAAACCTCACTTGAACTCATGGCCCCGCCCTCATCCGACTCAACTGAAAAGAGGGACGAGGCAGGAGAAGAACTACTGTCGCTGAGAGCTGAGCCAGCAACACTCACCTCGTACACGGGGAGCCCAGACTCGCACAGCCTCACCTGGGTCTCTCTCGGTTGACCGACTGGGTCCATGTCTGGTGGGTCCCCCAAGGGCCCCGCCTCTCCCCCCTGGGCCCGTGAAGGCCGGTCTAGAGGGGGAGGTTGTGCGCATGGCGGGGTGTCCGATAATACGGAGGGAGCAGTGCCCGTCCTCCTCACCAGTCCAGGCGAGGAGGGGGTCCCAGGAGGAGCCACATCTTTCCGCACGGACGTATCCATCTGCTCCTCCCCTGTCTCCCTCCTACTGGCACGCTCTTGCTTCCCCTTTTTACGGGGACCCACCTGTACCCAGTTTTCTCCTTCCGAGTCGGTCTCTAGAGACCCAGGATTAGGAGCAGGCCCGGCACCGCCTGAGCAACCAGCCGTCTGGGATGCCACAGGTTCATCGATGGCCTGCTCTTTTTCTGCCTTCCTCTTGGCCTGCCGTTTTTCCTTCGCGCTGGGCTCATTTTTATCCCCTGAGGTCGCTGGCTGAGAGGCACCTGTTTTGGCTTCGGCTAGCCGTACTCTTGAAGCCCAGGTACCTCTCTGCTCTTTCGCCGCAACAGCTTGTTCTCCTCCTTGAGGACGGGACTGCTCTGCTGGTGGAGCACGTGGGGGCACCTCGGGTTGCTCATCTTCTTCGCCTCGGTACCTATGTGGACAAGCATAATAAAGATGACCAGTTTTTTGACAAAAATTGCATTTTTTCTCTTCTGTACATTCTCTCATTGTGTGTTGTTTACTTCCACAGTTCCTGCTGGTGACATCGCAGTTAAAACTGGTATGTCCATAGGTACCGCAGGCCCTGCAGAAGTTTGGCATTCCTGAGAAATAGAGGTCGCCATTCACATTCCCAAGTTTAAAACGAGCAGGTGGTAGCTTCGTTTCTTGGGTGGAGGGGTCCTTTATTAGCGTAACAATAAATTTCCATTTGACGGTCCACACACCGCACTCGTTCATAACTCTCCCCAGCAGCTTAACGTTCTTAAAGTATGCAGCAAGAAACGCCGCCACTTCCTGATCTTTCACGTATGGGGAATACATTTTAATCACTACGAGTTTGGTTACTTCAAAAGCGTGTTCAATTACCTGGACTCCCAAGGCCATGAGTTCACCTTGTTGCCTCTCAGCTTTTCCCATGGCATCACGGAGGATTCCTTCTCCCATAAAGGTCACGTCGTACACTCCACGCCTTGGGTAGTCCTGGATCGCCAAAATCTCGTTCTTGTGGACCGCCAACCGCTTTTCCAAAATATCGTGGACAAGGAACTTGAGACCACGAGGACCGCCTCCACCCTCTGCCAAGATAAATCTTGCAGTATTCCTCAACCGGGCGTATACCGGCACCGCATCAGGTCCGCCTGCCATTTGCGTGGCCAGGTCAGTACCGCACAGCTTGCGCTGCGCCCTTTGGCTTCAAGGAGACACACCAAAGGGCTGGGGGGGGGATCGCAACTCGTTGCTCAGGACTAAGCCTCTCTCCCAAATAGCAGCACGGGGGTGAAGTCCAGGCGAACCTGGACGATCCCCCGAGGCCGAGAGAGAGGGTACCTGAGCACCTTCTGACTAAAAACCTCCTGTATAAATACACTTGGTCTTAGCCAAAAGGCCGAGAAGCGATAACCCGAACGGGCCGCGCGTTGCCCGAGCCTGCCCGATACTGCTGTTCAGCCCTTGCAGTGATTCAGCCTACTTCTAGGCAATTCCATGGGGCCCTGCAGGCTCACACACTCACAGCTACACGGGAGGTGAATAAAGGCCGGAGAGGAAGCCAGACAGGATTTGCTTCTTTTGCTTGCACCACAATGCAGTGCTGAAAGCGGAGGAATCTACATAAAAACGCCTTCCTGGCAACGCCCAAATGCCCTGCTGCCATGCAGATAAACACTGGCAGCGGCAGCCAGTGCATGCCCACAGCCACCCCTTGTTCCTTCACACCTTGTATCAGCTGTAATCCAGTCCAGTCCAGTGCTGCCTGCTGAGCAGCACTGACCAACACTGCCTGGGCCCAGGCTTTTATCTCTGAGGCCCCATTATGATGTCAGAAAGCTGGCTCTGGCTCCTCAGGGCTCCACTATGACACGTGCAAAGTTCCGTCTGAACTTTATATAAGACGGTGCGGCTCAGTCAGTCACTCAGTGTTGCCTGAGAGGGCAACACTGCAACAGCCGGCCGCCAGGCTGTCTTTTTTTGCACAGCTAGTTGCCTCCAGGAGGCCACAAGAGCGAGACAAGGGACTGCAAAATGGAAAATAAGCATCCACCAACTTTACAGACAACTTCTCCTTGCTCCTACAACCTCCATCCTTGCACAGTTTGTTATTCTTCTAGGTAACATAGTAACAAATCCAAATTGCTGCTCTCTTTGTAGGCAAGCAAGGCTTTGTTGCAACTGCAATTCTTACTCCTTCTTGAAATGTAGGGACGACAGTACATTCCATCACATCCATCTAGTGTACACAGGTAGGTCCATTGTGGCGGGCGGCTTTAATGGCTGTTTGCTGTTCCCCTACTCCACTCCACTATTTGACTGTGGTGCTGCATCAATCAGTGGCTGGCTCAGGTGCAGCTCTTTAACTTACCTAAAAGGGAGGGCGGAGAGAAGACAAGGAAGGTGAATGAGCTGTTCCAATGTGAAATGCCGGAAACACAGACACACAGACGACACAAAACAAGAGGTGGCAATGTATTCATTAATTGCATTTAATCAATTAGCTCATTATCATTCATGCATTGTCCAACAGGTGTTGAAATAATGGGATTAAAAGGGGAGATCCCTTCAGAAAGACAGAAACAATGGCAAACACAAAAAACACTTTTGGAATCTGATTTTAGTCAACACATAAGGAAAGGGTGCACCGGTCCTGGAAATACTGCAATACCAGGTCAATGCGTGGAGTGGACAGAGCAAGCTCTATTTCCATCTCCCTGTTCTAAAAATCCATTTAATATATGGTCCCCAGATAGGGGACGTATCAGATATTAAACTGATAAGAACAGATACTACACTTGATCTTAGCCAAAAGGCCGAGAAGCGATAACCCGAACGGGCCGCGCGTTGCCCGAGCCTGCCCGATACTGCTGTTCAGCCCTTGCAGCGATTCAGCCTACTTCTAGGCAATTCCATGGGGCCCTGCAGGCTCACACACTCACAGCTACACGGGAGGTGAATAAAGGCCGGAGAGGAAGCCAGACAGGATTTGCTTCTTTTGCTTGCACCACAATGCAGTGCTGAAAGAGGAGGAATCTACATAAAAACGCCTTCCTGGCAACGCCCAAATGCCCTGCTGCCATGCAGATAAACACTGGCAGCGGCAGCCAGTGCATGCCCACAGCCACCCCTTGTTCCTTCACACCTTGTATCAGCTGTAATCCAGTCCAGTCCAGTGCTGCCTGCTGAGCAGCACTGACCAACACTGCCTGGGCCCAGGCTTTTATCTCTGAGGCCCCATTATGATGTCAGAAAGCTGGCTCTGGCTCTTCAGGGCTCCACTATGACACGTGCAAAGTTCCGTCTGAACTTTATATAAGACGGTGCGGCTCAGTCAGTCACTCAGTGTTGCCTGAGAGGGCAACACTGCAACAGCCGGCCGCCAGGCTGTCTTTTTTTGCACAGCTAGTTGCCTCCAGGAGGCCACAAGAGGGAGACAAGGGACTGCAAAATGGAAAATAAGCATCCACCAACTTTACAGACAACTTCTCCTTGCTCCTACAACCTCCATCCTTGCACAGTTTGTTATTCTTCTAGGTAACATAGTAACAAATCCAAATTGCTGCTCTCTTTGTAGGCAAGCAAGGCTTTGTTGCAACTGCAATTCTTACTCCTTCTTGAAATGTAGGGACGACAGTACATTCCATCACATCCATCTAGTGTACACAGGTAGGTCCATTGTGGCGGGCGGGCGGGCGGCTTTAATGGCTGTTTGCTGTTCCCCTACTCCACTCCACTATTTGACTGTGGTGCTGCATCAATCAGTGGCTGGCTCAGGTGCAGCTCTTTAACTTACCTAAAAGGGAGGGCGGAGAGAAGACAAGGAAGGTGAATGAGCTGTTCCAATGTGAAATGCCGGAAACACAGACGCACAGACGACACAAAACAAGAGGTGGCAATGTATTCATTAATTGCATTTAATCAATTAGCTCATTATCACTCATGCATTGTCCAACAGGTGTTGAAATAATGGGATTAAAAGGGGAGATCCCTTCAGAAAGACAGAAACAATGGCAAACACAAAAAACACTTTTGGAATCTGATTTTAGTCAACACATAAGGAAAGGGTGCACCGGTCCTGGAAATACTGCAATACCAGGTCAATGCGTGGAGTGGACAGAGCAAGCTCTATTTCCATCTCCCTGTTCTAAAAATCCATTTAATATATGGTCCCCAGATAGGGGACGTATCAGATATTAAACTGATAAGAACAGATACTACACTTGATCTTAGCCAAAAGGCCGAGAAGCGATAACCCGAACGGGCCGCGCGTTGCCCGAGCCTGCCCGATACTGCTGTTCAGCCCTTGCAGCGATTCAGCCTACTTCTAGGCAATTCCATGGGGCCCTGCAGGCTCACACACTCACAGCTACACGGGAGGTGAATAAAGGCCGGAGAGAAAGCCAGACAGAATTTGCTTCTTTTGCTTGCACCACAATGCAGTGCTGAAAGAGGAGGAATCTACATAAAAACGCCTTCCTGGCAACGCCCAAATGCCCTGCTGCCATGCAGATAAACACTGGCAGCGGCAGCCAGTGCATGCCCACAGCCACCCCTTGTTCCTTCACACCTTGTATCAGCTGTAATCCAGTCCAGTCCAGTGCTGCCTGCTGAGCAGCACTGACCAACACTGCCTGGGCCCAGGCTTTTATCTCTGAGGCCCCATTATGATGTCAGAAAGCTGGCTCTGGCTCCTCAGGGCTCCACTATGACACGTGCAAAGTTCCGTCTGAACTTTATATAAGACGGTGCGGCTCAGTCAGTCACTCAGTGTTGCCTGAGAGGGCAACACTGCAACAGCCGGTCGCCAGGCTGTCTTTTTTTGCACAGCTAGTTGCCTCCAGGAGGCCACAAGAGGGAGACAAGGGACTGCAAAATGGAAAATAAGCATCCACCAACTTTACAGACAACTTCTCCTTGCTCCTACAACCTCCATCCTTGCACAGTTTGTTATTCTTCTAGGTAACATAGTAACAAATCCAAATTGCTGCTCTCTTTGTAGGCAAGCAAGGCTTTGTTGCAACTGCAATTCTTACTCCTTCTTGAAATGTAGGGACGACAGTACATTCCATCACATCCATCTAGTGTACACAGGTAGGTCCATTGTGGCGGGCGGGCGGGCGGCTTTAATGGCTGTTTGCTGTTCCCCTACTCCACTCCACTATTTGACTGTGGTGCTGCATCAATCAGTGGCTGGCTCAGGTGCAGCTCTTTAACTTACCTAAAAGGGAGGGCGGAGAGAAGACAAGGAAGGTGAATGAGCTGTTCCAATGTGAAATGCCGGAAACACAGACACACAGACGACACAAAACAAGAGGTGGCAATGTATTCATTAATTGCATTTAATCAATTAGCTCATTATCACTCATGCATTGTCCAACAGGTGTTGAAATAATGGGATTAAAAGGGGAGATCCCTTCAGAAAGACAGAAACAATGGCAAACACAAAAAACACTTTTGGAATCTGATTTTAGTCAACACATAAGGAAAGGGTGCACCGGTCCTGGAAATACTGCAATACCAGGTCAATGCGTGGAGTGGACAGAGCAAGCTCTATTTCCATCTCCCTGTTCTAAAAATCCATTTAATATATGGTCCCCAGATAGGGGACGTATCAGATATTAAACTGATAAGAACAGATTTTTTTTTTTTTTTTTTTTTTTTTTTTTTAAAACCATTCAGTTTAACTTAAAGCAACAGTACACAAACCATTTTGCATTTTAAGGCATAAGTTGCCTTAGTCGTACATCATCATGGCTATTTTATTCCAAACAATAATAATCAAGACACAGAAAGGATTGTGAAGAACAAAAATAAAACAGGAATAAATCTTATCAATTAGCTATATTTCACCAACCTTCTCCACTTCTTAAATTTCCATATCCCCTCTGCGTCTATACCACCACCGCACTGACTATCCCAACGATAGACTACGTATAGTCTTGACAAAACCATCCTCACACACTCACCAATGGGTACCCACTTATGTTTGAAAACACCTAAATTACGTACATCCCATAAGCTTTCCATTATACACGCCATAATCAACCATAAGATCCTATCACTTACTCTGTTACAAGCCCCTATAGCAAACATCGCAACCTTCCAATCCACAAACTTCACCCCAGCTAACTCCTTACAGACGCCACCCATCCTCCTCCATACCTCATACGAATAATTGCAGTCCCAAAAAAGATGCCTAACAGTCTCCCGTGAATTACACCCACCCCTTGGACACACCTCAAATCTAACTAGCATTCTCCTCCTCTGCACATCTCTAACAGGCAATATATCATGCAACGCCATCCACACTATGTCCTTTTGTCTATTGGACATACCTCTCACGCCTAACTTCTTCCAAGTATCCACAACATCCTCTCCTCGCAAACCCACAATGTTACACACAACCTCATTCACACACAATCTTTTTAGCACAGCCTTCTTATCCAGAAACCCACCCATAGGCACTGCAATCAAATCATATTTCCTAATGAACCTTTCAATCACAACATACCATACCGGACATACATAAGCAACAGGCACAGTAGCATCTCTCTTAAACCAATTTAACCCATAAAGCATCCAACCGGCCATATACCTTACCATATACGCACTCTTATTTCCTTTTCCCAAGAGCCCCACCACTGTTTTAATATAATTTAACCCAAGAAAGACCTCCACATTCGGAAAACCCAAACCTCCATTCTCACAAGACTTATAAACATACTCACGCTTCAGCTTTTCCATTTTACTTCCCCACAGAAAGGTAAACACCATTTTCTCTGACTTTTTGATTTTCCTACTAGCGGAGGGAAAAATACTAGCCACAAAAACCAAAATAGGCAAAATCACTGTCTTAATTATCAACACCTTCCCTGATAAAGTCAGGTCTCTAAGTCTCCAAAAATTCAATTTCTTCTCAATCCTCTTGCCACATTCATCCCAGCTCTCATTCCCTCTCAAGTCCTCATTAAACTGTATCCCCAACACTTTTACTGCACCCACTTCATTCCTCACTCCCTCCATACTTACCCTCCTATCCCCAAAACACTTAAAGACACACTTATCCCAATTCACCTTAAAAGCTGATGCCCCACAAAAAAAATCCAACCATAATTTTGCTCTATTCAACCCAGCCATACAATCACTCATAACCACAACATCATCCATATAACCCAGAATTTTAACGTATTTACCTCCACTCCCTGGGATCAAAAAACCTTTCACCACTTTATCTTTTCTTACCAAACACATCAAACTTTCGATCACACAAATAAACAAAACTGGGGACATAGGACACCCCTGTCTTACCCCAGATCTCACACATACTTTTGAACTTAAATTACCATTCACCAACACTTCACTTGACACATCCCTATACAAACACTTCACACCTTCCAAAAACCTCACTGGGAAGCCCATCCTAACAAGTACAGCAAACATAAACACATGCGACACTCTATCAAACGCCTTTTCGAAATCTAACGCAAGCATCATACACTTCTGTTTCCTACTCATACAGTCCCCAATCAAATCTCTCAGCAAAACCAAATTATCAGACATACTCCTACCTGGCACAGCACAGACTTGGTCTTCACCCACAACCTTTCCTACCACCTCACGCATACGATTAGCCAAAATTTTACTAAAACATTTATAATCCACATTCAGCAATGAAATCGGTCTCCAATTACCCAAACACTTCTTATCCCCTTTCTTATAAATCAAAACAATCACACCCTCTTTCATAGACTCACACAAAACCCCCTTATCCCATATAAACTTACATACTTCCACCAAATCCAACCCTATTATCTCCCAGGCCTTCACATAAAATTCCACAGGAATACCATCTTTACCAGGTGTTTTATTTTTCCCCGCACTCATTATCAGTTTCTTTACTTCTTCAGACGTTACATCCTCATTCAACCCCACACAATCCTCCTCTCTAAGAACATTTTCCAAACCATTCAAAGCTTCATCCATCAACCCGATATCAATCCACTTTTTGCCATATAGTTCTGAATAAAACGATTCCACCACTTTTAACACATCCATACCCACTATACGCTCCCCCTTCGCATTAACAATTTCATCCATATCATCTTTCTTACCACACATTTTCTTGAAAAAAAACCTTGTGCATTTTTCATTTTTATCTAAGTACTCCACTTTAGACCTAAAAATAATCTCCTTTCCCTTTCTTTCCAAAACTTGCTTTAACTCGTTCCTTGCCTCCTCTAGCAAATCACTCAAATCAATTCCCTTCTCACCCATCTTCCGCAACCATTCTATCCTAATATTCAATTCCTTATACTGGTTACGTTTCCTAGCAGCCTGCTTGTATCCCCATCTCACAAAAAATTTTTTAATCTGCCCTTTCATCCAATCCCACCATTTAAGCACATCCACAAAACTATCTTTTTCTCCCTTCCACACATCATACTTTCGTTTGAACTCATCCATCACTTCAACATCCTCCAATAATCTAGTATTCAACTTCCACACCCCTTTCCCAAAACAAAGTTTACTACTTACCTCCACCCATACCCGTAAACATACATGGTCTGAAAAAGGTACCTCATTCTGAACCATCTTATTACACACTAAACCCTTAGATATGCAAATACGATCAATTCTTGACTCAATACCCCCTCTATCTGATTTATATGTTGGCGGTGGTGGTTTACCCAATGACAATTCGGCTGCATCTATAAAAGAAAAATCAGATATAAGTTGGTTAAGCTTTTTCCCAGTTACATCCAGACCATCCCCATCAAAAGAACAATTAAAGTCTCCCAAAAAAAAAGGTAGGAATCCTTCCAGGTAAGAACAAACTTAGCTTTTCCAACAACGCCAGCCTTTTTGCTCTATCTATAGGACAATAAGTATTCACCACCCTAACCCTAACTCCCCTGCAACATACCACTGCAATTACACATCTACCTGTTTCCACCACTGTATAACTCTCCAGATCCATACCCATATTTCCTAATAGGATCCCCACCCCATCATTCTTATTGGAACTAGATCCTGACCAGACATACTGCCCATATGGCCAATCCCCCTCCCCCAGTGACTCAGATATACCACACTCTTGCAGGCATATGATCTCTGCCCCAAGATTCCTAACATAGTCCAGCACAACAGCACGTCTAGGCTTTGATGTAATTTGCCTAACATTCAAGGATAAGACATTAAGTGTAATTTTGGGGTCCATATTTTGATCTTTTTCCGTAGGTATCCACCAATACCCCACTGTTTAATCAGCCTACACCTCCTGGTGGCTGACAACCGGACACAAAGATAGCTTTGTCCACGTCTTCTCCTAAAAAAGGAAAGTCCTCAGGAAAATGAGAAATGGGGTAGACTCCCCTATCCGGGCTCACTCCATCTTCACTCAGAGGAGACAACATGGTGCGAAGTCTCTTAGAAGATGAACCTCCTTCCTCCTCCTCAGAAGGCCTCACAAGTGCAGTTGAAAAGTCCCCTTGACCACCTTCACCTTGTTGGTCCACCAGAATTCCTTCCCAGGAAAAGACAGGTGATTTGGATAAAGAACCATCCACCTCCCCATCACCTCTTAACCCAGTCAGGTCATCAGAGGGGTGAGGCAGGTCTTTCTCAACAGGTGCTACCTCCATTTCATCAGCCAGCGTATTTCCAGACCGATTTAACTCAGGGAGAGTCCCATCAGACACCTGGGCAGGCACTGACTCCTCAGTTCCCGGGGCAGCTGGGCCCTGAATCACATTAGACCTCATACTGCCAGGTTCACCTGCAACTACTTCCGCCAGAGTCCTAACCCTTCTGTTTTTAGCACGCTCTGGACAGTCTTTAAAGGCATGACCCACAATGCTGCACATGTTACACACAATTGGGTTTTTGCAATCCTTGGCCAGGTGACCGTCCTGATTACATTTGTTACATGTAACACCTTCTTGCGTACAGTCTTCATGAACATGGCCATATCTTTTACATTTCCTGCAAAACACAGGAGGCTGGGGAAAAAATAAGTAGCCTTTGTCCCGGCCGATGGCAAAATTCCTGGGAGGGTATTTCACACCCAGAGGCCCTGAAGGATCCTCCTCAAATCTCACAAAGAATTTATGCTTCCCTGTCCAGAGGGATTCAGCATTTAACACCTGGTGAGAATAGCTGACGTAAGAGCAGTACTTCTTTAAGAAGGAAGTAATATCATCCACCATCACATAAGGATTGTACATCAAAACAACCAGTGGAACATCGTTGTTATATAAAACGGTGAAGATAAGTCCATCCAACCCAGGGTTTTGCAAGTTAGCATTAATTGCGGCATACAAGTTGTAACAAGCATTCAAACTTTTAAGAACCAAAGTGAAGCGATTACCTCTGGGATCTTGAAGACAAAGGATGTCGTTCCTACTCACGTTGAGGGTCTTGAAAATGACTTCATTCACCAGGTGTTTCAATGAAAAAAGGTCCTTCTTGTTCACGGGTACGTCAATGCCAAATCCATTCTTGATCCGGGTTTCCCCGATCCCAGCGTATCGAAGCCTAGCTCCCATGATCGCTCGACAGTTGATCACCCAGCCTACCCCCTTATAGCAGCAGTTGGCTTAAGCCACCGAAGTGGCGATGCCAAAAGGCCAAGGGCATGACATGCTGACCTCCTCTTGACACGGGATCGTGCCAAAAGGCCGAGAAGCGATAACCCGAACGGGCCGCGCGTTGCCCGAGCCTGCCCGATACTGCTGTTCAGCCCTTGCAGCGATTCAGCCTACTTCTAGGCAATTCCATGGGGCCCTGCAGGCTCACACACTCACAGCTACACGGGAGGTGAATAAAGGCCGGAGAGAAAGCCAGACAGAATTTGCTTCTTTTGCTTGCACCACAATGCAGTGCTGAAAGAGGAGGAATCTACATAAAAACGCCTTCCTGGCAACGCCCAAATGCCCTGCTGCCATGCAGATAAACACTGGCAGCGGCAGCCAGTGCATGCCCACAGCCACCCCTTGTTCCTTCACACCTTGTATCAGCTGTAATCCAGTCCAGTCCAGTGCTGCCTGCTGAGCAGCACTGACCAACACTGCCTGGGCCCAGGCTTTTATCTCTGAGGCCCCATTATGATGTCAGAAAGCTGGCTCTGGCTCCTCAGGGCTCCACTATGACACGTGCAAAGTTCCGTCTGAACTTTATATAAGACGGTGCGGCTCAGTCAGTCACTCAGTGTTGCCTGAGAGGGCAACACTGCAACAGCCGGTCGCCAGGCTGTCTTTTTTTGCACAGCTAGTTGCCTCCAGGAGGCCACAAGAGGGAGACAAGGGACTGCAAAATGGAAAATAATCATCCACCAACTTTACAGACAACTTCTCCTTGCTCCTACAACCTCCATCCTTGCACAGTTTGTTATTCTTCTAGGTAACATAGTAACAAATCCAAATTGCTGCTCTCTTTGTAGGCAAGCAAGGCTTTGTTGCAACTGCAATTCTTACTCCTTCTTGAAATGTAGGGACGACAGTACATTCCATCACATCCATCTAGTGTACACAGGTAGGTCCATTGTGGCGGGCGGGCGGCTTTAATGGCTGTTTGCTGTTCCCCTACGCCACTCCACTATTTGACTGTGGTGCTGCATCAATCAGTGGCTGGCTCAGGTGCAGCTCTTTAACTTACCTAAAAGGGAGGGCGGAGAGAAGACAAGGAAGGTGAATGAGCTGTTCCAATGTGAAATGCCGGAAACACAGACACACAGACGACACAAAACAAGAGGTGGCAATGTATTCATTAATTGCATTTAATCAATTAGCTTATTATCACTCATGCATTGTCCAACAGGTGTTGAAATAATGGGATTAAAAGGGGAGATCCCTTCAGAAAGACAGAAACAATGGCAAACACAAAAAACACTTTTGGAATCTGATTTTAGTCAACACATAAGGAAAGGGTGCACCGGTCCTGGAAATACTGCAATACCAGGTCAATGCGTGGAGTGGACAGAGCAAGCTCTATTTCCATCTCCCTGTTCTAAAAATCCATTTAATATATGGTCCCCAGATAGGGGACGTATCAGATATTAAACTGATAAGAACAGATAAGGTTTCAACAAAGTTTTTTATTGGCAAAAATAATATATTTTACAGACTTTTTTTTTTAAAAATTGAAACCACAAGATAAAATCAATGGCATAATACATGAATATTCATACATTTAAATGAATACAAAAGTAATAATAATAAGACCAGTAATACAGATGTTATAATAAAAGTACAGAACAATAGCAGGATAAAATTTATACAGGGCATAAAAGACATAAAAGAATAAAACCATTTTTATTTACAATGTTATAGTATTCCACATTTGCAAACACCACATGGATGTTGCTTCTTTTACCCCTAGCTGCTTTTTGTCCCTAAGATAATAAATATACATTTCACTTAGGGCATATTTCACACAATTTTTAACGTCAATAAAATCATGTTTAAAAAGCAGAATGTTCCTAACCTTCCAGATGGCATTCTTAAAACAGTTTAAAATGATCCAACAGACCATTTGCTGTTTAAAACTTGGGCAGTTAAAAAGACCATAAAACACGTATTCAAATTTAAGATCTTTAAGACCGCAGGCCCATTTCAGCAATGGGCCTGCCTTCCTCCAAACCTCCTGTGCATATGGGCAGTTCCAAAACAGGTGCATTACCGTCTCGTCGTCACCACACCTGCCTCTCGGGCACTTGGCTCTCGCCACCAGTCCTCGCCTATGCTGGAATTCACGAGTAGGGAGGCACTGGTGAACGATTGCCCAGGCAAGGTCCTTGTGCACATTTGCCATAAATTTCCCGAAAACGTTCCGCCACACCACCTTGGACCTTGCCTGTGAGAAATTTGAAACTGCCAGTGTATCCTCCTGCCGCCTACAGGAGAGTGACACTTTTTTCTGGTCCCCCAATATGTCAGGCTCCAATTCTTGGAGACCTAGGAGCCTGACAGTTTTTTCGAGCACCGCATATTGTTTTGGGGGACACAGAAGCACAGGAGAATTCAAAGGGACACGAAACCATCGTTTAAAAATCATGCCCGTAGCGTACTTTAAAAAGTAGCTAAAAATACCATCAGAATTATACATTTTAAAACAGAAGCAAAAGTATTTAATGTAAAAGAAGTTAAAAAGGTTAGGAACATCTCTCCCGCCATTGTCCTTACATCTGTACATAAAATCACGTTTTAGTTTTTCCATTTTGGAACCCCATAAAAACATAAAACAGATCCTGGTCACTTTTTTAATATATAAAATTGTTGGAGGGAAAACCATAGCTACATAAAGCATTATGGGTAATAAAACAGATTTAATTATTAAAACTTTTCCCTCCATGGTGAGATTTCTCAAATTCCACATTAAAACCTTTTTTTCCATTTTGGCAATTACTGAATCCCAATTGGGTCTCCCATCGTTTTCTTGATTAAAAACAATTCCTAAAATTTTTATCTGATCCTGCTGCATGTTAACTCCTGGTGTCACAGAGGAATCCCATACACCAGTATAAAAACAGTCACATTTATCAACGTTTAATTTAAAACCAGAGGCTTCACAAAAAAAAACGGTGTTCCTCAATGCCCTTCTCATAGAAGCGGCGTCTGGGCATAGGATGGTGGCGTCATCCATATAGCCTAGGATTTTTACCTGGTTCCCCCTTCCTCCAGGTATGGGCACGCCTCTGATGACTTTATCATCTCTTATTAGGGTGAACAGAGGTTCTATGGCACAAATAAAAAGGAGCGGAGACAACGGGCACCCCTGTTTCACCCCTGATAAAAGAGGAACACCTTTAGTTAAAAATCCGTTGATAGAAATTTGGCTAAAACAGGATCGATATAAAAGCTTAATACGTGTTAAAATAATTTCAGGAACAGCCATCTTTTTAAGAACCATAAAAAGATATTCATGGGAGACCCGGTCAAAAGCCTTCTCGAAATCTAAGGATAAAATAGCAAGACTTTGACCCCTTTCTTTAAAATACCAAATGATGTCACGTAAAATATTCAGGGACTCAGTAATTGACCTCCCAGGCACCCCACATACCTGGTTTGGATGGATTAATTTATGAATAAAAGGTTTAAAACGGATTGTTATTAGTTTAGCTAAAATTTTACAATCAACGTTTAAAAGAGTAATAGGGCGCCAGTTTTTTAACTGGTCCTTCTCACCTTTTTTAAAAATTAAGGACACAATCCCCCTCCTCCAGGAAGGGGGCAGCTCTTCAGTAATAAAGACTTCCTTATACAATAAAAACATGTCATTCTTTAAAATTTCCCAAAAAGCATGATAAAATTCGATGGGCAGACCATCTTCCCCAGGAGCTTTCCCATTAGAAAAACTTTTAAAAGCAAATAAAAGTTCCTCCAAGGTAATATTACGGGATAAAACTTCCTGGTCTAAAATATCTAGCTTGGCATCAAGGGAATTAAGAACATGTTCTAAAAAGGAAGGATCAATATTTTTCTTGTTAAAAAGAGATTGGTAGAAATTAAAAGCAGAATTTAAAATGCCGACCATAGTGGTTTCTCCTTCAAGGTTTAAAATGACATCTCGTTTATCCATTACCTTTTTGAAGAAGAACCGGGAACACTTCTCGCCATCCTCGAGGTACTTTACATGTGAATTAAAAATTATTTGTTTCCCTTTCTCTTCTATGGCATGTTTTATTTCAGCTTTAAGATTTAAGATATCATCATCAACATCCATACCAATCTCCTTCAATTTAAAAAGTACATGTAAACGTTTATTAAGAACATAAAACCATTGTTTTTTCTCTTTTGCTTTCTTCTTACCTGCTCGAATAAAAAAAGCTCTGATTTTGGGTTTAATGCCCTCCCACCAGTGTAGCATAGGCTGACTGGGCGCTCTATGGGACTGCCAACACTGGTAGGTCCGCACAAACTCCTCTTTAATGATGGGGTCCTCCAGGAGTGTGGTGTTTAGTCTCCAGGGACCCCTACAAGCTTTTTGCTCTCCCTCTAGCTCCAGGTGCACCGAAAGGAGCTTGTGATCAGATAAAATATTTGTTAAAAGCAAACATTTTTTGGGAATAAAACTATTAGAAGTGAAAATAAAATCAATTCTGGAGCTCACTCTTCCATTGGACCAGGTGGGGCCTGGGTCCGCAGGCAAGAGTTCCCTCCAGCAATCTTTCAATTTAAAATCACCAATAAAATTCTTGAGCAGGTAAGAAGTACGGTCAATTTTTCGATTAAAATCCCCACCCTGCCGGTGTTCTCCATCTCGTACACAGTTAAAATCACCACCCACCAGCAGGGGGGTAGACCCAACACAAAACAATGGTAAAATCTCTAATAGTTCTGCCCTCTCCTGTTTGGTAGGAGGGGCATAAACGTTTAAAACACGAATTAAAATTCCATTAAAAAGCAAATGTATTAAAATAGCTCTGCCGGGCATGATTTCAGTCACTGTTTGGATGGAGATAAAACAACCTCGGCAGAGCAATCCAACCCCCGCAGAGCGACAGTCATTTCCACCAGACCAGACTGAGGGGCCTAGTTTCCAGTCCATCTTTAAATCTTGATATTCCAAGTCATTAGGGATTCCACATTCTTGAAGCAGGCAAAGGTCAAAGTCCACAGTCTCTAAAAATGAAAATAAAGCAGTCCTGCGGACAGGGCTCTTTAGGGACCTCACATTTAGTGAGGCGACTTTGATAGGAACCAACATAGTCTTAGTTGAGGTCAGAGTCCGAACCAGAAGAGTCGTACTCGGAAATCAGCTGCGAGTCTGGACCCCCTTTTTGAGGGGTCAGTAAATTTTGGATGTTGGTAGGGTCAGAGCCAGATACGTGGGCGGCTCCAACCCCCACACTGCTCTCATCCGAACTCCGATAGGCAGCTTTCCTCCGAACTCCGGACTCCTCTTCCTCTCGCTGTCTCTTTGCAGAATGGCTCCTATCCATCTCCTCGAAGTCGCTCTCACCTATCTCTGGCCCCTGGCTGAAGATATCGCTGATGTCCTTACTGGGCAGCTGCACAGGGGCCTGTGAGGTCCCATCACTCTTGGCAACCTTTGCCTGCTTACGGGGAGCCTTCATCGCAAGCCCCTCCACAACCGCAGTGGAGGAACTTTGCTCCGACCCCCCCGTTGACCGGTAATGGTCAAAACGAGGCTCCAATCCAGCATATTTTAGGGTTTTCTTAATGGAGCCCTCGTCTGACACAGAGTGTCTCCGCTCCATGCCCACACTCTTGGGACAGGCGTCAGGTCCTACTGCAGAACCTACGGAGCCACGACGCCTGTCGCTAACCACTGCCTCAACAGGGTCCACTGCAGGCGGAGCAGAGGACCTGTTTGCAGAGGTGCCGGTCAACTTATGTCCAGCAGAGTCAGAATTCCTCCTGCTCTGCCTGGACCCGGTGGAATCCCTATGGCCGTCCCTCGAGGCTGACATCGGTGGGCCCCCCGATGGAGCTGTGAAGGACTTTGGCCTGGACCCCTCAGTCGTCAATGCTCGTTTTGGGGCATTACCAGCGGCGTCTGCACATGTTGCAAACTGCCGCTCTGGCCCTGGTCTGGGTGGCCCAGATTTCGCTCTGCGGGGGCAATCTTTAAAAGCATGCCCAGTCATGCCGCACAGATTGCACAACACCTCGGAACTGCATTTTGCCGCTACGTGTCCAACCTGGCCACACCTGTTACACTGCACCACATGGGGCCGGTCACAATGTTCTCTGGTGTGGCCATATCTCAAGCAGTTCCGGCAGGCTATTGGCATCTGGGGGTAAAATAGGAATCCTCGATTCTTCCCAATGGCAAAGTTCTGGGGTGGGTGATGTAAGCCTCCAATGCCATTGGGATCCTGGCGGAACTTCACCCAATATTTTCTTTTGCCATTCCAGAAGCTCTGGGTGTTCAAGATTTTATGTGAGAAGCGGACCTCCCTGCAGTAACGACTGAGGAAGGTTTCAATGTCACACTCTGAGACAAATGGACTGAACATGCACATCACGAGCGGGACTTCTTCCTCCCCGTAGAGGAATAAAAAGTTCAGTCCATTTAGCCGCTCCTCACTCTGGTCCGCATCAGACAATCTTTTGTGCATGTTGTCGCAACATGCCGCGGCCGTAAAGGATACGGTGTACCGACCGCGGCTTTCCTGGTCGTTGAGACACAGGATGTCCGCCCGCTTGAGCCCCAGGAAGTCCAGCAGAATCACCTCCACAATGAAGCGAAGGTTCTTCCGCTGGCGATGGCCTTCTTCCACCTCGATGCGGACGGACTGGCGCAACCGGGTGTCCCCGGATGCAAATCCAAATGTAAATGGCATTTTCAGTGCCTGGGGGCTAAGCCTGTCCCTTATAGCAGCAAGGGCTCAGATTCCACAATTAAGTGGAACCCTCCCCCAAGGCCAAGGATTAGGGTACCCCAGACACCTACGAAGCCCGATAAACGCCCTCGGAACGCTCTTAGAAAAACGCCTCAAGACCGGTTGACCTCTTGGGTAAGGCGCGATCGCAACTCGTTGTCCGGGGGCTAAGCCCACTCCCCAAATAGCAGCAAGGGGGTGAAGTCTCTCTGTGAAAAGAGACGATCCCCCAAGGCCAAGGAGCAGGGTACCCCGGACACCTCCCAACAAAACCAGATGCAGAAATACTACACCTGATCTTGCCAAAAGGCCGAGAAGCGATAACCCGAACGGGCCGCGCGTTGCCCGAGCCTGCCCGATACTGCTGTTCAGCCCTTGCAGCGATTCAGCCTACTTCTAGGCAATTCCATGGGGCCCTGCAGGCTCACACACTCACAGCTACACGGGAGGTGAATAAAGGCCGGAGAGGAAGCCAGACAGGATTTGCTTCTTTTGCTTGCACCACAATGCAGTGCTGAAAGAGGAGGAATCTACATAAAAACGCCTTCCTGGCAACGCCCAAATGCCCTGCTGCCATGCAGATAAACACTGGCAGCGGCAGCCAGTGCATGCCCACAGCCACCCCTTGTTCCTTCACACCTTGTATCAGCTGTAATCCAGTCCAGTCCAGTGCTGCCTGCTGAGCAGCACTGACCAACACTGCCTGGGCCCAGGCTTTTATCTCTGAGGCCCCATTATGATGTCAGAAAGCTGGCTCTGGCTCCTCAGGGCTCCACTATGACACGTGCAAAGTTCCGTCTGAACTTTATATAAGACGGTGCGGCTCAGTCAGTCACTCAGTGTTGCCTGAGAGGGCAACACTGCAACAGCCGGCCGCCAGGCTGTCTTTTTTTGCACAGCTAGTTGCCTCCAGGAGGCCACAAGAGGGAGACAAGGGACTGCAAAATGGAAAATAAGCATCCAACAACTTTACAGACAACTTCTCCTTGCTCCTGCAACCTCCATCCTTGCACAGTTTGTTATTCTTCTAGGTAACATAGTAACAAATCCAAATTGCTGCTCTCTTTGTAGGCAAGCAAGGCTTTGTTGCAACTGCAATTCTTACTCCTTCTTGAAATGTAGGGACGACAGTACATTCCATCACATCCATCTAGTGTACACAGGTAGGTCCATTGTGGCGAGCGGGCGGCTTTAATGGCTGTTTGCTGTTCCCCTACTCCACTCCACTATTTGACTGTGGTGCTGCATCAATCAGTGGCTGGCTCAGGTGCAGCTCTTTAACTTACCTAAAAGGGAGGGCGGAGAGAAGACAAGGAAGGTGAATGAGCTGTTCCAATGTGAAATGCCGGAAACACAGACACACAGACGACACAAAACAAGAGGTGGCAATGTATTCATTAATTGCATTTAATCAATTAGCTCATTATCACTCATGCATTGTCCAACAGGTGTTGAAATAATGGGATTAAAAGGGGAGATCCCTTCAGAAAGACAGAAACAATGGCAAACACAAAAAACACTTTTGGAATCTGATTTTAGTCAACACATAAGGAAAGGGTGCACCGGTCCTGGAAATACTGCAATACCAGGTCAATGCGTGGAGTGGACAGAGCAAGCTCTATTTCCATCTCCCTGTTCTAAAAATCCATTTAATATATGGTCCCCAGATAGGGGACGTATCAGATATTAAACTGATAAGAACAGATACTACACTTGATCTTAGCCAAAAGGCCGAGAAGCGATAACCCGAACGGGCTGCGCGTTGCCCGAGCCTGCCCGATACTGCTGTTCAGCCCTTGCAGCGATTCAGCCTACTTCTAGGCAATTCCATGGGGCCCTGCAGGCTCACACACTCACAGCTACACGGGAGGTGAATAAAGGCCGGAGAGGAAGCCAGACAGGATTTGCTTCTTTTGCTTGCACCACAATGCAGTGCTGAAAGAGGAGGAATCTACATAAAAACGCCTTCCTGGCAACGCCCAAATGCCCTGCTGCCATGCAGATAAACACTGGCAGCGGCAGCCAGTGCATGCCCACAGCCACCCCTTGTTCCTTCACACCTTGCATCAGCTGTAATCCAGTCCAGTCCAGTGCTGCCTGCTGAGCAGCACTGACCAACACTGCCTGGGCCCAGGCTTTTATCTCTGAGGCCCCATTATGATGTCAGAAAGCTGGCTCTGGCTCCTCAGGGCTCCACTATGACACGTGCAAAGTTCCGTCTGAACTTTATATAAGACGGTGCGGCTCAGTCAGTCACTCAGTGTTGCCTGAGAGGGCAACACTGCAACAGCCGGCCGCCAGGCTGTCTTTTTTTGCACAGCTAGTTTCCTCCAGGAGGCCACAAGAGGGAGACAAGGGACTGCAAAATGGAAAATAAGCATCCACCAACTTTACAGACAACTTCTCCTTGCTCCTACAACCTCCATCCTTGCACAGTTTGTTATTCTTCTAGGTAACATAGTAACAAATCCAAATTGCTGCTCTCTTTGTAGGCAAGCAAGGCTTTGTTGCAACTGCAATTCTTACTCCTTCTTGAAATGTAGGGACGACAGTACATTCCATCACATCCATCTAGTGTACACAGGTAGGTCCATTGTGGCGGGCGGGCGGGCGAGCGGGCGGGCGGCTTTAATGGCTGTTTGCTGTTCCCCTACTCCACTCCACTATTTGACTGTGGTGCTGCATCAATCAGTCGCTGGCTCAGGTGCAGCTCTTTAACTTACCTAAAAGGGAGGGCGGAGAGAAGACAAGGAAGGTGAATGAGCTGTTCCAATGTGAAATGCCGGAAACACAGACACACAGACGACACAAAACAAGAGGTGGCAATGTATTCATTAATTGCATTTAATCAATTAGCTCATTATCACTCATGCATTGTCCAACAGGTGTTGAAATAATGGGATTAAAAGGGGAGATCCCTTCAGAAAGACAGAAACAATGGCAAACACAAAAAACACTTTTGGAATCTGATTTTAGTCAACACATAAGGAAAGGGTGCACCGGTCCTGGAAATACTGCAATACCAGGTCAATGCGTGGAGTGGACAGAGCAAGCTCTATTTCCATCTCCCTGTTCTAAAAATCCATTTAATATATGGTCCCCAGATAGGGGACGTATCAGATATTAAACTGATAAGAACAGATTTTTTACTTTTTTATTGAATTATTCAGAAAATACAATACATTATATCAGAAGAATTTTTCAAAACATGAACAACAGATAAGAACAAGGAACATCAAAGTCCTGACATCAGAAAAGCAACTTAATCTTGCAGAAGCATATTCCATAGATGAATATTCCAAAGGCTTTTTGCTTTCCTCAGTCCCAACCTTTTTTTGTCCAGGAGATAAAAAACGTACATCTCACTAAGAGCCAACTTAATACAGTCCTTCTCTGTAATTGAATCACGTTTAAAAAGCAAGATGTTTCTAACTTTCCACAAAGCCATCTTTATACAATTTACAGTAATCCATAGAACTCGACTCTTTTCACTTGTCGGGACATTAAAAACACCATATAGTATTACTTCATGATTCAAAACATTAAGATCGGATACAAATTTCAACAGAGAACCAATATAACGCCAAACATTTTGAGCATAAAAACAATTCCAAAATAAATGTAGAACTGTCTCATCATTAAAACATCCTGCTCTCGTACATTTTGCAGTTCTAACTAGCCTTCTCTTATGTTGAAAATCTCGGGTAGGTAAACATTTGTGTACAATTTGCCATGCTAAGTCCTTGAGTTCATTTGACAGGAAAGCCATATTGGTCATTCTCCATATTTTTTGAGTCCTTTCAACAGAATAATTTAAAACCATTGATAGTTGTTCATTCTTCCTAACTTCCAAATTTAATTTTCTTGTATTACTTAAAACATTTGCATCAAAACCACTAATATCATACATATGAATAATTCTTTCTAAAATAGCATAATGAATTGGGGGAACATATAGAACAGGCGATGTTAAAGACAAGGTTATCCATTTTCTTTTCCTAAAAATATGACCAGCAGCATATCTTAGAAAATACGACCAATAACTATGACCGTGTAGGCCATTAAAACACATAGAAAAGAATTTCACATATAAAAACCTCTTAATGTTTGGTACATCTTTACCTCCCAATTTCTTTGCTGTAAACATAACCTCTCTTTTAATTTTATCCATTTTTGAACTCCATATAAAATGAAAACAAATCTTATTTAAAAACTTTAAAGTGCATTCTTTCGGTGGGAAAACCATGCTTAGATATAACATTATAGGTAAAAGCAGAGATTTCATAATAAGTATCTTCCCCTCAATAGTTAATTTTCTCATTTTCCAAAAACTAATCTTCTTTTGTACTTTCTCTTTCACTATAGACCAACTTTCTTCTCCATTATTTCCACTATCAAAGATAATCCCTAAAATCTTGATCTTATTATATTGCACTTGTACTTCTGTATTGCACCATTCCCCTATTGCAAAGCAATCACATTTCTCTTTGTTTAATCTAAAGGCAGAACCCTCACAAAAGTATTCAGTTTGCCTTATTGCACGTTTCAAGGATGATTCATTTGTGCAAAAAATGTTAACATCGTCCATATAGGCTATAGTTTTGACACTTTGTCCTCCACTCCCAGGAATTGGCACACCTTTAATAATCTTATCTTTCCTTAAAAGGGTTAAAAGTGGCTCTATTGTACATATAAAAAGTATCGGGGAAAGCGGGCATCCTTGTTTAACTCCTGATTGCAAAAACACTTCTTGAGACAGAAAACCATTTACTAAAATACGACTAACACAATTTTTATATAAAAGCGCAATTCTTTCAATAATAAAATCAGGAAAGCACATTCTTTTTAAGACCATCAATAAAAATTCATGCGAGACCCTATCATAGGCCTTTTGAAAATCTAAAGATAAAATCGCCATTCTCTGTTTGCATTGTTTCTGATACCATAAAACGTCTCTGATAAGATTAAGATGATCACTTACTTTCCTCCCTGGCACTCCACATACCTGGTCACTGTGAATTACTTTGGAGATCACTTTTTTCATCCTATTTACTAAGACCTTTGCTAACACTTTGTAATCCACATTTAATAAGGTTATAGGTCTCCAGTTCTCCAATTTTGTCCTATCACCTTTCTTAAAAATCAGAGTAACTACTCCATCACGCCAGGAGGCCGGCAAAATTTTACATAAAAAAGCGTTTTTAAAAACACTTATAAGATCATCTTTTAAAATAGACCAGAAGCATAAGTAAAACTCCACGGGTAATCCGTCAGAGCCTGGTGTTTTCCCCTTAGAGAAACTTTTAAACACACTCAACAGTTCTGGTACACTCACACTCTCACATAGACTTTCCTGATCAGAATTCTCGAGTTTTAAATCCATAGCATTTAAAAGGTCTTCCGTAAAAGAATGGTCAATTGTTTTTTTATTAAAAAGATCCTGATAAAACTTCTGCGCTTCTACTAAAATCTCGTCATTTGTCTTCTTACCTTCCATCTCGACAATCATTCCTTTATTTTCCACCACTTTTTTAAAGAAAAACCTTGAACATTTCTCATCATTTTCTAAACATTGCACTTTTGCATTAAAAATCACCTCCTTACCTTTTGCACTTATCGCATTCTTGATATCACTTTTTGTCATTGCAATAACATCATCCATTTCTAGACCCTCTTGTTTTAACCTGTAATACGTCTGCATTTTTGTGTTCAATACTTTAAACCACTGTTTTTTTTCCCTGGCCTTTTGCATCCCTTTCCTAATAAAAAACTGTTTTATCCATTTCTTTACCTCCTCCCACCATGCCAGAATACTCTCGTATTTAGACTGACCCAACCTCCATTTTTTATATACAAGAATAAACTCATTTTTAATTTGCATATCTTCCAGCAATGTAGTATTGAGTTTCCAGACTCCTCTTCCTTTCTCCAGGCCAGGTAAAGTGACATGTGCATACAACAATTTATGATCTGAGAATATGTTAGATAAAAGAGAAATATTATTCAATTTAACACTATCTGATATTAAAACAAAATCTATTCTAGATTTACAGACATTATTCTCCCAAGTATATCCAGGGTCATTGGGATGTAAACTCTTCCACATATCAGAGAGATTAAAATCTATTGTAAAATTTTTAAGTTGTTTCTCTGTTTTATCCGTTCTCACATGTACACTTCTACTCTCACGCTGTTCACCACTCATATTACAATTAAAATCACCAGCCATTAGAATCGGTGTTGGGCCTGGGATAAAAACTTGCATATCATTAAGCAAATCAGCCCTTTCTTGTTTCTCAGGTGAAGCATATACATTTATCAACTTGATCTCTAACCCATTATACTTGCCATTCACCTGTAGAGCTCTCCCAGGAACAATCTCAAAATATGACAATATTTGTATATCTGAACCTCTAAATAAAACCCCAACACCCGAATTTTTATTTATGTTATCTCCAGACCAGACTGATGGCCCAATAGTCCAGTCCTTCCGGATATCACTGTAATTTGGGCTGTGATCAATTGCACATTCCTGTAAAAAATAAATAGAACAGTCCACAGACTCCAAATACTTAAACAAAGCAGCCCTCCGAGTGGGGCTCTTCAAACTTCTCACATTAAGTGAGGCATATTTTAAAGATGCCATCTAATAGATGATTTTATCAGCTGGAGCTCGAACTTTCGGATATAAAGCCCAATAGTGACTCTGGACTTACAAAATCCTCAATATTGAAAGGATCAGACGCTGACATTAGTGGTATTAGAGGCCTTGACATTAACTGACATGTATCAATTTCTTCTGCACTCATCTTTGAGGGTCTTTTAACTCCCAGGGGTTGCTCCTCCCCGTCTTTTTTGCCTTTCTTGCGTTTTGTTTCCCTTGAGGCGACTTCCATGGCTTCCTCACTTGATCTGGGCTTTCCATCAGCTACAGCCTCAGCAGGGAGTGCCCTCCCCACCTCAGCTGCAGCAGCAGAGTGCCCCACAAGCTCCACCCCGGTCTTGATTTTCACTGTTGGCTTCTCTGCAAGTAGTTTTGGCTGCTCAGGTTGATTACTCCCCCCTGGGTCCGCAGCAGGGAGCCCAACCTGGACAGCGCCACTCCTTCCAGCCACTCGATCAGCCCAAGATCTGGACGTACGCATACTGCAGTACTTAAAGGCATGACCTTCTTCTCCACAAACATTGCAGACCATTGTGCTGCAGTCCTTAGACAGATGACCTTCTTTATTACAGCGACCACAAAAGACAGCCGGACTTTCACAACCATCTGCAGTGTGGCCAAATTTCTTACACTTCCTGCAAAACAGAGGCATCTCTGGGTAAAAGAGATATCCCTTGTCACGCCCAATGGAAAAGTTTGATGGTGGATGACACAGTCCCCCAACACCACCTGGATCTCCAGCCAATTTAACAAAAAACTTGTGTTTGCCAGTCCACAAATCTTCCGAGTTCATGACCTTATGCGAATATTTTATGCTAATGCAGTATTTTCTCAGAAACAAAGCAATGTCCTCCACAGGCACAAAAGGGTTATACATACATACCACCAAAGGCACATCCCCACCAGAATAAAGAATGGTTACGGTCAGTCCATCGAGCTCCGGGTTCTCTTTGCAGGTCTTGAGTACCTCAAATAAATTTTGGCAGGCAGAAATAGAATCCAAGGTCAAAATGTAGGCTCCTTTCCTGGAATCCCTCAGGCAAACGATGGTCTCCTTCTTCACCAACAAGATCTTGTAAAGGATTTCTCTCACGAAGTAAGGTAACTGGAACCGATCCACCTTGCTCTCCTCCACTTCAAATCGAAAGGAAAAACGAATCCGCGCTTCGCCGGCTGAAATATAACGGATGATCACACCCATGATGATCGATCGCCTTTTCGGTCTTGTTCGTAGTCTTCCCCCTATAGCAGCAGGTGGCTTAAGACAGCAAGCTGCCGATGCCACAAGGCCGAAGGAAGAGCGTACTCCCAAGGTCCCCCTAGCTAAACCACTTGAGCTTAGCCAGAAGGCCGAGAAGCGATAACCCGAACGGGCCGCGCGTTGCCCGAGCCTGCCCGATACTGCTGTTCAGCCCTTGCAGCGATTCAGCCTACTTCTAGGCAATTCCATGGGGCCCTGCAGGCTCACACACTCACAGCTACACGGGAGGTGAATAAAGGCCGGAGAGGAAGCCAGACAGGATTTGCTTCTTTTGCTTGCACCACAATGCAGTGCTGAAAGAGGAGGAATCTACATAAAAACGCCTTCCTGGCAACGCCCAAATGCCCTGCTGCCATGCAGATAAACACTGGCAGCGGCAGCCAGTGCATGCCCACAGCCACCCCTTGTTCCTTCACACCTTGTATCAGCTGTAATCCAGTCCAGTCCAGTGCTGCCTGCTGAGCAGCACTGACCAACACTGCCTGGGCCCAGGCTTTTATCTCTGAGGCCCCATTATGATGTCAGAAAGCTGGCTCTGGCTCCTCAGGGCTCCACTATGACACGTGCAAAGTTCCGTCTGAACTTTATATAAGACGGTGCGGCTCAGTCAGTCACTCAGTGTTGCCTGAGAGGGCAACACTGCAACAGCCGGCCGCCAGGCTGTCTTTTTTTGCACAGCTAGTTGCCTCCAGGAGGCCACAAGAGGGAGACAAGGGACTGCAAAATGGAAAATAAGCATCCACCAACTTTACAGACAACTTCTCCTTGCTCCTACAACCTCCATCCTTGCACAGTTTGTTATTCTTCTAGGTAACATAGTAACAAATCCAAATTGCTGCTCTCTTTGTAGGCAAGCAAGGCTTTGTTGCAACTGCAATTCTTACTCCTTCTTGAAATGTAGGGACGACAGTACATTCCATCACATCCATCTAGTGTACACAGGTAGGTCCATTGTGGCGGGCGGGCGGGCGGCTTTAATGGCTGTTTGCTGTTCCCCTACTCCACTCCACTATTTGACTGTGGTGCTGCATCAATCAGTGGCTCGCTCAGGTGCAGCTCTTTAACTTACCTAAAAGGGAGGGCGGAGAGAAGACAAGGAAGGTGAATGAGCTGTTCCAATGTGAAATGCCGGAAACACAGACACACAGACGACACAAAACAAGAGGTGGCAATGTATTCATTAATTGCATTTAATCAATTAGCTCATTATCACTCATGCATTGTCCAACAGGTGTTGAAATAATGGGATTAAAAGGGGAGATCCCTTCAGAAAGACAGAAACAATGGCAAACACAAAAAACACTTTTGGAATCTGATTTTAGTCAACACATAAGGAAAGGGTGCACCGGTCCTGGAAATACTGCAATACCAGGTAAATGTGTGGAGTGGACAGAGCAAGCTCTATTTCCATCTCCCTGTTCTAAAAATCCATTTAATATATGGTCCCCAGATAGGGGACGTATCAGATATTAAACTGATAAGAACAGATAAGGTTTCAACAAAGTTTTTTATTGGCAAAAATAATATATTTTACAGACTTTTTTTTAAATTGAAACCACAAGATAAAATCAATAGCATAATACATGAATATTCATACATTTAAATGAATACAAAAGCAATAATAATAAGACCAGTAATACAGATGTTATAATAAAAGTACAGAACAATAGCAGGATAAAATTTATACAGGGCATAAAAGACATAAAAGAATAAAACCATTTTTATTTACAATGTTATGGTATTCCACATTTGCAAACACCACATGGATGTTGCTTCTTTTACCCCTAGCTGCTTTTTGTCCCTAAGATAATAAATATACATTTCACTTAGGGCATATTTCACACAATTTTTAACGTCAATAAAATCGTGTTTAAAAAGCAGAATGTTCCTAACCTTCCAGATGGCATTCTTAAAACAGTTTAAAATGATCCAACAGACCATTTGCTGTTTAAAACTTGGGCAGTTAAAAAGACCATAAAACACGTATTCAAATTTAAGATCTTTAAGACCGCAGGCCCATTTCAGCAATGGGCCTACCTTCCTCCAAACCTCCTGTGCATATGGGCAGTTCCAAAACAGGTGCATTACCGTCTCGTCGTCACCACACCTGTCTCTCGGGCACTTGGCTCTCGCCACCAGTCCTCGCCTATGCTGGAATTCACGGGTAGGGAGGCACTGGTGAACGATTGCCCAGGCAAGGTCCTTGTGCACATTTGCCATAAATTTCCCGAAAACGTTTCGCCACACCACCTTGGACCTTGCCTGTGAGAAATTTGAAACTGCCAGTGTATCCTCCTGCCGCCTACAGGAGAGTGACACTTTTTTCTGGTCCCCCAATATGTCAGGCTCCAATTCTTGGAGACCTAGGAGCCTGACAGTTTTTTCGAGCACCGCATATTGTTTTGGGGGACACAGAAGCACAGGAGAATTCAAAGGGACACGAAACCATCGTTTAAAAATCATGCCCGTAGCGTACTTTAAAAAGTAGCTAAAAATACCATCAGAATTATACATTTTAAAACAAAAGCAAAAGTATTTAATGTAAAAGAAGTAAAAAAGGTTAGGAACATCTCTCCCGCCATTGTCCTTACATCTGTACATAAAATCCCGTTTTAGTTTTTCCATTTTGGAACCCCATAAAAACATAAAACAGATCCTGGTCACTTTTTTAATATATAAAATTGTTGGAGGGAAAACCATAGCTACATAGAGCATTATGGGTAATAAAACAGATTTAATTATTAAAACTTTTCCCTCCATGGTGAGATTTCTCAAATTCCACATTAAAACCTTTTTTTCCATTTTGGCAATTACTGAATCCCAATTGGGTCTCCCATCGTTTTCTTGATTAAAAACAATTCCTAAAATTTTTATCTGATCCTGCTGCATGTTAACTCCTGGTGTCACAGAGGAATCCCATACACCAGTATAAAAACAGTCACACTTATCAACGTTTAATTTAAAACCAGAGGCTTCACAAAAAAAGCCGGTGTTCCTCAATGCCCTTCTCATAGAAGCGGCGTCTGGGCATAGGACGGTGGCGTCATCCATATAGCCTAGGATTTTTACCTGGTTCCCCCTTCCTCCAGGTATGGGCACGCCTCTGATGACTTTATCATCTCTTATTAGGGTGAACAGAGGTTCTATGGCACAAATAAAAAGGAGCGGAGACAACGGGCACCCCTGTTTCACCCCTGATAAAAGAGGAACACCTTTAGTTAAAAATCCGTTGATAGAAATTTGGCTAAAACAGGATCGATATAAAAGCTTAATACGTGTTAAAATAATTTCAGGAACAGCCATCTTTTTAAGAACCATAAAAAGATATTCATGGGAGACCCGGTCAAAAGCCTTCTCGAAATCTAAGGATAAAATAGCAAGGCTTTGACCCCTTTCTTTAAAATACCAAATGATGTCACGTAAAATATTCAGGGACTCAGTAATTGACCTCCCAGGTACCCCACATACCTGGTTTGGATGGATTAATTTATGAATAAAAGGTTTAAAACGGATTGCTATTAGTTTAGCTAAAATTTTACAATCAACGTTTAAAAGAGTAATAGGACGCCAGTTTTTTAACTGGTCCTTCTCACCTTTTTTAAAAATTAAGGACACAATCCCCCTCCTCCAGGAAGGGGGCAGCTCTTCAGTAATAAAAACTTCCTTATACAATAAAAACATGTCATTCTTTAAAATTTCCCAAAAAGCATGATAAAATTCGATGGGCAGACCATCTTCCCCAGGAGCTTTCCCATTAGAAAAACTTTTAAAAGCAAATAAAAGTTCCTCCAAGGTAATATTACGGGATAAAACTACCTGGTCTAAAATATCTAGCTTGGCATCAAGGGAATTAAGAACATGTTCTAAAAAGGAAGGATCAATATTTTTCTTGTTAAAAAGAGATTGGTAGAAATTAAAAGCAGAATTTAAAATGCCGACCATAGTGGTTTCTCCTTCAAGGTTTAAAATGACATCTCGTTTATCCATTACCTTTTTGAAGAAGAACCGGGAACACTTCTCGCCATCCTCGAGGTACTTTACATGTGAATTAAAAATTATTTGTTTCCCTTTCTCTTCTATGGCATGTTTTATTTCAGCTTTAAGATTTAAGATATCATCATCAACATCCATACCAATCTCCTTCAATTTAAAAAGTACATGTAAACGTTTATTAAGAACATAAAACCATTGTTTTTTCTCTTTTGCTTTCTTCTTACCTGCTCGAATAAAAAAAGCTCTGATTTTGGGTTTAATGCCCTCCCACCAGTGTAGCATATGCTGACTGGGCGCTCTATGGGACTGCCAACACTGGTAGGTCCGCACAAACTCCTCTTTAATGATGGGGTCCTCCAGGAGTGTAGTGTTTAGTCTCCAGGGACCCCTACAAGCTTTTTGCTCTCCCTCTAGCTCCAGGTGCACCGAAAGGAGCTTGTGATCAGATAAAATATTTGTTAAAAGCAAACATTTTTTGGGAATAAAACTATTAGAAGTGAAAATAAAATCAATTCTGGAGCTCACTCTTCCATTGGACCAGGTGGGGCCTGGGTCCGCAGGCAAGAGTTCCCTCCAGCAATCTTTCAATTTAAAATCACCAATAAAATTCTTGAGCAGGTAAGAAGTACGGTCAATTTTTCGATTAAAATCCCCACCCTGCCGGTGTTCTCCATCTCGTACACAGTTAAAATCACCACCCACCAGCAGGGGGGTAGACCCAACACAAAACAATGGTAAAATCTCTAATAGTTCTGCCCTCTCCTGTTTGGTAGGAGGGGCATAAACGTTTAAAACACGAATTAAAATTCCATTAAAAAGCAAATGTATTAAAATAGCTCTGCCGGGCATGATTTCAGTCACTGTTTGGATGGAGATAAAACGACCTCGGCAGAGCAATCCAACCCCCGCAGAGCGACAGTCATTTCCACCAGACCAGACTGAGGGGCCTAGTTTCCAGTCCATCTTTAGATCTTGATATTCCAAGTCATTAGGGATTCCACATTCTTGAAGCAGGCAAAGGTCAAAGTCCACAGTCTCTAAAAATGAAAATAAAGCAGTCCTGCGAACAGGGCCCTTTAGGGACCTCACATTTAGTGAGGCGACTTTGATAGGAACCAACATAGTCTCAGTTGAGGTCAGAGTCCGAACCAGAAGAGTCGTACTCGGAGATCAGCTGCGAATCTGGACCCCCTTTTTGAGGGGTCAATAAATCTTGAATGTTGGTAGGGTCAGAGCCAGATACGTGGGCGGCTCCAACCCCCACACTGCTCTCATCCGAACTCCGATAGGCAGCTTTCCTCCGAACTCCGGACTCCTCTTCCTCTCGCTGTCTCTTTGCAGAATGGCTCCTATCCATCTCCTCGAAGTCGCTCTCACCCATCTCTGGCCCCTGGCTGAAGATATTGCTGATGTCTTTACTTGGCAGCTGCACAGGGGCCTGTGAGGTCCCATCACTTTTGGCAACCTTTGCCTGCTTACGGGGAGCCTTCATCGCAAGCCCCTCCACAACCGCAGTGGAGGAACTTTGCTCCGACCCCCCCGTTGACCGGAAATGGTCAAAACGAGGCTCCAATCCAGCATGTTTTGGGGTTTTCTTAATGGAGCCCTCGTTTGACACAGAGTGTCTCCGCTCCATGCCCACACTCTTGGGACAGGCGTCGGGTCCTACTGCAGAACCTACGGAGGCACGACGCCTGTCGCTAACCACTGCCTCAACAGGGTCCACCGCAGGCGGAGCAGAGGACCTGTTTGCAGAGGTGCCGGTCAACTTATGTCCAGCAGAGTCAGAATTCCTCCTGCTCTGCCTGGACCCGGTGGAATCCCTATGGCCGTCCCTCGAGGCTGACATCGGTGGGCCCCCCGATGGAGCTGTGAAGGACTTTGGCCTGGACCCCTCAGTCGTCAATGCTCGTTTTGGGGCATTACCAGCAGCGTCTGCACATGTTGCAAACTGCCGCTCTGGCCCTGGTCTGGGTGGCCCAGATTTCGCTCTGCGGGGGCAGTCTTTAAAAGCATGCCCAGTCATGCCGCACAGATTGCACAACACCTCGGAACTGCATTTTGCCGCCACGTGTCCAACCTGGCCACACCTATTACACTGCACCACATGGGGCCGGTCACAATGTTCTCTGGTGTGGCCATATCTCAAGCAGTTCCGGCAGGCTATTGGCATCTGGGGGTAAAATAAGAATCCTCGATTCTTCCCAATGGCAAAGTTCTGGGGTGGGTGATGTAAGCCTCCAATGCCATTGGGATCCTGGCGGAACTTCACCCAATATTTCCTTTTGCCATTCCAGAAGCTCTGGGTGTTCAAGATTTTGTGTGAGAAGCGGACCTCCCTGCAGTAACGACTGAGGAAGGTTTCAATGTCACACTCTGAGACAAATGGACTGAACATGCACATCACGAGCGGGACTTCTTCCTCCCCGTAGAGGAATAAAAAGTTCAGTCCATTTAGCCGCTCCTCACTCTGGTCCGCATCAGATAGTCTCTTGTGCATATTCTCGCAACATGCCGCGGCCGTAAAGGAGATGGTGTACCGACCGCGGCTTTCCTGGTCATTGAGACACAGGATGTCCGCCCGCTTGAGCCCCAGGAAGTCCAGCAGAATCACCTCCACAATGAAGCGAAGGTTCTTCCGCTGACGATGGCCTTCTTCCACCTCAATGCGGACGGACTGGCGCAACCGGGTGTCCCCGGATGCGAAACCAAATGTGAATGGCATTTTCAGTGCCTGGGGGCTAAGCCTGTCCCTTATAGCAGCAAGGGCTCAGATTCCACAATTAAGTGGAACCCTCCCCCAAGGCCAAGGATTAGGGTACCCCAGACACCTACGAAGCCCGATAAACGCCCTCGGAACGCTCTTAGGAAAACGCCTCAAGGTCGGTTGACCTTTTGGGTAAGGCGCGATCGCAACTCGTTGTCCGGGGGCTAAGCCCACTCCCCAAATAGCAGCAAGGGGGTGAAGTCTCTCTGTGAAAAGAGACGATCCCCCAAGGCCAAGGAGCAGGGTACCCCGGACACCTCCCAACAAAACCAGATGCAGAAATACTACACCTGATCTTGCCAAAAGGCCGAGAAGCGATAACCCGAACGGGCCGCGCGTTGCCCGAGCCTGCCTGATACTGCTGTTCAGCCCTTGCAGTGATTCAGCCTACTTCTAGGCAATTCCATGGGGCCCTGCAGGCTCACACACTCACAGCTACACGGGAGGTGAATAAAGGCTGGAGAGGAAGCCAGACAGGATTTGCTTCTTTTGCTTGCACCACAATGCAGTGCTGAAAGAGGAGGAATCTACATAAAAACGCCTTCCTGGCAACGCCCAAATGCCCTGCTGCCATGCAGATAAACACTGGCAGCGGCAGCCAGTGCATGCCCACAGCCACCCCTTGTTCCTTCACACCTTGTATCAGCTGTAATCCAGTCCAGTCCAGTGCTGCCTGCTGAGCAGCACTGACCAACACTGCCTGGGCCCAGGCTTTTATCTCTGAGGCCCCATTATGATGTCAGAAAGCTGGCTCTGGCTCCTCAGGGCTCCACTATGACACGTGCAAAGTTCCGTCTGAACTTTATATAAGACGGTGCGGCTCAGTCAGTCACTCAGTGTTGCCTGAGAGGGCAACACTGCAACAGCCGGCCGCCAGGCTGTCTTTTTTTGCACAGCTAGTTGCCTCCAGGAGGCCACAAGTGGGAGACAAGGGACTGCAAAATGGAAAATAAGCATCCACCAACTTTACAGACAACTTCTCCTTGCTCCTACAACCTCCATCCTTGCACAGTTTGTTATTCTTCTAGGTAACATAGTAACAAATCCAAATTGCTGCTCTCTTTGTAGGCAAGCAAGGCTTTGTTGCAACTGCAATTCTTACTCCTTCTTGAAATGTAGGGACGACAGTACATTCCATCACATCCATCTAGTGTACACAGGTAGGTCCATTGTGGCGGGCGGGCGGGCGGGCGGCTTTAATGGCTGTTTGCTGTTCCCCTACTCCACTCCACTATTTGACTGTGGTGCTGCATCAATCAGTGGCTGGCTCAGGTGCAGCTCTTTAACTTACCTAAAAGGGAGGGCGGAGAGAAGACAAGGAAGGTGAATGAGCTGTTCCAATGTGAAATGCCGGAAACACAGACACACAGACGACACAAAACAAGAGGTGGCAATGTATTCATTAATTGCATTTAATCAATTAGCTCATTATCACTCATGCATTGTCCAACAGGTGTTGAAATAATGGGATTAAAAGGGGAGATCCCTTCAGAAAGACAGAAACAATTGCAAACACAAAAAACACTTTTGGAATCTGATTTTAGTCAACACATAAGGAAATAGTGCAATACCAGGTCAATGCGTGGAGTGGACAGAGCAAGCTCTATTTCCATCTCCCTGTTCTAAAAATCCATTTAATATATGGTCCCCAGATAGGGGACGTATCAGATATTAAACTGATAAGAACAGATTTTTTTTTTTTAATTTTTATTGAAAATAAAGTCAGATTACATTTCATACATTTGTCATGAAAAGTACAAAAACAAAATATTCAAAGATACATCCATCATTTCAAAAGAGAAATATCCAAAAATACAAACACAAATACATTGTATCCTCCCCAAAAAAACAAAAAAAACCCATTCTTATAAGAAAAGAAAAAAAACACATTAAATTCAATTAATAAGCCATGACCGCCATTTTTTGTATTTCCAGACTCCTTCGGCATCACTGCCAAGTCTTTTTCGGTCACATAACACATACAGAAATAAACGTCCACGGATCATGCCCAAACACTCATACACTTCAACGTCCTTTTGCTTAAAAACTAAGATATTCCTGACATCCCACAACACTTCTTTTACGCAATTTACAATCAACCACAACAACCTAGCTTTCTCTCTATTCACACCACACAACCCAAACATCATCATATTAAACGTCAATAATTCAACCCCAGTTATACCTTTAATCAATTTACCCATCCCTTTCCATACATTCTTAGCATACTCACACTCCCACAGTAAATGAACATAATTCTCACACCTACCACATCCTGCCCTGGGGCAGTTCTCACTGTTTACCAACCTTCTTCTCCGTTGAAACTCGCGCGTAGGTAAACACCTATGCACAGTCATCCAAGCAAGATCCTTTTGCCTGTTTACTAACTCTTTACTTTGCACATTCTTCCACACTGCTTTACTCTCATTCTCAGTCAAACCAGCCACACATTCAACGATCTCTCTTGACTCCAAAACTTTCATCACTTTCTTGCTCTCACACCAATCATTCACTGTCACATTCTCTAAGTGGTTCCTCCTAATGCACCTATCAATCCTCATATAAAACCATGGAGTACCAAAACTTGTTGGCTCCCTCAAATCCCTTACCATTAATTTATATCTCAGTAACACCCTTCCAGCCAAATACTTTACCATACAACCATACACACTTTCCTTCTTACTGATCGACATACAAAAACTTACATACTTCACCGCCAGAAAACATTCAATATTCATCACACCTTTTCCACCATTCACTCTTCTCTTCACCACTTTCTCTCGCTTCAATTTCTCCATCTTTGAGTTCCAAAGGAACAAAAAAATTACTCGGATGATTCTCGCCAGACATCTGTCAGGCGGAGGAAAAACATAATTAATATACAACAAAATTGGAATAATCACAGATTTAATCACCAAAACTCTCCCATCAATCGATAAAGTCCTTAAAGACCAAAAATTTGTTTTATTTTTCACCCGTTCTAAAACTCTCCCCCAACTCTCTTTCCCATACAAATCATTGTCAAAAATCACCCCCAGAACTTCCACCCCACCTTGTCTCACTGGCCATCCACACAAGTCATTTTCCTTCCATTCATCAAAAAACTTACAACCACTTTTATCCACATTCAACTTAAACCCACTCATCATACAAAAACATTCAATCAGCAACTTAGCCCGCTTAACAGCAGCCATACATTTACACACAACCGTGACATCATCCATATAACCAATCACACGCACATCTCTCCCCTTACTGCCAGGGATTTCTACACCCCGCATTACCTTGTCCCGCCTAAACATACCCAACAACGGTTCAATCACACAAACAAATAAAATTGGTGACAAAGGACACCCTTGACGAACTCCTGACATAATCCTCACCTTCTCGCTCAGAAAACCATTCACCTGGATTCTGCTCCCTATATCTCTGTATAAACACTGAATCCATCCAACCATTCTCTCCGGTACACCCATTTTCCTCAAAATCTTGAACATAAAATCATGCACAACTCTATCATACGCCTTCTCAAAATCAACCGTAATCACAGCCACACCTTGTTTCCTATCCTTACAGTCCCACAACACATCTCTCAAACCCAGCAAACATTCAGAAATCCTCCTGTCAGGCACTGCACACATTTGTTCTTCACCAACCATACAGTCAATCACACTTCTCAACCTATTAGCAATAATCTTAGATATAATCTTGTAATCGCAATTTAAGAGCGCTATCGGCCTCCAATTTTTTAAACTCTTTTTCTCCCCCTTCTTAAACAAAAGAACAGTCACACTTTCACTCATACTTTTTGACAACCTACCTCTCTCCAAAACTTCCTTACAAACTTCCCATACATAATCACCAATCATATCCCAAAATACACAATAAAATTCTACAGGCAAACCATCACTTCCTGCTACTTTCCCCTTCTTCATACCATTCATTGCATCCTCTACTTCACTCTTCCTTATGTCCTCACTCAAAAAACTCTGATCAATCTCATCCAACTGTTTATCCACATACCCCAAACATTCACGCTCTAATGAACAATCACGCTTCTTCTCAGTAAACAAATCCGTATAAAACTTCCATACTTCATCCAGAATCTCATTTTTACCAAACACTTCTACACCATCCTCTCTCAACACACTCACCATTCCAGTTTTTTTATTAAAAGCTTTTTTAAAGAAAAACTTTGTGCATTTCTCATCTTTTTCCCTTACTTCCACTCTAGCTTGTGCAATAATTTTCTTACCTTTTTCCTCCAAACATCTTTTAACATAATCACGCGCTTCTTCAATCTCACCTTCAACATTCATACCCACCCGTCTAAGTTCATACAAATACTCCAATCTTTTTTGCCATCTCTCATACTCCTCCATTTCTTTCCTTCCTCTTTCACACCCTTTTTTTACAAAAAACCTTTTTGTTTCCCTTTTAACCCATTCCCACCAGTCAATCACACTAAAAAACTCCCCTTTCTTTGATTGCCACATCCCAAACAATCTCCTATATTGCTCCCGAACACATTCATCATCCAACAATGTCACATTTAATTTCCATACACCCCTACCAAATTCATACGTACTGTTACTTTTAACCACACATTCGATCCACGCATGATCCGTGAACGGCATCCTCCTCCTTTTAAAGTCCATAACAGTTAATGACCTAGAACAAAAAATAAAATCAATTCGTGACGATATATTTCCAGTATTACTAAAATACGTATAACCAAAAGAACCATCATTTTTTTCACGAAAACAATCCTTAAGTTCAAATAAACTCACAATTTCATTTAATTGTTTCCCAGTACTATCCACCCCACTATCACCTCCCCCTCCAACATTACTCCTATCCCCTGCATTCACTGTACAATTAAAGTCTCCCAGAAGGAAACAATTTTCCCTCCCCCCCAAGAAAAAATATAATTTCTCAAACATCTCCGCTCTTTCTCTCCGTCCAGTCGGAGCATAGACATTAATAACTTTATAAGAGGCACCTCTATACTCAAAATTAACTAATAAGACCCTCCCCTGAACTATGTGAATTACCTTCTTCACAACAAAATCATTACTTTTAAATAATATTCCCACCCCCCCGTTTCTTTCCTGGGATCCTGACCAAATTGCAGGACCCAAGGCCCAGGTAGCATTTATAGGTTCCTCCAGCAAACAACACTCCTGCAAACATAAAACATCAAAATGATAATTTGACAGAAAATCAAAAGTTGCAGCTCTTCTTGTTGCAGTCCTGATACTCCGGACATTTAAGGAACCTATAGCAAAATGCATTATTTATAAATGAAAGTCAAAACAATTCAAACACAGGGCCTCACGACTTCTTTAAAGCACCCCTTCCTCTATGTTTCGTCGGAGTCCCATCCGCAGCAGTACGAGCCACATTCTCCTTCTTATTCCCCACTACACCTCTTGTGAAGTGAATGGTTTTCGCCAACTTGGTAACAGTACCGCTCTCAAGGTAGCCAGCCCCAAAAGAAGAGGTAGAAGAGTCAGAGTCCACCGCAGCCGATGAATCTCCCCCTCCCCCACCCGGACTGGAAAATTCCTCAATGCGCTCACTCAATGGCGTTGAAACTACGCTCTCTGGTTCCTTGCGCTTCAGAGAGGATTTATCAACCTGCATCTCCCCCGGATCTCCAGAGGACTCAGATGGAGCTTGAGCCTCCTCCCCTTCAGCGACCAACAGGTCCGGAACTGCAACAGCTTCCGACATCACCGCAACAGGAACATCCTCCACAACAGCCGCCTCATGAACCTCCGGCTCCATCACAGGTGGCGCTGTTGGACCGAAGGCAGCAATCTCACCTCTCACGACCCCGGCATAGGACCTCTGTACCTCTCCATACACCTTAGGGCACCGCCTGGCAAGGTGTTCCACAGATCCGCAGAAGTGACACTTACGTGCCTCCTCGCAATTGGCAGTCTCATGTCCAGGCTTGTAACAGTTTCTGCATACCTGTCCAGTGGTACAATTCTCCCGGGTGTGGCCAAAGGCGTAGCACACCCTACAAAAATCCGGCTGGCCAGGGTAGTGAAGGAAACCTCTGTTGTTCCCAATAGCAAAATTCTGGGGAGGGTGGCACAGACCATCATGCCCATTTGGGTCTGGACGCAGCTCCACCCAAACCCTCCTCATACCATTAAAAGTCCCAAGAATGTTCTTCCTTTTCTCCACACCAGAGACATAGGCACAATAACGACCCAAAAATGCCTGGATCTCCTCATCCTCAACAAAAGGATTGTACATGTGGATTACCACCGGGATCCTCTTTTTCTTGGTCTCACAAGGGACAAAATCAATTCCCTGCAGCTCTGGATGGGAAAGGTTCTCCTGACTCCGGAGGTAGCAGGTCCTCATTTCACTCACGGTGGAAAAACTTGCATCAAAGAATCCTTGCTGGGGAAAGGACTGAAGACAGAAGATCGATTCGTGTGCCATTCCCAGAATTCCTTCCAACACCTTCTGTTGCACATGCAAAATTCCATACGACGTCCTCTTCTCCTCTGCGATAAACAGCCGAACTGTATTTGGTGCATTAGGCGGTCCAGCCATAATCCTCCTCGTCCTCGTCCTCCGATCGCCTTCCCTGTCTCCTGGATCACCCCCTAAAGCAGCAGGTGGCTTAAGCTGGCGGACCAGCGATGCCACAAGGCCAAGGGCGAACACTCAGACGGACCTCCCAGCTAAACCACTTGAGCTTAGCCAAAAGGCCGAGAAGCGATAACCCGAACGGGCCGCGCGTTGCCCGAGCCTGCCCGATACTGCTGTTCAGCCCTTGCAGCGATTCAGCCTACTTCTAGGCAATTCCATGGGGCCCTGCAGGCTCACACACTCACAGCTACACGGGAGGTGAATAAAGGCCGGAGAGGAAGCCAGACAGGATTTGCTTCTTTTGCTTGCACCACAATGCAGTGCTGAAAGAGGAGGAATCTACATAAAAACGCCTTCCTGGCAACGCCCAAATGCCCTGCTGCCATGCAGATAAACACTGGCAGCGGCAGCCAGTGCATGCCCACAGCCACCCCTTGTTCCTTCACACCTTGTATCAGCTGTAATCCAGTCCAGTCCAGTGCTGCCTGCTGAGCAGCACTGACCAACACTGCCTGGGCCCAGGCTTTTATCTCTGAGGCCCCATTATGATGTCAGAAAGCTGGCTCTGGCTCCTCAGGGCTCCACTATGACACGTGCAAAGTTCCGTCTGAACTTTATATAAGACGGTGCGGCTCAGTCAGTCACTCAGTGTTGCCTGAGAGGGCAACACTGCAACAGCCGGCCGCCAGGCTGTCTTTTTTTGCACAGCTAGTTGCCTCCAGGAGGCCACAAGAGGGAGACAAGGGACTGCAAAATGGAAAATAAGCATCCACCAACTTTACAGACAACTTCTCCTTGCTCCTACAACCTCCATCCTTGCACAGTTTGTTACTCTTCTAGGTAACATAGTAACAAATCCAAATTGCTGCTCTCTTTGTAGGCAAGCAAGGCTTTGTTGCAACTGCAATTCTTACTCCTTCTTGAAATGTAGGGACGACAGTACATTCCATCACATCCATCTAGTGTACACAGGTAGGTCCATTGTGGCGGGCGGGCGGGCGGCTTTAATGGCTGTTTGCTGTTCCCCTACTCCACTCCACTATTTGACTGTGGTGCTGCATCAATCAGTGGCTGGCTCAGGTGCAGCTCTTTAACTTACCTAAAAGGGAGGGCGGAGAGAAGACAAGGAAGGTGAATGAGCTGTTCCAATGTGAAATGCCGGAAACACAGACACACAGACGACACAAAACAAGAGGTGGCAATGTATTCATTAATTGCATTTAATCAATTAGCTCATTATCACTCATGCATTGTCCAACAGGTGTTGAAATAATGGGATTAAAAGGAGAGATCCCTTCAGAAAGACAGAAACAATGGCAAACACAAAAAACACTTTTGGAATCTGATTTTAGTCAACACATAAGGAAAGGGTGCACCGGTCCTGGAAACACTGCAATACCAGGTCAATGCGTGGAGTGGACAGAGCAAGCTCTATTTCCATCTCCCTGTTCTAAAAATCCATTTAATATATGGTCCCCAGATAGGGGACGTATCAGATATTAAACTGATAAGAACAGATACTACACTTGATCTTAGCCAAAAGGCCGAGAAGCGATAACCCGAACGGGCCGCGCGTTGCCCGAGCCTGCCCGATACTGCTGTTCAGCCCTTGCAGCGATTCAGCCTACTTCTAGGCAATTCCATGGGGCTCTGCAGGCTCACACACTCACAGCTACACGGGAGGTGAATAAAGGCCGGAGAGGAAGCCAGACAGGATTTGCTTCTTTTGCTTGCACCACAATGCAGTGCTGAAAGAGGAGGAATCTACATAAAAACGCCTTCCTGGCAACGCCCAAATGCCCTGCTGCCATGCAGATAAACACTGGCAGCGGCAGCCAGTGCATGCCCACAGCCACTCCTTGTTCCTTCACACCTTGTATCAGCTGTAATCCAGTCCAGTCCAGTGCTGCCTGCTGAGCAGCACTGACCAACACTGCCTGGGCCCAGGCTTTTATCTCTGAGGCCCCATTATGATGTCAGAAAGCTGGCTCTGGCTCCTCAGGGCTCCACTATGACACGTGCAAAGTTCCGTCTGAACTTTATATAAGACGGTGCGGCTCAGTCAGTCACTCAGTGTTGCCTGAGAGGGCAACACTGCAACAGCCGGCCGCCAGGCTGTCTTTTTTTGCACAGCTAGTTGCCTCCAGGAGGCCACAAGAGGGAGACAAGGGACTGCAAAATGGAAAATAAGCATCCACCAACTTTACAGACAACTTCTCCTTGCTCCTACAACCTCCATCCTTGCACAGTTTGTTATTCTTCTAGGTAACATAGTAACAAATCCAAATTGCTGCTCTCTTTGTAGGCAAGCAAGGCTTTGTTGCAACTGCAATTCTTACTCCTTCTTGAAATGTAGGGACGACAGTACATTCCATCACATCCATCTAGTGTACACAGGTAGGTCCATTGTGGCGGGCGGGCGGGCGGGCGGGCGGCTTTAATGGCTGTTTGCTGTTCCCCTACTCCACTCCACTATTTGACTGTGGTGCTGCATCAATCAGTGGCTTGCTCAGGTGCAGCTCTTTAACTTACCTAAAAGGGAGGGCGGAGAGAAGACAAGGAAGGTGAATGAGCTGTTCCAATGTGAAATGCCGGAAACACAGACACACAGACGACACAAAACAAGAGGTGGCAATGTATTCATTAATTGCATTTAATCAATTAGCTCATTATCACTCATGCATTGTCCAACAGGTGTTGAAATAATGGGATTAAAAGGGGAGATCCCTTCAGAAAGACAGAAACAATGGCAAACACAAAAAACACTTTTGGAATCTGATTTTAGTCAACACATAAGGAAAGGGTGCACCGGTCCTGGAAATACTGCAATACCAGGTCAATGCGTGGAGTGGACAGAGCAAGCTCTATTTCCATCTCCCTGTTCTAAAAATCCATTTAATATATGGTCCCCAGATAGGGGACGTATCAGATATTAAACTGATAAGAACAGATTTTTTTTTTAAGTTGGCTACCCCTTTTCAGGGGTGTCAATGATTTATTTCATAAAAAAATACAGTTTACAATAAAACCAACTTTTGTACAAATGAATAACAATAAAATCAATATTTCATTGCATTACATTACATAAAAGGGACATGGTGGCAAATCTTTATATGTTGGAGTTCCATTCTTTCACAAACCATTTATTTGGAAGGGTGGCATTTCTTTTTTTGTCTAATAAATAATAAATGTACATTTCGCTAAAACAAAGACCTAAAACATCATCAGTAGATAAAACATCGTGCTTAAAAATCAGGATGTTCCTGGCCTTCCATAGAGCTTCTTTGGCGCAATTCATCGTCTTCCACGCTATTATCTTTTGGCTCGCGGTTGGGCATCCAAATAGTCCATATAAAATATCTTCATAATTCAAGTCTTTCAGGTCTGCCATCTTTGCCAAAAGAGGGAATATTTTTTTCCAAAATTCCTTCGCAAAATCACACGTCCAAAAAATGTGTCGAACCGTTTCTTCGGCCTGGCAGCCTTCCCTCGGGCAGACGGCAGACCTCGCGAACCTCCTTCTGTATTGGAATGCCCGGCATGGAAGACATTGATGAATGCAGCTCCAGGCCAGGTCCATCTGTGTATTAAAAAGATAAAACACATTAATAATTTTGAAGATAAAAGCACTTCGTTCCTCATTAAAATTCTCAATCCTGCTGACCGTCTCACTTTCTCTTAGGTCTTTAATTAACTTTTTACTATTTTTCAGCTCATTTACATTTTTTCCGTTCAGGTTGAATAAGGTCACTATCTTTTCTAAAATCACATAGTTTATTGAGAGTTTAAAAGCGTAAGGTGAGGATAAAACAATGTTGAACCACCCAAACCTTCGCATTAAAAACCCTGTATTAAAACGTAAAAAATAGGACCAATAATGTTCTTTAAAAAGGGAATTAAAACAGAAACTGAAGAACTTGATTAAAAGAAACCTGTTAAAATTCGGAAAATCTTTGCCACCCTTCGGTTTGGATTTCATCACAATCTCTCTTTTTAGTTTCTCCATTCTGGAACTCCAAAAGAAGGTAAAACATGCTTTAGTAATTTTTTGCAATAAAACCGTGGGGGGAGGGAAAACCATACTTAGATATAAAAGCAGGGGTAAAATGACCATTTTAATAATTAAAACTTTTCCCTCCATGGTAAGTTTTCTCATGTTCCACATACATATTTTTTGATTTACCTTCTGCGCCACCATGTCCCAACTGATAAAACCATTATCGCACTCACTGAAGGAGACACCTAAAATTGTAATATTATCTGACACAGGGACGGGTATGTCTCTAAAAGCCATGCTTCCTATATTTAAAATATTACTTTTGTCGAAGTTCACCTTAAAACCGGAAGCACAGCAATAAAACTCAATTTGTCTGAGGGTTCTCTGAAGCGACAGGGTGTCCCTGCAAAAAACCGCTACATCGTCCATGTACCCCACTGCTTTAGCCTCTACGCCGCCACCCCCGGGCAGGGGGACTCCACGTATTAACTTATCGCGGCGAATTGTACACAGTAGAGGCTCTAATGCACAAATAAAAAGCAGTGGGGACAAGGGACACCCCTGCTTCACCCCTGAGTTTAAAATCACGTCCTGTGTCTTAAAACCATTCACTAAAATTTTGCTTGTGCAATCTTTATAAAAGGCTTTAAGTGATAATAAAAATCCTTCAGGTATACCCATACGCTCTAAAACCTTAAAAAGATAAAAATGAGAGACACGGTCGAACGCCTTCTCGAAGTCTATAGATAAAATGGCTAATTTACCTCTTCTAGACCTCGTGTCCTCAATTACGTCTTTTATCAGGTTAAGATTATCCCAGATGCTGCGGCCTGGCACCCCACACACCTGGTTAGAGTGTACAATGTGGGGTATTATGGCTTTTAATCTATTTGCGCACACTTTTGCCATTATTTTATAGTCGCTATTCAGAAGGGTTATTGGTCTCCAGTTCTTCAAAACTGCGATGTCACCTTTCTTATGTAGCAGGGAGACCTCACCCTTCCGCCAGGACTTAGGCAGCATCTTGGAATTAAAAACTTCATAAAAAAGGCTAAAAAGATCCTCTTTTAAAATGTCATAAAATTTGACATAAAACTCACTGGGTATACCGTCCGGTCCGGGAACTTTTCCGGCTTTAAAACTCTTTACCGTTTCTAAAACCTCCTGCTCCGTCAGCTCCTGTAATAAAAAATTCTGGGAGACAGGGTCTAAAACAGTAGTAATCTCCTTCAGTGAGTCACGCATAAAATTATGATCCACAGTTTTAACACTAAAAAGGTCAGCATAAAACTCATGAACTTTACTTAAAATACCCTGTACATCTGACACACCTTCAATATTTTTAATAATAGCCTTTTTATTGTTAATTTTTTTTAAAAAGTACCTGGAGCAGGTCTCATTCTCCTCCACATGCTGAATTTTGGAACGGAAAATTATTTCTTTGCCTTTCTGCTCCAGGCACTGAGCTATTTCTTTTTTTAAATTAGTGATGTCAGTTTTAACGTCAATTTCATTATCTCTCATCTTGTACAGGGTCTGCAGACGGGTGCTGAGAATTTTAAAAAAAGCATGTTTTTCTCTGGCTTTCGCCACGCTCTTTTTAATAAAAAATTCCTTTATTCTTTTTTTCATTTTCTCCCACCATGCACTGATGGGAGTACGCATGTCTCTCCCCCGCCTGCATTTTTGGTAAAATTCAATAAAATCAGTAAAAACCTGTGGATCATCTAAAAGGGAAACATTTAACTTCCAGGACTTCTTACACACCGGTTTATTAAAATCACGCTTTACATAAAATGATAAAAGCTTGTGATCTGAAAAAACATTAGTTAAAACTTCACAATTAAAAGGCAGTACATTCTCATTACAAAAAATAAAATCTATCCTGGAGCTACAGGTGGCGTTGCTCCAGGTAACGCCGGCTTCCTCTGGGCTGCTCCTATTACATTCTTTGTACACATCAGTTAATTTAAAATCATTTACAATATCTTTGAGCAGTCCAGAGGTCTTATCGTAATTCCTACTTGTAGCACTGGTAAGCCGGCGTTCCCCCCTCAGGATACAGTTAAAATCACCTGCGAGGATAAAAGGCTCAGTTGTATTAATAAAAAGAGGTAACATTTCTAGCATCTCTGCTCTCTCATTTTTGTCAGGTGAGCCGTAAAAATTTAAAAACTGCCATTTTACGCCGTCAATAAAAGCTTTAACCAATAAAATACGTCCTGGAAGAATCTCTTGGATAAAATCAATAAAAACGTTTCCCTTAAAAAGAATGGCGACCCCTGCTGATCTGGACTCGTTAGATCCAGACCAGACTGATGGACCATACTTCCAATCCTCTTTGTATTTATGGTACTTCATTGCATGGGGAATGCCGCACTCCTGCAGGAAAAAAACAGAGGCTGCCAGGCCAGATAAAAAACTGAAGAGAGCAACCCTTCTGACTTTGGACTTGGCGCCCCTCACGTTGAGGGAGATCCCCTTTATTTCAGACATCGTGGAGATTTGATTGTGTTAGTCTTGATTTTAAAAAAATAAATAATCGTGTTACTTAAAATCAGACTTGGCCTCCACCAGCAATACCAGAAATCTCGCTTGAACTCAACTCCCCGCCCTCGTCTGACTCTTGCGAGAAAGGGGATGACTCAGGAGAGGAACTACCTTCAGTGAGCGTCGAGCCAACAGCCCTCATCTCGTATACAGGGAGCCCAGATTCACACAGCCTTACCTGGGTCTCTAACGGCTGACCATATAGGTCTGTATCGGGTGGGTCCCCCAAGGGCCCCGCCGCTCCCCCCTGAGGCCGTGCAGGCCGTGCAGGCCGTTCTAGAGGGGGAGGTTGCGCACATGGCGGGGTGTCGGTTGGCTCGGGGGGAACAGCGCCCACCCTCCTCACCAGTAACGACGAGGGGGTGGTCCTAGGAGGAGCCTCACTTTGCTTTACGGACGTATCCATTTGCTCCTCCCCTGTCACCCCCCTACCGGCACGCTCCTGTTTACCCTTTTTACGGGGACCCACTTTCAGCCAACCTTCCTCTTCAGACTCCGTATCTAGAGACCCAGGATTGGGAGCAGGCCCGGCATCCACTGAGCAACCAGCACTCTGGGATGCCTCAGTTATCTCACTGGCCTGCCCCTTCTCAGCCTTACGTTTGGCTTGGCGTTTTTCTTTCGCACTGGACTCCCTTCTCTCCTCTGAGGCTGTTGGCTGTGAGGTACCTGCTTTGGCTCCAACAGACCGTACTCTTGAAGCCCAGGTACCCCGCTGCTCCTTTGCAGCACTGGCTTGTTCCTCTCCCTGAGGGCGGGGCTGGTCCACTGGTGGAGCACGTGGGGGCGCCCCGGGTTGCTCTTCTTCTCCGCTTCGGTACCTATGAGGACAAGAAAAATACAAGTGACCAGTTTTTTGACAAAAGTTGCATTTTTTTTCTTCTGTGCACTCCCTTATATTGTGCTCTTTGCTTCCACAGTTTCTGCAGGTGACATCGCAGTTAAAACTGGTATGTCCATAGGTACCGCAAGCCCTGCAGAAGTTTGGCATCCCTGAGAAGTAGAGGTCGCCATTCACATTTCCAATTTTAAAACGAGCCGGTGGTAATCTCGTTTCTTGGGTGGAGGGGTCCTTAATCAGCGTAACTAAAAACTTCCATTTGGCGGTCCACACTCCACACTCGTTCATCACTTTCCCCAGGAGTTTGACATTTTTGAAGTAGGCAGCTAGAAATGCTGCCACTTCCATATCTCTCACATATGGGGAATACATTTTAATCACCACGAGTTTGGTTATTTCAAATTCATGCTCTACTACCTTGACTCCCGCTGCTACGAGTTCACCTTGTTTCCTCTCAGCTCGGTCCATAGCATCACGGAGTATTCCTTCTCCCATGAAGGTGACATCGTAGATTCCTCGCTTCGGGTAGTCCTGGATAGCCAAGAGCTCGTTCTTGTGGACCGCCAGCAGATCTTCCAAAATGGCGTGGACTAAAAATTTAATACCACGGGGACCGCCTCCACCCTCTGCCACGATAAATCGTGCAGAATTCTTAAGCCGGGCGTACACCGGCACCGCATCGGGTTCGCCTGCCATTAGCGTGGCCAGGTCGAACCGCACAGCTTTCGCTGCGCCCCTTGTCTTACGGAGACCAAGGGGCTGGGGGGGATCGCAACTCGTTGCTCAGGACTAAGCCTCTCTCCCAAATAGCAGCACGGGGGTGAAGTCCAGGCGAACCTGGACGATCCCCCGAGGCCGAGAGAGAGGGTACCTGAGCACCTTCTGACTAAAAACCTCCTGTATAAATACACTTGGTCTTAGCCAAAAGGCCGAGAAGCGATAACCCGAACGGGCCGCGCGTTGCCCGAGCCTGCCCGATACTGCTGTTCAGCCCTTGCAGCGATTCAGCCTACTTCTAGGCAATTCCATGGGGCCCTGCAGGCTCACACACTCACAGCTACACGGGAGGTGAATAAAGGCCGGAGAGGAAGCCAGACAGGATTTGCTTCTTTTGCTTGCACCACAATGCAGTGCTGAAAGAGGAGGAATCTACATAAAAACGCCTTCCTGGCAACGCCCAAATGCCCTGCTGCCATGCAGATAAACACTGGCAGCGGCAGCCAGTGCATGCCCACAGCCACCCCTTGTTCCTTCACACCTTGTATCAGCTGTAATCCAGTCCAGTCCAGTGCTGCCTGCTGAGCAGCACTGACCAACACTGCCTGGGCCCAGGCTTTTATCTCTGAGGCCCCATTATGATGTCAGAAAGCTGGCTCTGGCTCCTCAGGGCTCCACTATGACACGTGCAAAGTTCCGTCTGAACTTTATATAAGACGGTGCGGCTCAGTCAGTCACTCAGTGTTGCCTGAGAGGGCAACACTGCAACAGCCGGCCGCCAGGCTGTCTTTTTTTGCACAGCTAGTTGCCTCCAGGAGGCCACAAGAGGGAGACAAGGGACTGCAAAATGGAAAATAAGCATCCACCAACTTTACAGACAACTTCTCCTTGCTCCTACAACCTCCATCCTTGCACAGTTTGTTATTCTTCTAGGTAACATAGTAACAAATCCAAATTGCTGCTCTCTTTGTAGGCAAGCAAGGCTTTGTTGCAACTGCAATTCTTACTCCTTCTTGAAATGTAGGGACGACAGTACATTCCATCACATCCATCTAGTGTACACAGGTAGGTCCATTGTGGCGGGCGGGCGGGCGGGCGGCTTTAATGGCTGTTTGCTGTTCCCCTACTCCACTCCACTATTTGACTGTGGTGCTGCATCAATCAGTGGCTGGCTCAGGTGCAGCTCTTTAACTTACCTAAAAGGGAGGGCGGAGAGAAGACAAGGAAGGTGAATGAGCTGTTCCAATGTGAAATGCCGGAAACACAGACACACAGACGACACAAAACAAGAGGTGGCAATGTATTCATTAATTGCATTTAATCAATTAGCTCATTATCACTCATGCATTGTCCAACAGGTGTTGAAATAATGGGATTAAAAGGGGAGATCCCTTCAGAAAGACAGAAACAATGGCAAACACAAAAAACACTTTTGGAATCTGATTTTAGTCAACACATAAGGAAAGGGTGCACCGGTCCTGGAAATACTGCAATACCAGGTCAATGCGTGGAGTGGACAGAGCAAGCTCTATTTCCATCTCCCTGTTGTAAAAATCCATTTAATATATGGTCCCCAGATAGGGGACGTATCAGATATTAAACTGATAAGAACAGATACTACACTTGATCTTAGCCAAAAGGCCGAGAAGCGATAACCCGAACGGGCCGCGCGTTGCCCGAGCCTGCCCGATACTGCTGTTCAGCCCTTGCAGCGATTCAGCCTACTTCTAGGCAATTCCATGGGGCCCTGCAGGCTCACACACTCACAGCTACACGGGAGGTGAATAAAGGCCGGAGAGGAAGCCAGACAGGATTTGCTTCTTTTGCTTGCACCACAATGCAGTGCTGAAAGAGGAGGAATCTACATAAAAATGCCTTCCTGGCAACGCCCAAATGCCCTGCTGCCATGCAGATAAACACTGGCAGCGGCAGCCAGTGCATGCCCACAGCCACCCCTTGTTCCTTCACACCTTGTATCAGCTGTAATCCAGTCCAGTCCAGTGCTGCCTGCTGAGCAGCACTGACCAACACTGCCTGGGCCCAGGCTTTTATCTCTGAGGCCCCATTATGATGTCAGAAAGCTGGCTCTGGCTCCTCAGGGCTCCACTATGACACGTGCAAAGTTCCGTCTGAACTTTATATAAGACGGTGCGGCTCAGTCAGTCACTCAGTGTTGCCTGAGAGGGCAACACTGCAACAGCCGGCCGCCAGGCTGTCTTTTTTTGCACAGCTAGTTGCCTCCAGGAGGCCACAAGAGGGAGACAAGGGACTGCAAAATGGAAAATAAGCATCCACCAACTTTACAGACAACTTCTCCTTGCTCCTACAACCTCCATCCTTGCACAGTTTGTTATTCTTCTAGGTAACATAGTAACAAATCCAAATTGCTGCTCTCTTTGTAGGCAAGCAAGGCTTTGTTGCAACTGCAATTCTTACTCCTTCTTGAAATGTAGGGACGACAGTACATTCCATCACATCCATCTAGTGTACACAGGTAGGTCCATTGTGGCGGGCGGGCGGGCGGGCGGGCGGCTTTAATGGCTGTTTGCTGTTCCCCTACTCCACTCCACTATTTGACTGTGGTGCTGCATCAATCAGTGGCTGGCTCAGGTGCAGCTCTTTAACTTACCTAAAAGGGAGGGCGGAGAGAAGACAAGGAAGGTGAATGAGCTGTTCCAATGTGAAATGCCGGAAACACAGACACACAGACGACACAAAACAAGAGGTGGCAATGTATCATTAATTGCATTTAATCAATTAGCTCATTATCACTCATGCATTGTCCAACAGGTGTTGAAATAATGGAATTAAAAGGGGAGATCCCTTCAGAAAGACAGAAACAATGGCAAACACAAAAACACTTTTGGAATCTGATTTTAGTCAACACATAAGGAAAGGGTGCACGGTCCTGGAAATACTGCAATACCAGGTCAATGCGTGGAGTGGACAGAGCAAGCTCTATTTCCATCTCCCTGTTCTAAAAATCCATTTAATATATGGTCCCCAGATAGGGGACGTATCAGATATTAAACTGATAAGAACAGATACTACACTTGATCTTAGCCAAAAGGCCGAGAAGCGATAACCCGAACGGGCCGCGCGTTGCCCGAGCCTGCCAAATACTGCTGTTCAGCCCTTGCAGCGATTCAGCCTACTTCTAGGCAATTCCATGGGGCCCTGCAGGCTCACACACTCACAGCTACACGGGAGGTGAATAAAGGCCGGAGAGGAAGCCAGACAGGATTTGCTTCTTTTGCTTGCACCACAATGCAGTGCTGAAAGAGGAGGAATCAACATAAAAACGCCTTCCTGGCAACGCCCAAATGCCCTGCTGCCATGCAGATAAACACTGGCAGCGGCAGCCAGTGCATGCCCACAGCCACCCCTTGTTCCTTCACACCTTGTATCAGCTGTAATCCAGTCCAGTCAAGTGCTGCCTGCTGAGCAGCACTGACCAACACTGCCTGGGCCCAGGCTTTTATCTCTGAGGCCCCATTATGATGTCAGAAAGCTGGCTCTGGCTCCTCAGGGCTCCACTATGACACGTGCAAAGTTCCGTCTGAACTTTATATAAGACGGTGCGGCTCAGTCAGTCACTCAGTGTTGCCTGAGAGGGCAACACTGCAACAGCCGGCCGCCAGGCTGTCTTTTTTTGCACAGCTAGTTGCCTCCAGGAGGCCACAAGAGGGAGACAAGGGACTGCAAAATGGAAAATAAGCATCCACCAACTTTACAGACAACTTCTCCTTGCTCCTACAACCTCCATCCTTGCACAGTTTGTTACTCTTCTAGGTAACATAGTAACAAATCCAAATTGCTGCTCTCTTTGTAGGCAAGCAAGGCTTTGTTGCAACTGCAATTCTTACTCCTTCTTGAAATGTAGGGACGACAGTACATTCCATCACATCCATCTAGTGTACACAGGTAGGTCCATTGTGGCGGGCGGCTTTAATGGCTGTTTGCTGTTCCCCTACTCCACTCCACTATTTGACTGTGGTGCTGCATCAATCAGTGGCTGGCTCAGGTGCAGCTCTTTAACTTACCTAAAAGGGAGGGCGGAGAGAAGACAAGGAAGGTGAATGAGCTGTTCCAATGTGAAATGCCGGAAACACAGACACACAGACGACACAAAACAAGAGGTGGCAATGTATTCATTAATTGCATTTAATCAATTAGCTCATTATCACTCATGCATTGTCCAACAGGTGTTGAAATAATGGGATTAAAAGGGGAGATCCCTTCAGAAAGACAGAAACAATGGCAAACACAAAAAACACTTTTGGAATCTGATTTTAGTCAACACATAAGGAAAGGGTGCACCGGTCCTGG